>NW_026974866.1:328961-657923 GCF_030014295.1 Loxodonta africana | reverse complement strand
CAGTTTAGAGTTAGGGTTCGGTTTATGCTTAGGATTAGGTTTAGGGCCAGAGTTGGGGGATATTTAGTATTATGTTTAGTTTTAGAGTTAGGGTGAAGTTTATGTTAAGTGTGAGGGTTAGAGTTAGGGTTAGGTTTAGGTTTCGGGCTAGAGTGAGGGGATAGTTTAGGGTTAGGTTTAGTTTTCGAGTTAGGCTTATGTTTAGGGTGAAGTTTAAGATTAAGGTTAGGGTAAACATTAGAGCTAGGGGTTTGGGTTAAGGTTAGGATCAGGTTAGGGTTAGGTTTAGGTTTAGTGTTAGGGTTAGTGTTAGGTTTTGCTGTTTAGATTAAGGGTAGGGTCAGGTTTAGGGTTAGCTTTAGGGTTAGGGTTCGGTTTAGGGTTAGGGTTAGGGTGAAGTTTAAGTCAAGAGTGAGGGTTGAGCTTAGACTTAGCGTTAGGGTTTAGGGTTAAAGTTAGGATTAGGTTTAGGGTTAAGATTCGTTTTAGGGTTAAGTCATGGTTAGGTTTAGGGCTAGTTTAAGGTTAGAGATAAGGTTATGTTAAGGGTACGGTTTAGGTTTAGATGTGATTGTGAGGGTTAGTGTTAGGTTTCCATTTAAGCTGAGTGTGTAGGGTAAGTTTTAGGGTTAGGATTAGGGTTAGAGATAGAGTTAGGGTCAGGGTTCGGTTTACGTTTAGAGTTAGGGTTAGGCTTATGGTTAGGATTAGGGTTAAGGTCAGAGTTGGGGGAGATTTCGTATTATGTTTTGTTGTAGGGTTAGGGTTGAAGTGAAGTTTATGTTAAGTGTGAGGGTTAGGGTTAGTTTTAGGGGTTGGTTTCAGGGTAAGGTCAGGGTTAGGGTTAGAGTTAGGTATAGGGTTAGCTTTAGTTTTGGTTAGGGTTAGGATTTGAATGAAGTTAGGGTAGGTTTAGGGTTATGGGTAGGGTAAAATTTTGGTTAAAGGTGAGGGTTCGGTTTAGGGTTAGGGTTAGAGTTATTGTTAGGGTTCGGTCTGAGTTTATGGTAGGTTTAAAGTTAGGGTTAAGGTTAGGTTAGGGTTATGGTCGGGGTTAAGAGTAGGATTAGGTTTAGGGTGAGGGTTAAGATCAGAGTTATTGTAAGGGTTATTTTTAGTTTTACAGGTGCACCAAGGTTAAGGTTACGGTTTGGTATATGGGTAGGGATAGGTTTAGAGTTAGGGTGAGCTTTAGGTTAGGGATAAGGTGAAGTTTAAGATTGGGTGAGGGTTAGGGTTAGGGTTATGGCTAAGGTTTGGTTTAGTTTTCAGGTTAGCGTTAAGGTTGTTTTTCGTGTTAGGGTTAAGTTTACGGGTTCTGTTTACTTTTAGGGTGAGGGTTAGATTTTAGGTTAGGGTTAAGTTTAGTGTTACGGTTCGGGTTAGGGTCACGGTTTGTGTTAGGCTTTGTGGTTGGGGTGAGGGTTAGGTTTAGGGTTAGGGTTGGGTAAGTTTAGGATTATGGTTATGGTAAGGTGTTAGGGGTTAGAGTTTTAATTTAGGGTGAGTGTTTGGGTGAGGGTCCCGGTTAGTCATTGTGGTTCTGGTCATGCTTAGTTTCGGTTTATGGTTAGGGTTAGGTTTATGAGGAGGTTGAGGGTTAGTGTTAGAGTTAGGGTGAGAGTTAGGGTTAAGGTTTGGGTTAGGCTTTGGTGTTAGGGGTTAGGGTTTGTGTTAGAGTTATCGTTACGGCTTAGGGTTTCTATTCAGTGTTAGGGTTAGGGTTAGGGAGAGCATTAGGGTTAGGGTTGGGGGATATGGTTAGGGGTCAGGGTGTGAGTTATGGTTAGTTTCACAGTTAAGGTGAGGGTTTAGAGTAAGTGTTATGTTTAGGGTTCGAGTTAGGGTTAGGTTTAGGGTTAGGGTTAGGTGTAGCTTAAGTTTTCGGTTTAGGTTCAGTTTTCGAATTAGAATTAGTGTTCTATTTAAGATCAAGGTTAGAGTTAGGGTTAGTGATAGGATTAGGTCTACGGTTAGGATTAGGATTAGGACTAGACTTCGGTTCAGGGCTAATGTAAGGCTAAGTTTTAGGGTTACAGGTGGAGTAACATTATGGTTAGAGTTTGGTTTAAGGTTAGGGTTTGGGTTAGGTTTAGGTTTAAGGTTAAGGTTAGGGTTAGGGTTGGATGAAGTTTAGGATGGCGTGAGGGTTATACTTAGGGTTAGGGCTAGAGTTTGATTTTGTGTTCAGGTTAGTGTTAAGGTTAGGTTTAAAGTTCGGGTTAGGGTTAGCAGTTATCTTTAGGGTTAGTGTTAGGTTTAGGTTCAGGGTTAGAGTTACATTTAGGTTCAGGGTGAGGGTTAAGGTAAGGGTTAGGATTACGGTGAGGATTCTACTTAGTGTTAGAGGTTAGGTTCATGGTTAGGATAGGGTTAAGTTTAGGGTTAATGTTAGGGTTAGTGTTAGATTAGGGTTACTGTTCGTGTTTGGGTTAGGGTTAGGGATAAGTTTAGGGATAGTGTTAGGTTTAGGGTTGGGGATACGGTTCGGGGTTAGGGTGAGGGTTAGCATTAGGTTTAGAGTTAAGGTGAGGGTTTAGGGTAAGTGTTATGGTTAGGGTTAGAGTTAGGGTTAGGGTGAATTCTCAGTTAGTAGTGAGGGTTAGGGTAAGGGTTAGGGTTAAGGTTAGAGTTAGGATTAAGATTAGTGTTAGGGTTAGGTTTAGGGTCTGGGTTAGGTTCGGGGTAAGGTTAGGGTTAAGGCTATATTTACGGTCAGGGGTAGTGCTAAGTTAAGGTCAGGGTTCGGTTTAGAGTTAGAGTTCGTGCTAGGGTTTAGGGTTAGGTTTAGGGTCAGCTTTAGAGTTATTGTTAAGGTTAGGGTTAGGGTAGAGTTAAGGTTAGGGTTAACTTTAAAGTTAAGTAAGGGTTACGTTTAGGTCAGTGTTAGAGTTATTATTAGAGATAGGGTTAGGTTTAGGGAAAGGGTTAGGGTTCTTGTGAGGGTTAGTGTTAGGTTTACAGTTAAGCCGATGTTTTACGGTGTTAACGGTTAGGGCCAGGGTTAGAGTTAGGGTTAGGGTTAGGTGTAGGTGTAGGGCTAGAGTGAGGGGATAGTTTAGGGTTAGGTTTAGAGTGAAGGTTAAGTTAACATTAGTGTTAGGGTAAATATTACAGTTAGGTGTTTGTGTCAAGGTTAGGATGAGGTTAGGGTTAGGTTTAGGGTTGGTGTTAGGGTTAGGTTTTGGTTTTTGTGTTAATGTTAGGGTCAGGTTTAGGGTAGCTTTAGGGTTAGGGTTTGGTTTAGGGTTGTGGTTAGGGTGAAGTTGAAGTTAAGGGTGAGGTTTGAGCTTAGCCTTAGCCTTAGGGGTTAGGGTTAGGCTTAAGGTTCGGATTAGGTTTAGGGTTAAGATCACTTTTAGGGTTAGGGTAAGTGTTAGGGTTAAGTGTTGGTTAGGTTTAGGGCTATTTTAAGGTCAGAGACAAGATGAGGTTAGGGGTAGGTTTAGGTTTAGATGTTTGTGTGAGGGTTAGTGCTAGGTTTCCATTTAAGCTGAGGGTGTAGGGTAAGTTTTAGGGTTAGAGATAGAGTTAGGGCCAGGGTTAGGTTTCAGTTTAGGGTTAGGGTTAGGTTTATGGTTAGGATTAGGGTTAGAGTCAGAGTTGGGGGATATTTAGTATTATGTTTCGTTTTAGGGTTAGGGTTAGGGTGAAGTTTATGTTAAGTGTGAGGGTTAGGGTTAGGTTTTGGGTTAGGGTTAGGTTTTAGGCTAGAGTGAGGGGATAGTTTAGGGTTAGGTTTAGTTTTAGGGTTAGGCTTAGGTTTAGGGTGAAGGTTAAGATTAGGTTTAGGGTAAATATTAGAGTTAGCTGTTTGGGTTAATGTTAGGATCAGGTTAGGGTTAGGTTTAGGGTTAGTGTTAGGGTTCGGGGTAGGTTTTGGTGTTTGGATTAATGTTAGGGTCAGGTTTAGGGTTAGCTTTAGGGTTAGGGTTTGGGTTAGGGTTCGGGTTAGGGGGAAGTTTAAGTTGAGGGTGAGGGTTGAGCTTAGCCTTAGCATTAGGGTTTAGAACTAAGGTTAGGATTAGGTTTAGGTTTAAGATTAGCTTCAGGGTTAGGGTAAGTGTTAGGGTTAAGTCATGGTTAGGTTTAGGGCTAGTTTAAGGTTAGAGATAAGGTTAGGTTAAGGGTAAGGTTTAGGTTTCGATGTTAGTGTGAGGGTTAGTGTTAGGTTTCCATTTAAGCTGAGCGTGTAGGGTAAGTTTTAGGGTTAGAGATAGAGTTAGGGTCAGGGTTAGGTTTCAGTTTAGAGTTAGGGTTCGGTTTATGCTTAGGATTAGGTTTAGGGCCAGAGTTGGGGGATATTTAGTATTATGTTTAGTTTTAGAGTTAGGGTGAAGTTTATGTTAAGTGTGAGGGTTAGAGTTAGGGTTAGGTTTAGGTTTCGGGCTAGAGTGAGGGGATAGTTTAGGGTTAGGTTTAGTTTTCGAGTTAGGCTTATGTTTAGGGTGAAGTTTAAGATTAAGGTTAGGGTAAACATTAGAGCTAGGGGTTTGGGTTAAGGTTAGGATCAGGTTAGGGTTAGGTTTAGGTTTAGTGTTAGGGTTAGTGTTAGGTTTTGCTGTTTAGATTAAGGGTAGGGTCAGGTTTAGGGTTAGCTTTAGGGTTAGGGTTCGGTTTAGGGTTAGGGTTAGGGTGAAGTTTAAGTCAAGAGTGAGGGTTGAGCTTAGACTTAGCGTTAGGGTTTAGGGTTAAAGTTAGGATTAGGTTTAGGGTTAAGATTCGTTTTAGGGTTAAGTCATGGTTAGGTTTAGGGCTAGTTTAAGGTTAGAGATAAGGTTATGTTAAGGGTACGGTTTAGGTTTAGATGTGATTGTGAGGGTTAGTGTTAGGTTTCCATTTAAGCTGAGTGTGTAGGGTAAGTTTTAGGGTTAGGATTAGGGTTAGAGATAGAGTTAGGGTCAGGGTTCGGTTTACGTTTAGAGTTAGGGTTAGGCTTATGGTTAGGATTAGGGTTAAGGTCAGAGTTGGGGGAGATTTCGTATTATGTTTCGTTGTAGGGTTAGGGTTGAAGTGAAGTTTATGTTAAGTGTGAGGGTTAGGGTTAGTTTTAGGGGTTGGTTTCAGGTTAGGGTCAGGGTTAGGGTTAGAGTTAGGTATAGGGTTAGCTTTAGTTTTGGTTAGGGTTAGGATTTGAATGAAGTTAGGGTAGGTTTAGGGTTATGGGTAGGGTAAAATTTTGGTTAAAGGTGAGGGTTCGGTTTAGGGTTAGGGTTAGAGTTATTGTTAGGGTTCGGTCTGAGTTTATGGTAGGTTTAAAGTTAGGGTTAAGGTTAGGTTAGGGTTATGGTCGGGGTTAAGAGTAGGATTAGGTTTAGGGTGAGGGTTAAGATCAGAGTTATTGTAAGGGTTATTTTTAGTTTTACAGGTGCACCAAGGTTAAGGTTACGGTTTGGTATATGGGTAGGGATAGGTTTAGAGTTAGGGTGAGCTTTAGGTTAGGGATAAGGTGAAGTTTAAGATTGGGTGAGGGTTAGGGTTAGGGTTATGGCTAAGGTTTGGTTTAGTTTTCAGGTTAGCGTTAAGGTTGTTTTTCGTGTTAGGGTTAAGTTTACGGGTTCTGTTTACTTTTAGGGTGAGGGTTAGATTTTAGGTTAGGGTTAAGTTTAGTGTTACGGTTCGGGTTAGGGTCACGGTTTGTGTTAGGCTTTGTGGTTGGGGTGAGGGTTAGGTTTAGGGTTAGGGTTGGGTAAGTTTAGGATTATGGTTATGGTAAGGTGTTAGGGGTTAGAGTTTTAATTTAGGGTGAGTGTTTGGGTGAGGGTCCCGGTTAGTCATTGTGGTTCTGGTCATGCTTAGTTTCGGTTTATGGTTAGGGTTAGGTTTATGATCAGGTTGAGGGTTAGTGTTAGAGTTAGGGTGAGAGTTAGGGTTAAGGTTTGGGTTAGGCTTTGGTGTTAGGGGTTAGGGTTTGTGTTAGAGTTATCGTTACGGCTTAGGGTTTCTCTTCAGTGTTAGGGTTAGGGTTAGGGAGAGCATTAGGGTTAGGGTTGGGGGATATGGTTAGGGGTCAGGGTGAGGGTTATGGTTAGTTTTACAGTTAAGGTGAGGGTTTAGAGTAAGTGTTATGTTTAGGGTTCGAGTTAGGGTTAGGTTTAGGGTTAGGGTTAGGTGTAGCTTAAGTTTTCGGTTTAGGTTCAGTTTTCGAATTAGAATTAGTGTTCTATTTAAGATCAAGGTTAGAGTTAGGGTTAGTGATAGGATTAGGTCTACGGTTAGGATTAGGATTAGGACTAGACTTCGGTTCAGGGCTAATGTAAGGCTAAGTTTTAGGGTTACAGGTGGAGTAGCATTATGGTTAGAGTTTGGTTTAAGGTTAGGGTTTGGGTTAGGTTTAGGTTTAAGGTTAAGGTTAGGGTTAGGGTTGGATGAAGTTTAGGATGGCGTGAGGGTTATACTTAGGGTTAGGGCTAGAGTTTGATTTTGTGTTCAGGTTAGTGTTAAGGTTAGGTTTAAAGTTCGGGTTAGGGTTAGCAGTTATCTTTAGGGTTAGTGTTAGGTTTAGGTTCAGGGTTAGAGTTACATTTAGGTTCAGGGTGAGGGTTAAGGTAAGGGTTAGGATTACGGTGAGGATTCTACTTAGTGTTAGAGGTTAGGTTCATGGTTAGGATAGGGTTAAGTTTAGGGTTAATGTTAGGGTTAGCGTTAGATTAGGGTTACTGTTGGTGTTTGGGTTAGGGTTAGGGATAAGTTTCGGGATAGTGTTAGGTTTAGGGTTGGGGATACGGTTCGGGGTTAGGGTGAGGGTTAGCATTAGGTTTAGAGTTAAGGTGAGGGTTTAGGGTAAGTGTTATGGTTATTGTTAGAGTTAAAGTTAGGGTTAGGGTGAATTCTCAGTTAATAGTGAGGGTTAGGGTAAGGGTTAGGGTTAAGGTTAGAGTTAGGATTAAGATTAGTGTTAGGGTTAGGTTTAGGGTCTGGGTTAGGTTAGGGGTAAGGTTAGGGTTAAGGCTATATTTACGGTCAGGGGTAGTGCTAAGTTAAGGTCAGGGTTCGGTTTAGAGTTAGAGTTCGTGCTAGGGTTTAGGGTTAGGTTTAGGGTCAGCTTTAGAGTTATTGTTAAGGTTAGGGTTAGGGTAGAGTTAAGGTTAGGGTTAACTTTAAAGTTAAGTAAGGGTTACGTTTAGGTCAGTGTTAGCGTTATTATTAGAGATAGGGTTAGGTTTAGGGAAAGGGTTAGGGTTCTTGTGAGGGTTAGTGTTAGGTTTACAGTTAAGCCGATGTTTTACGGTGTTAACGGTTAGGGCCAGGGTTAGAGTTAGGGTTAGGGTTAGGTGTAGGTGTAGGGCTAGAGTGAGGGGATAGTTTAGGGTTAGGTTTAGAGTGAAGGTTAAGTTAACATTAGTGTTAGGGTAAATAATAGAGTTAGGTGTTTGTGTCAAGGTTAGGATGAGGTTAGGGTTAGGTTTAGGGTTGGTGTTAGGGTTAGGTTTTGGTTTTTGTGTTAATGTTAGGGTCAGGTTTAGGGTAGCTTTAGGGTTAGGGTTTGGTTTAGGGTTGTGGTTAGGGTGAAGTTGAAGTTAAGGGTGAGGTTTGAGCTTAGCCTTAGCCTTAGGGGTTAGGGTTAGGCTTAAGGTTCGGATTAGGTTTAGGGTTAAGATCACTTTTAGGGTTAGGGTAAGTGTTAGGGTTAAGTGTTGGTTAGGTTTAGGGCTATTTTAAGGTCAGAGACAAGATGAGGTTAGGGGTAGGTTTAGGTTTAGATGTTTGTGTGAGGGTTAGTGCTAGGTTTCCATTTAAGCTGAGGGTGTAGGGTAAGTTTTAGGGTTAGAGATAGAGTTAGGGCCAGGGTTAGGTTTCAGTTTAGGGTTAGGGTTAGGTTTATGGTTAGGATTAGGGTTAGAGTCAGAGTTGGGGGATATTTAGTATTATGTTTCGTTTTAGGGTTAGGGTTAGGGTGAAGTTTATGTTAAGTGTGAGGGTTAGGGTTAGGTTTTGGGTTAGGGTTAGGTTTTAGGCTAGAGTGAGGGGATAGTTTAGGGTTAGGTTTAGTTTTAGGGTTAGGCTTAGGTTTAGGGTGAAGGTTAAGATTAGGTTTAGGGTAAATATTAGAGTTAGCTGTTTGGGTTAATGTTAGGATCAGGTTAGGGTTAGGTTTAGGGTTAGTGTTAGGGTTCGGGGTAGGTTTTGGTGTTTGGATTAATGTTAGGGTCAGGTTTAGGGTTAGCTTTAGGGTTAGGGTTTGGGTTAGGGTTCGGGTTAGGGGGAAGTTTAAGTTGAGGGTGAGGGTTGAGCTTAGCCTTAGCATTAGGGTTTAGAACTAAGGTTAGGATTAGGTTTAGGTTTAAGATTAGCTTCAGGGTTAGGGTAAGTGTTAGGGTTAAGTCATGGTTAGGTTTAGGGCTAGTTTAAGGTTAGAGATAAGGTTAGGTTAAGGGTAAGGTTTAGGTTTCGATGTTAGTGTGAGGGTTAGTGTTAGGTTTCCATTTAAGCTGAGCGTGTAGGGTAAGTTTTAGGGTTAGAGATAGAGTTAGGGTCAGGGTTAGGTTTCAGTTTAGAGTTAGGGTTCGGTTTATGCTTAGGATTAGGTTTAGGGCCAGAGTTGGGGGATATTTAGTATTATGTTTAGTTTTAGAGTTAGGGTGAAGTTTATGTTAAGTGTGAGGGTTAGAGTTAGGGTTAGGTTTAGGTTTCGGGCTAGAGTGAGGGGATAGTTTAGGGTTAGGTTTAGTTTTCGAGTTAGGCTTATGTTTAGGGTGAAGTTTAAGATTAAGGTTAGGGTAAACATTAGAGCTAGGGGTTTGGGTTAAGGTTAGGATCAGGTTAGGGTTAGGTTTAGGTTTAGTGTTAGGGTTAGTGTTAGGTTTTGCTGTTTAGATTAAGGTTAGGGTCAGGTTTAGGGTTAGCTTTAGGGTTAGGGTTCGGTTTAGGGTTAGGGTTAGGGTGAAGTTTAAGTCAAGAGTGAGGGTTGAGCTTAGACTTAGCGTTAGGGTTTAGGGTTAAAGTTAGGATTAGGTTTAGGGTTAAGATTCGTTTTAGGGTTAAGTCATGGTTAGGTTTAGGGCTAGTTTAAGGTTAGAGATAAGGTTATGTTAAGGGTACGGTTTAGGTTTAGATGTGATTGTGAGGGTTAGTGTTAGGTTTCCATTTAAGCTGAGTGTGTAGGGTAAGTTTTAGGGTTAGGATTAGGGTTAGAGATAGAGTTAGGGTCAGGGTTCGGTTTACGTTTAGAGTTAGGGTTAGGCTTATGGTTAGGATTAGGGTTAAGGTCAGAGTTGGGGGAGATTTCGTATTATGTTTCGTTGTAGGGTTAGGGTTGAAGTGAAGTTTATGTTAAGTGTGAGGGTTAGGGTTAGTTTTAGGGGTTGGTTTCAGGTTAAGGTCAGGGTTAGGGTTAGAGTTAGGTATAGGCTTAGCTTTAGTTTTGGTTAGGGTTAGGATTTGAATGAAGTTAGGGTAGGTTTAGGGTTATGGGTAGGGTAAAATTTTGGTTAAAGGTGAGGGTTCGGTTTAGGGTTAGGGTTAGAGTTATTGTTAGGGTTCGGTCTGAGTTTATGGTAGGTTTAAAGTTAGGGTTAAGGTTAGGTTAGGGTTATGGTCGGGGTTAAGAGTAGGATTAGGTTTAGGGTGAGGGTTAAGATCAGAGTTATTGTAAGGGTTATTTTTAGTTTTACAGGTGCACCAAGGTTAAGGTTACGGTTTGGTATATGGGTAGGGATAGGTTTAGAGTTAGGGTGAGCTTTAGGTTAGGGATAAGGTGAAGTTTAAGATCGGGTGAGGGTTAGGGTTAGGGTTATGGCTAAGGTTTGGTTTAGTTTTCAGGTTAGCGTTAAGGTTGTTTTTCGTGTTAGGGTTAAGTTTACGGGTTCTGTTTACTTTTAGGGTGAGGGTTAGATTTTAGGTTAGGGTTAAGTTTAGTGTTACGGTTCGGGTTAGGGTCACGGTTTGTGTTAGGCTTTGTGGTTGGGGTGAGGGTTAGGTTTAGGGTTAGGGTTGGGTAAGTTTAGGATTATGGTTATGGTAAGGTGTTAGGGGTTAGAGTTTTAATTTAGGGTGAGTGTTTGGGTGAGGGTCCCGGTTAGTCATTGTGGTTCTGGTCATGCTTAGTTTCGGTTTATGGTTAGGGTTAGGTTTATGATCAGGTTGAGGGTTAGTGTTAGAGTTAGGGTGAGAGTTAGGGTTAAGGTTTGGGTTAGGCTTTGGTGTTAGGGGTTAGGGTTTGTGTTAGAGTTATCGTTACGGCTTAGGGTTTCTCTTCAGTGTTAGGGTTAGGGTTAGGGAGAGCATTAGGGTTAGGGTTGGGGGATATGGTTAGGGGTCAGGGTGAGGGTTATGGTTAGTTTTACAGTTAAGGTGAGGGTTTAGAGTAAGTGTTATGTTTAGGGTTCGAGTTAGGGTTAGGTTTAGGGTTAGGGTTAGGTGTAGCTTAAGTTTTCGGTTTAGGTTCAGTTTTCGAATTAGAATTAGTGTTCTATTTAAGATCAAGGTTAGAGTTAGGGTTAGTGATAGGATTAGGTCTACGGTTAGGATTAGGATTAGGACTAGACTTCGGTTCAGGGCTAATGTAAGGCTAAGTTTTAGGGTTACAGGTGGAGTAGCATTATGGTTAGAGTTTGGTTTAAGGTTAGGGTTTGGGTTAGGTTTAGGTTTAAGGTTAAGGTTAGGGTTAGGGTTGGATGAAGTTTAGGATGGCGTGAGGGTTATACTTAGGGTTAGGGCTAGAGTTTGATTTTGTGTTCAGGTTAGTGTTAAGGTTAGGTTGAAAGTTCGGGTTAGGGTTAGCAGTTATCTTTAGGGTTAGTGTTAGGTTTAGGTTCAGGGTTAGAGTTACATTTAGGTTCAGGGTGAGGGTTAAGGTAAGGGTTAGGATTACGGTGAGGATTCTACTTAGTGTTAGAGGTTAGGTTCATGGTTAGGATAGGGTTAAGTTTAGGGTTAATGTTAGGGTTAGCGTTAGATTAGGGTTACTGTTCGTGTTTGGGTTAGGGTTAGGGATAAGTTTCGGGATAGTGTTAGGTTTAGGGTTGGGGATACGGTTCGGGGTTAGGGTGAGGGTTAGCATTAGGTTTAGAGTTAAGGTGAGGGTTTAGGGTAAGTGTTATGGTTATTGTTAGAGTTAAAGTTAGGGTTAGGGTGAATTCTCAGTTAATAGTGAGGGTTAGGGTAAGGGTTAGGGTTAAGGTTAGAGTTAGGATTAAGATTAGTGTTAGGGTTAGGTTTAGGGTCTGGGTTAGGTTAGGGGTAAGGTTAGGGTTAAGGCTATATTTACGGTCAGGGGTAGTGCTAAGTTAAGGTCAGGGTTCGGTTTAGAGTTAGAGTTCGTGCTAGGGTTTAGGGTTAGGTTTAGGGTCAGCTTTAGAGTTATTGTTAAGGTTAGGGTTAGGGTAGAGTTAAGGTTAGGGTTAACTTTAAAGTTAAGTAAGGGTTACGTTTAGGTCAGTGTTAGCGTTATTATTAGAGATAGGGTTAGGTTTAGGGAAAGGGTTAGGGTTCTTGTGAGGGTTAGTGTTAGGTTTACAGTTAAGCCGATGTTTTATGGTGTTAACGGTTAGGGCCAGGGTTAGAGTTAGGCTTAGGGTTAGGTGTAGGTGTAGGGCTAGAGTGAGGGGATAGTTTAGGGTTAGGTTTAGAGTGAAGGTTAAGTTAACATTAGTGTTAGGGTAAATATTAGAGTTAGGTGTTTGTGTCAAGGTTAGGATGAGGTTAGGGTTAGGTTTAGGGTTGGTGTTAGGGTTAGGTTTTGGTTTTTGTGTTAATGTTAGGGTCAGGTTTAGGGTAGCTTTAGGGTTAGGGTTTGGTTTAGGGTTGTGGTTAGGGTGAAGTTGAAGTTAAGGGTGAGGTTTGAGCTTAGCCTTAGCCTTAGGGGTTAGGGTTAGGCTTAAGTTTCGGATTAGGTTTAGGGTTAAGATCACTTTTAGGGTTAGGGTAAGGGTTAGGGTTAAGTGTTGGTTAGGTTTAGGGCTATTTTAAGGTCAGAGACAAGATGAGGTTAGGGGTAGGTTTAGGTTTAGATGTTTGTGTGAGGGTTAGTGCTAGGTTTCCCTTTAAGCTGAGGGTGTAGGGTAAGTTTTAGGGTTAGAGATAGAGTTAGGGCCAGGGTTAGGTTTCAGTTTAGGGTTAGGGTTAGGTTTATGGTTAGGATTAGGGTTAGAGTCAGAGTTGGGGGATATTTAGTATTATGTTTCGTTTTAGGGTTAGGGTTAGGGTGAAGTTTATGTTAAGTGTGAGGGTTAGGGTTAGGTTTTGGGTTAGGGTTAGGTTTTAGGCTAGAGTGAGGGGATAGTTTAGGGTTAGGTTTAGTTTTAGGGTTAGGCTTAGGTTTAGGGTGAAGGTTAAGATTAGGTTTAGGGTAAATATTAGAGTTAGCTGTTTGGGTTAATGTTAGGATCAGGTTAGGGTTAGGTTTAGGGTTAGTGTTAGGGTTCGGGGTAGGTTTTGGTGTTTGGATTAATGTTAGGGTCAGGTTTAGGGTTAGCTTTAGGGTTAGGGTTCGGGTTAGGGTTCGGGTTAGGGGGAAGTTTAAGTTGAGGGTGAGGGTTGAGCTTAGCCTTAGCATTAGGGTTTAGAACTAAGGTTAGGATTAGGTTTAGGTTTAAGATTAGCTTCAGGGTTAGGGTAAGTGTTAGGGTTAAGTCATGGTTAGGTTTAGGGCTAGTTTAAGGTTAGAGATAAGGTTAGGTTAAGGGTAAGGTTTAGGTTTCGATGTTAGTGTGAGGGTTAGTGTTAGGTTTCCATTTAAGCTGAGCGTGTAGGGTAAGTTTTAGGGTTAGAGATAGAGTTAGGGTCAGGGTTAGGTTTCAGTTTAGAGTTAGGGTTCGGTTTATGCTTAGGATTAGGTTTAGGGCCAGAGTTGGGGGATATTTAGTATTATGTTTAGTTTTAGAGTTAGGGTGAAGTTTATGTTAAGTGTGAGGGTTAGAGTTAGGGTTAGGTTTAGGTTTCAGGCTAGAGTGAGGGGATAGTTTAGGGTTAGGTTTAGTTTTCGAGTTAGGCTTATGTTTAGGGTGAAGTTTAAGATTAAGGTTAGGGTAAACATTAGAGCTAGGGGTTTGGGTTAAGGTTAGGATCAGGTTAGGGTTAGGTTTAGGTTTAGTGTTAGGGTTAGTGTTAGGTTTTGCTGTTTAGATTAAGGGTAGGGTCAGGTTTAGGGTTAGCTTTAGGGTTAGGGTTCGGTTTAGGGTTAGGGTTAGGGTGAAGTTTAAGTCAAGAGTGAGGGTTGAGCTTAGACTTAGCGTTAGGGTTTAGGGTTAAAGTTAGGATTAGGTTTAGGGTTAAGATTCGTTTTCGGGTTAAGTCATGGTTAGGTTTAGGGCTAGTTTAAGGTTAGAGATAAGGTTATGTTAAGGGTACGGTTTAGGTTTAGATGTTATTGTGAGGGTTAGTGTTAGGTTTCCATTTAAGCTGAGTGTGTAGGGTAAGTTTTAGGGTTAGGATTAGGGTTAGAGATAGAGTTAGGGTCAGGGTTCGGTTTACGTTTAGAGTTAGGGTTAGGCTTATGGTTAGGATTAGGGTTAAGGTCAGAGTTGGGGGAGATTTCGTATTATGTTTCGTTGTAGGGTTAGGGTTGAAGTGAAGTTTATGTTAAGTGTGAGGGTTAGGGTTAGTTTTAGGGGTTGGTTTCAGGTTAGGGTCAGGGTTAAGGTTAGAGTTAGGTACAGGGTTAGCTTTAGTTTTGGTTAGGGTTAGGATTTGAATGAAGTTAGGGTAGGTTTAGGGTTATGGGTAGGGTAAAATTTTGGTTAAAGGTGAGGGTTCGGTTTAGGGTTAGGGTTAGAGTTATTGTTAGGGTTCGGTCTGAGTTTATGGTAGGTTTAAAGTTAGGGTTAAGGTTAGGTTAGGGTTATGGTCGGGGTTAAGAGTAGGATTAGGTTTAGGGTGAGGGTTAAGATCAGAGTTATTGTAAGGGTTATTTTTAGTTTTACAGGTGCACCAAGGTTAAGGTTACGGTTTGGTATATGGGTAGGGATAGGTTTAGAGTTAGGGTGAGCTTTAGGTTAGGGATAAGGTGAAGTTTAAGATCGGGTGAGGGTTAGGGTTAGGGTTATGGCTAAGGTTTGGTTTAGTTTTCAGGTTAGCGTTAAGGTTGTTTTTCGTGTTAGGGTTAAGTTTACGGGTTCTGTTTACTTTTAGGGTGAGGGTTAGATTTTAGGTTAGGGTTAAGTTTAGTGTTACGGTTCGGGTTAGGGTCACGGTTTGTGTTAGGCTTTGTGGTTGGGGTGAGGGTTAGGTTTAGGGTTAGGGTTGGGTAAGTTTAGGATTATGGTTATGGTAAGGTGTTAGGGGTTAGAGTTTTAATTTAGGGTGAGTGTTTGGGTGAGGGTCCCGGTTAGTCATTGTGGTTCTGGTCATGCTTAGTTTTGGTTTATGGTTAGGGTTAGGTTTATGATCAGGTTGAGGGTTAGTGTTAGAGTTAGGGTGAGAGTTAGGGTTAAGGTTTGGGTTAGGCTTTGGTGTTAGGGGTTAGGGTTTGTGTTAGAGTTATCGTTACGGCTTAGGGTTTCTCTTCAGTGTTAGGGTTACGTTTAGGGAGAGCATTAGGGTTAGGGTTGGGGGATATGGTTAGGGGTCAGGGTGAGGGTTATGGTTAGTTTTACAGTTAAGGTGAGGGTTTAGAGTAAGTGTTATGTTTAGGGTTCGAGTTAGGGTTATGTTTAGGGTTCGGGTTAGGTGTAGCTTAAGTTTTCGGTTTAGGTTCAGTTTTCGAATTAGAATTAGTGTTCTATTTAAGATCAAGGTTAGAGTTAGGGTTAGTGTTAGGATTAGGTCTACGGTTAGGATTAGGATTAGGACTAGACTTCGGTTCAGGGCTAATGTAAGGCTAAGTTTTAGGGTTACAGGTGGAGTAGCATTATGGTTAGAGTTTGGTTTAAGGTTAGGGTTTGGGTTAGGTTTAGGTTTAAGGTTAAGGTTAGGGTTAAGGTTGGATGAAGTTTAGGATGGCGTGAGGGTTATACTTAGGGTTAGGGCTAGAGTTTGATTTTGTGTTCAGGTTAGTGTTAAGGTTAGGTTTAAAGTTCGGGTTAGGGTTAGCAGTTATCTTTAGGGTTAGTGTTAGGTTTAGGTTCAGGGTTAGAGTTACATTTAGGTTCAGGGTGAGGGTTAAGGTAAGGGTTAGGATTACGGTGAGGATTCTACTTAGTGTTAGAGGTTAGGTTCATGGTTAGGATAGGGTTAAGTTTAGGGTTAATGTTAGGGTTAGTGTTAGATTAGGGTTACTGTTCGTGTTTGGGTTAGGGTTAGGGATAAGTTTAGGGATAGTGTTAGGTTTAGGGTTGGGGATACGGTTCGGGGTTAGGGTGAGGGTTAGCATTAGGTTTAGAGTTAAGGTGAGGGTTTAGGGTAAGTGTTATGGTTAGGGTTAGAGTTAGGGTTAGGGTGAATTCTCAGTTAGTAGTGAGGGTTAGGGTAAGGGTTAGGGTTAAGGTTAGAGTTAGGATTAAGATTAGTGTTAGGGTTAGGTTTAGGGTCTGGGTTAGGTTCGGGGTAAGGTTAGGGTTAAGGCTATATTTACGGTCAGGGGTAGTGCTAAGTTAAGGTCAGGGTTCGGTTTAGAGTTAGAGTTCGTGCTAGGGTTTAGGGTTAGGTTTAGGGTCAGCTTTAGAGTTATTGTTAAGGTTAGGGTTAGGGTAGAGTTAAGGTTAGGGTTAACTTTAAAGTTAAGTAAGGGTTACGTTTAGGTCAGTGTTAGAGTTATTATTAGAGATAGGGTTAGGTTTAGGGAAAGGGTTAGGGTTCTTGTGAGGGTTAGTGTTAGGTTTACAGTTAAGCCGATGTTTTACGGTGTTAACGGTTAGGGCCAGGGTTAGAGTTAGGGTTAGGGTTAGGTGTAGGTGTAGGGCTAGAGTGAGGGGATAGTTTAGGGTTAGGTTTAGAGTGAAGGTTAAGTTAACATTAGTGTTAGGGTAAATATTACAGTTAGGTGTTTGTGTCAAGGTTAGGATGAGGTTAGGGTTAGGTTTAGGGTTGGTGTTAGGGTTAGGTTTTGGTTTTTGTGTTAATGTTAGGGTCAGGTTTAGGGTAGCTTTAGGGTTAGGGTTTGGTTTAGGGTTGTGGTTAGGGTGAAGTTGAAGTTAAGGGTGAGGTTTGAGCTTAGCCTTAGCCTTAGGGGTTAGGGTTAGGCTTAAGGTTCGGATTAGGTTTAGGGTTAAGATCACTTTTAGGGTTAGGGTAAGTGTTAGGGTTAAGTGTTGGTTAGGTTTAGGGCTATTTTAAGGTCAGAGACAAGATGAGGTTAGGGGTAGGTTTAGGTTTAGATGTTTGTGTGAGGGTTAGTGCTAGGTTTCCATTTAAGCTGAGGGTGTAGGGTAAGTTTTAGGGTTAGAGATAGAGTTAGGGCCAGGGTTAGGTTTCAGTTTAGGGTTAGGGTTAGGTTTATGGTTAGGATTAGGGTTAGAGTCAGAGTTGGGGGATATTTAGTATTATGTTTCGTTTTAGGGTTAGGGTTAGGGTGAAGTTTATGTTAAGTGTGAGGGTTAGGGTTAGGTTTTGGGTTAGGGTTAGGTTTTAGGCTAGAGTGAGGGGATAGTTTAGGGTTAGGTTTAGTTTTAGGGTTAGGCTTAGGTTTAGGGTGAAGGTTAAGATTAGGTTTAGGGTAAATATTAGAGTTAGCTGTTTGGGTTAATGTTAGGATCAGGTTAGGGTTAGGTTTAGGGTTAGTGTTAGGGTTCGGGGTAGGTTTTGGTGTTTGGATTAATGTTAGGGTCAGGTTTAGGGTTAGCTTTAGGGTTAGGGTTCGGGTTAGGGTTCGGGTTAGGGGGAAGTTTATGTTGAGGGTGAGGGTTGAGCTTAGCCTTAGCATTAGGGTTTAGAACTAAGGTTAGGATTAGGTTTAGGTTTAAGATTAGCTTCAGGGTTAGGGTAAGTGTTAGGGTTAAGTCATGGTTAGGTTTAGGGCTAGTTTAAGGTTAGAGATAAGGTTAGGTTAAGGGTAAGGTTTAGGTTTCGATGTTAGTGTGAGGGTTAGTGTTAGGTTTCCATTTAAGCTGAGCGTGTAGGGTAAGTTTTAGGGTTAGAGATAGAGTTAGGGTCAGGGTTAGGTTTCAGTTTAGAGTTAGGGTTCGGTTTATGCTTAGGATTAGGTTTAGGGCCAGAGTTGGGGGATATTTAGTATTATGTTTAGTTTTAGAGTTAGGGTGAAGTTTATGTTAAGTGTGAGGGTTAGAGTTAGGGTTAGGTTTAGGTTTCGGGCTAGAGTGAGGGGATTAGGTTTAGTTTTCGAGTTAGGCTTATGTTTAGGGTGAAGTTTAAGATTAAGGTTAGGGTAAACATTAGAGCTAGGTGTTTGGGTTAAGGTTAGGATCAGGTTAGGGTTAGGATTAGGTTTAGTGTTAGGGTTAGTGTTAGGTTTTGCTGTTTAGATTAAGGGTAGGGTCAGGTTTAGGGTTAGCTTTAGGGTTAGGGTTCGGTTTAGGGTTAGGGTTAGGGTGAAGTTTAAGTCAAGAGTGAGGGTTGAGCTTAGACTTAGCGTTAGGGTTTAGGGTTAAAGTTAGGATTAGGTTTAGGGTTAAGATTCGTTTTAGGGTTAAGTCATGGTTAGGTTTAGGGCTAGTTTAAGGTTAGAGATAAGGTTATGTTAAGGGTACGGTTAGCTTTAGATGTTATTGTGAGGGTTAGTGTTAGGTTTCCATTTAAGCTGAGTGTGTAGGGTAAGTTTTAGGGTTAGGATTAGGGTTAGAGATAGAGTTAGGGTCAGGGTTCGGTTTACGTTTAGAGTTAGGGTTAGGCTTATGGTTAGGATTAGGGTTAAGGTCAGAGTTGGGGGAGATTTCGTATTATGTTTCGTTGTAGGGTTAGGGTTGAAGTGAAGTTTATGTTAAGTGTGAGGGTTAGGTTTAGTTTTAGGGGTTGGTTTCAGGTTAGGGTCAGGGTTAAGGTTAGAGTTAGGTACAGGGTTAGCTTTAGTTTTGGTTAGGGTTAGGATTTGAATGAAGTTAGGGTAGGTTTAGGGTTATGGGTAGGGTAAAATTTTGGTTAAAGGTGAGGGTTCGGTTTAGGGTTAGGGTTAGAGTTATTGTTAGGGTTCGGTCTGAGTTTATGGTAGGTTTAAAGTTAGGGTTAAGGTTAGGTTAGGGTTATGGTCGGGGTTAAGAGTAGGATTAGGTTTAGGGTGAGGGTTAAGATCAGAGTTATTGTAAGGGTTATTTTTAGTTTTACAGGTGCACCAAGGTTAAGGTTACGGTTTGGTATATGGGTAGGGATAGGTTTAGAGTTAGGGTGAGCTTTAGGTTAGGGATAAGGTGAAGTTTAAGATTGGGTGAGGGTTAGGGTTAGGGTTATGGCTAAGGTTTGGTTTAGTTTTCAGGTTAGCGTTAAGGTTGTTTTTCGTGTTAGGGTTAAGTTTACGGGTTCTGTTTACTTTTAGGGTGAGGGTTAGATTTTAGGTTAGGGTTAAGTTTAGTGTTACGGTTCGGGTTAGGGTCACGGTTTGTGTTAGGCTTTGTGGTTGGGGTGAGGGTTAGGTTTAGAGTTAGGGTTGGGTAAGTTTAGGATTATGTTTATGGTAAGGTGTTAGGGGTTAGAGTTTTAATTTAGGGTGAGTGTTTGGGTGAGGGTCCCGGTTAGTCATTGTGGTTTTGGTCATGCTTAGTTTCGGTTTATGGTTAGGGTTAGCTTTATGATCAGGTTGAGGGTTAGTGTTAGAGTTAGGGTGAGAGTTAGGGTTAAGGTTTGGGTTAGGCTTTGGTGTTAGGGTTTGTGTTAGAGTTATCGTTACGGCTTAGGGTTTCTCTTCAGTGTTAGGGTTAGGTTTAGGGAGAGCATTAGGGTTAGGGTTGGGGGATATGGTTAGGGGTCAGGGTGAGGGTTATGGTTAGTTTTACAGTTAAGGTGAGGGTTTAGAGTAAGTGTTATGTTTAGGGTTCGAGTTAGGGTTAGGTTTAGGGTTAGGGTTAGGTGTAGCTTAAGTTTTCGGTTTAGGTTCAGTTTTCGAATTAGAATTAGTGTTCTATTTAAGATCAAGGTTAGAGTTAGGGTTAGTGATAGGATTAGGTCTACGGTTAGGATTAGGATTAGGACTAGACTTCGGTTCAGGGCTAATGTAAGGCTAAGTTTTAGGGTTACAGGTGGAGTAGCATTATGGTTAGAGTTTGGTTTAAGGTTAGGGTTTGGGTTAGGTTTAGGTTTAAGGTTAAGGTTAGGGTTAGGGTTGGATGAAGTTTAGGATGGCGTGAGGGTTATACTTAGGGTTAGGGCTAGAGTTTGATTTTGTGTTCAGGTTAGTGTAAAGGTTAGGTTTAAAGTTCGGGTTAGGGTTAGCAGTTATCTTTAGGGTTAGTGTTAGGTTTAGGTTCAGGGTTAGAGTTACATTTAGGTTCAAGGTGAGGGTTAAGGTAAGGGTTAGGATTACGGTGAGGATTCTACTTAGTGTTAGAGGTTAGGTTCATGGTTAGGATAGGGTTAAGTTTAGGGTTAATGTTAGGGTTAGCGTTAGATTAGGGTTACTGTTGGTGTTTGGGTTAGGGTTAGGGATAAGTTTCGGGATAGTGTTAGGTTTAGGGTTGGGGATACGGTTCGGGGTTAGGGTGAGGGTTAGCATTAGGTTTAGAGTTAAGGTGAGGGTTTAGGGTAAGTGTTATGGTTATTGTTAGAGTTAAAGTTAGGGTTAGGGTGAATTCTCAGTTAATAGTGAGGGTTAGGGTAAGGGTTAGGGTTAAGGTTAGAGTTAGGATTAAGATTAGTGTTAGGGTTAGGTTTAGGGTCTGGGTTAGGTTAGGGGTAAGGTTAGGGTTAAGGCTATATTTACGGTCAGGGGTAGTGCTAAGTTAAGGTCAGGGTTCGGTTTAGAGTTAGAGTTCGTGCTAGGGTTTAGGGTTAGGTTTAGGGTCAGCTTTAGAGTTATTGTTAAGGTTAGGGTTAGGGTAGAGTTAAGGTTAGGGTTAACTTTAAAGTTAAGTAAGGGTTACGTTTAGGTCAGTGTTAGCGTTATTATTAGAGATAGGGTTAGGTTTAGGGAAAGGGTTAGGGTTCTTGTGAGGGTTAGTGTTAGGTTTACAGTTAAGCCGATGTTTTACGGTGTTAACGGTTAGGGCCAGGGTTAGAGTTAGGGTTAGGGTTAGGTGTAGGTGTAGGGCTAGAGTGAGGGGATAGTTTAGGGTTAGGTTTAGAGTGAAGGTTAAGTTAACATTAGTGTTAGGGTAAATAATAGAGTTAGGTGTTTGTGTCAAGGTTAGGATGAGGTTAGGGTTAGGTTTAGGGTTGGTGTTAGGGTTAGGTTTTGGTTTTTGTGTTAATGTTAGGGTCAGGTTTAGGGTAGCTTTAGGGTTAGGGTTTGGTTTAGGGTTGTGGTTAGGGTGAAGTTGAAGTTAAGGGTGAGGTTTGAGCTTAGCCTTAGCCTTAGGGGTTAGGGTTAGGCTTAAGTTTCGGATTAGGTTTAGGGTTAAGATCACTTTTAGGGTTAGGGTAAGTGTTAGGGTTAAGTGTTGGTTAGGTTTAGGGCTATTTTAAGGTCAGAGACAAGATGAGGTTAGGGGTAGGTTTAGGTTTAGATGTTTGTGTGAGGGTTAGTGCTAGGTTTCCATTTAAGCTGAGGGTGTAGGGTAAGTTTTAGGGTTAGAGATAGAGTTAGGGCCAGGGTTAGGTTTCAGTTTAGGGTTAGGGTTAGGTTTATGGTTAGGATTAGGGTTAGAGTCAGAGTTGGGGGATATTTAGTATTATGTTTCGTTTTAGGGTTAGGGTTAGGGTGAAGTTTATGTTAAGTGTGAGGGTTAGGGTTAGGTTTTGGGTTAGGGTTAGGTTTTAGGCTAGAGTGAGGGGATAGTTTAGGGTTAGGTTTAGTTTTAGGGTTAGGCTTAGGTTTAGGGTGAAGGTTAAGATTAGGTTTAGGGTAAATATTAGAGTTAGCTGTTTGGGTTAATGTTAGGATCAGGTTAGGGTTAGGTTTAGGGTTAGTGTTAGGGTTCGGGGTAGGTTTTGGTGTTTGGATTAATGTTAGGGTCAGGTTTAGGGTTAGCTTTAGGGTTAGGGTTCGGGTTAGGGTTCGGGTTAGGGGGAAGTTTATGTTGAGGGTGAGGGTTGAGCTTAGCCTTAGCATTAGGGTTTAGAACTAAGGTTAGGATTAGGTTTAGGTTTAAGATTAGCTTCAGGGTTAGGGTAAGTGTTAGGGTTAAGTCATGGTTAGGTTTAGGGCTAGTTTAAGGTTAGAGATAAGGTTAGGTTAAGGGTAAGGTTTAGGTTTCGATGTTAGTGTGAGGGTTAGTGTTAGGTTTCCATTTAAGCTGAGCGTGTAGGGTAAGTTTTAGGGTTAGAGATAGAGTTAGGGTCAGGGTTAGGTTTCAGTTTAGAGTTAGGGTTCGGTTTATGCTTAGGATTAGGTTTAGGGCCAGAGTTGGGGGATATTTAGTATTATGTTTAGTTTTAGAGTTAGGGTGAAGTTTATGTTAAGTGTGAGGGTTAGAGTTAGGGTTAGGTTTAGGTTTCGGGCTAGAGTGAGGGGATTAGGTTTAGTTTTCGAGTTAGGCTTATGTTTAGGGTGAAGTTTAAGATTAAGGTTAGGGTAAACATTAGAGCTAGGTGTTTGGGTTAAGGTTAGGATCAGGTTAGGGTTAGGTTTAGGTTTAGTGTTAGGGTTAGTGTTAGGTTTTGCTGTTTAGATTAAGGGTAGGGTCAGGTTTAGGGTTAGCTTTAGGGTTAGGGTTCGGTTTAGGGTTAGGGTTAGGGTGAAGTTTAAGTCAAGAGTGAGGGTTGAGCTTAGACTTAGCGTTAGGGTTTAGGGTTAAAGTTAGGATTAGGTTTAGGGTTAAGATTCGTTTTAGGGTTAAGTCATGGTTAGGTTTAGGGCTAGTTTAAGGTTAGAGATAAGGTTATGTTAAGGGTACGGTTAGCTTTAGATGTTATTGTGAGGGTTAGTGTTAGGTTTCCATTTAAGCTGAGTGTGTAGGGTAAGTTTTAGGGTTAGGATTAGGGTTAGAGATAGAGTTAGGATCAGGGTTCGGTTTACGTTTAGAGTTAGGGTTAGGCTTATGGTTAGGATTAGGGTTAAGGTCAGAGTTGGGGGAGATTTCGTATTATGTTTCGTTGTAGGGTTAGGGTTGAAGTGAAATTTATGTTAAGTGTGAGGGTTAGGTTTAGTTTTAGGGGTTGGTTTCAGGTTAGGGTCAGGGTTAAGGTTAGAGTTAGGTACAGGGTTAGCTTTAGTTTTGGTTAGGGTTAGGATTTGAATGAAGTTAGGGTAGGTTTAGGGTTATGGGTAGGGTAAAATTTTGGTTAAAGGTGAGGGTTCGGTTTAGGGTTAGGGTTAGAGTTATTGTTAGGGTTCGGTCTGAGTTTATGGTAGGTTTAAAGTTAGGGTTAAGGTTAGGTTAGGGTTATGGTCGGGGTTAAGAGTAGGATTAGGTTTAGGGTGAGGGTTAAGATCAGAGTTATTGTAAGGGTTATTTTTAGTTTTACAGGTGCACCAAGGTTAAGGTTACGGTTTGGTATATGGGTAGGGATAGGTTTAGAGTTAGGGTGAGCTTTAGGTTAGGGATAAGGTGAAGTTTAAGATTGGGTGAGGGTTAGGGTTAGGGTTATGGCTAAGGTTTGGTTTAGTTTTCAGGTTAGCGTTAAGGTTGTTTTTCGTGTTAGGGTTAAGTTTACGGGTTCTGTTTACTTTTAGGGTGAGGGTTAGATTTTAGGTTAGGGTTAAGTTTAGTGTTACGGTTCGGGTTAGGGTCACGGTTTGTGTTAGGCTTTGTGGTTGGGGTGAGGGTTAGGTTTAGGGTTAGGGTTGGGTAAGTTTAGGATTATGTTTATGGTAAGGTGTTAGGGGTTAGAGTTTTAATTTAGGGTGAGTGTTTGGGTGAGGGTCCCGGTTAGTCATTGTGGTTCTGGTCATGCTTAGTTTCGGTTTATGGTTAGGGTTAGCTTTATGATCAGGTTGAGGGTTAGTGTTAGAGTTAGGGTGAGAGTTAGGGTTAAGGTTTGGGTTAGGCTTTGGTGTTAGGGGTTAGGGTTTGTGTTAGAGTTATCGTTACGGCTTAGGGTTTCTCTTCAGTGTTAGGGTTAGGTTTAGGGAGAGCATTAGGGTTAGGGTTGGGGGATATGGTTAGGGGTCAGGGTGAGGGTTATGGTTAGTTTTACAGTTAAGTTGAGGGTTTAGAGTAAGTGTTATGTTTAGGGTTCGAGTTAGGGTTAGGTTTAGGGTTAGGGTTAGGTGTAGCTTAAGTTTTCGGTTTAGGTTCAGTTTTCGAATTAGAATTAGTGTTCTATTTAAGATCAAGGTTAGAGTTAGGGTTAGTGATAGGATTAGGTCTACGGTTAGGATTAGGATTAGGACTAGACTTCGGTTCAGGGCTAATGTAAGGCTAAGTTTTAGGGTTACAGGTGGAGTAGCATTATGGTTAGAGTTTGGTTTAAGGTTAGGGTTTGGGTTAGGTTTAGGTTTAAGGTTAAGGTTAGGGTTAGGGTTGGATGAAGTTTAGGATGGCGTGAGGGTTATACTTAGGGTTAGGGCTAGAGTTTGATTTTGTGTTCAGGTTAGTGTTAAGGTTAGGTTTAAAGTTCGGGTTAGGGTTAGCAGTTATCTTTAGGGTTAGTGTTAGGTTTAGGTTCAGGGTTAGAGTTACATTTAGGTTCAAGGTGAGGGTTAAGGTAAGGGTTAGGATTACGGTGAGGATTCTACTTAGTGTTAGAGGTTAGGTTCATGGTTAGGATAGGGTTAAGTTTAGGGTTAATGTTAGGGTTAGCGTTAGATTAGGGTTACTGTTGGTGTTTGGGTTAGGGTTAGGGATAAGTTTCGGGATAGTGTTAGGTTTAGGGTTGGGGATACGGTTCGGGGTTAGGGTGAGGGTTAGCATTAGGTTTAGAGTTAAGGTGAGGGTTTAGGGTAAGTGTTATGGTTAGGGTTAGAGTTAGGGTTAGGGTGAATTCTCAGTTAGTAGTGAGGGTTAGGGTAAGGGTTAGGGTTAAGGTTAGAGTTAGGATTAAGATTAGTGTTAGGGTTAGGTTTAGGGTCTGGGTTAGGTTCGGGGTAAGGTTAGGGTTAAGGCTATATTTACGGTCAGGGGTAGTGCTAAGTTAAGGTCAGGGTTCGGTTTAGAGTTAGAGTTCGTGCTAGGGTTTAGGGTTAGGTTTAGGGTCAGCTTTAGAGTTATTGTTAAGGTTAGGGTTAGGGTAGAGTTAAGGTTAGGGTTAACTTTAAAGTTAAGTAAGGGTTACGTTTAGGTCAGTGTTAGCGTTATTATTAGAGATAGGGTTAGGTTTAGGGAAAGGGTTAGGGTTCTTGTGAGGGTTAGTGTTAGGTTTACAGTTAAGCCGATGTTTTACGGTGTTAACGGTTAGGGCCAGGGTTAGAGTTAGGGTTAGGGTTAGGTGTAGGTGTAGGGCTAGAGTGAGGGGATAGTTTAGGGTTAGGTTTAGAGTGAAGGTTAAGTTAACATTAGTGTTAGGGTAAATAATAGAGTTAGGTGTTTGTGTCAAGGTTAGGATGAGGTTAGGGTTAGGTTTAGGGTTGGTGTTAGGGTTAGGTTTTGGTTTTTGTGTTAATGTTAGGGTCAGGTTTAGGGTAGCTTTAGGGTTAGGGTTTGGTTTAGGGTTGTGGTTAGGGTGAAGTTGAAGTTAAGGGTGAGGTTTGAGCTTAGCCTTAGCCTTAGGGGTTAGGGTTAGGCTTAAGTTTCGGATTAGGTTTAGGGTTAAGATCACTTTTAGGGTTAGGGTAAGTGTTAGGGTTAAGTGTTGGTTAGGTTTAGGGCTATTTTAAGGTCAGAGACAAGATGAGGTTAGGGGTAGGTTTAGGTTTAGATGTTTGTGTGAGGGTTAGTGCTAGGTTTCCATTTAAGCTGAGGGTGTAGGGTAAGTTTTAGGGTTAGAGATAGAGTTAGGGCCAGGGTTAGGTTTCAGTTTAGGGTTAGGGTTAGGTTTATGGTTAGGATTAGGGTTAGAGTCAGAGTTGGGGGATATTTAGTATTATGTTTCGTTTTAGGGTTAGGGTTAGGGTGAAGTTTATGTTAAGTGTGAGGGTTAGGGTTAGGTTTTGGGTTAGGGTTAGGTTTTAGGCTAGAGTGAGGGGATAGTTTAGGGTTAGGTTTAGTTTTAGGGTTAGGCTTAGGTTTAGGGTGAAGGTTAAGATTAGGTTTAGGGTAAATATTAGAGTTAGCTGTTTGGGTTAATGTTAGGATCAGGTTAGGGTTAGGTTTAGGGTTAGTGTTAGGGTTCGGGGTAGGTTTTGGTGTTTGGATTAATGTTAGGGTCAGGTTTAGGGTTAGCTTTAGGGTTAGGGTTCGGGTTAGGGTTCGGGTTAGGGGGAAGTTTATGTTGAGGGTGAGGGTTGAGCTTAGCCTTAGCATTAGGGTTTAGAACTAAGGTTAGGATTAGGTTTAGGTTTAAGATTAGCTTCAGGGTTAGGGTAAGTGTTAGGGTTAAGTCATGGTTAGGTTTAGGGCTAGTTTAAGGTTAGAGATAAGGTTAGGTTAAGGGTAAGGTTTAGGTTTCGATGTTAGTGTGAGGGTTAGTGTTAGGTTTCCATTTAAGCTGAGCGTGTAGGGTAAGTTTTAGGGTTAGAGATAGAGTGAGGGTCAGGGTTAGGTTTCAGTTTAGAGTTAGGGTTCGGTTTATGCTTAGGATTAGGTTTAGGGCCAGAGTTGGGGGATATTTAGTATTATGTTTAGTTTTAGAGTTAGGGTGAAGTTTATGTTAAGTGTGAGGGTTAGAGTTAGGGTTAGGTTTAGGTTTCGGGCTAGAGTGAGGGGATTAGGTTTAGTTTTCGAGTTAGGCTTATGTTTAGGGTGAAGTTTAAGATTAAGGTTAGGGTAAACATTAGAGCTAGGTGTTTGGGTTAAGGTTAGGATCAGGTTAGGGTTAGGATTAGGTTTAGTGTTAGGGTTAGTGTTAGGTTTTGCTGTTTAGATTAAGGGTAGGGTCAGGTTTAGGGTTAGCTTTAGGGTTAGGGTTCGGTTTAGGGTTAGGGTTAGGGTGAAGTTTAAGTCAAGAGTGAGGGTTGAGCTTAGACTTAGCGTTAGGGTTTAGGGTTAAAGTTAGGATTAGGTTTAGGGTTAAGATTCGTTTTAGGGTTAAGTCATGGTTAGGTTTAGGGCTAGTTTAAGGTTAGAGATAAGGTTATGTTAAGGGTACGGTTAGCTTTAGATGTTATTGTGAGGGTTAGTGTTAGGTTTCCATTTAAGCTGAGTGTGTAGGGTAAGTTTTAGGGTTAGGATTAGGGTTAGAGGTAGAGTTAGGGTCAGGGTTCGGTTTACGTTTAGAGTTAGGGTTAGGCTTATGGTTAGGATTAGGGTTAAGGTCAGAGTTGGGGGAGATTTCGTATTATGTTTCGTTGTAGGGTTAGGGTTGAAGTGAAGTTTATGTTAAGTGTGAGGGTTAGGTTTAGTTTTAGGGGTTGGTTTCAGGTTAGGGTCAGGGTTAAGGTTAGAGTTAGGTACAGGGTTAGCTTTAGTTTTGGTTAGGGTTAGGATTTGAATGAAGTTAGGGTAGGTTTAGGGTTATGGGTAGGGTAAAATTTTGGTTAAAGGTGAGGGTTCGGTTTAGGGTTAGGGTTAGAGTTATTGTTAGGGTTCGGTCTGAGTTTATGGTAGGTTTAAAGTTAGGGTTAAGGTTAGGTTAGGGTTATGGTCGGGGTTAAGAGTAGGATTAGGTTTAGGGTGAGGGTTAAGATCAGAGTTATTGTAAGGGTTATTTTTAGTTTTACAGGTGCACCAAGGTTAAGGTTACGGTTTGGTATATGGGTAGGGATAGGTTTAGAGTTAGGGTGAGCTTTAGGTTAGGGATAAGGTGAAGTTTAAGATTGGGTGAGGGTTAGGGTTAGGGTTATGGCTAAGGTTTGGTTTAGTTTTCAGGTTAGCGTTAAGGTTGTTTTTCGTGTTAGGGTTAAGTTTACGGGTTCTGTTTACTTTTAGGGTGAGGGTTAGATTTTAGGTTAGGGTTAAGTTTAGTGTTACGGTTCGGGTTAGGGTCACGGTTTGTGTTAGGCTTTGTGGTTGGGGTGAGGGTTAGGTTTAGGGTTAGGGTTGGGTAAGTTTAGGATTATGGTTATGGTAAGGTGTTAGGGGTTAGAGTTTTAATTTAGGGTGAGTGTTTGGGTGAGGGTCCCGGTTAGTCATTGTGGTTCTGGTCATGCTTAGTTTCGGTTTATGGTTAGGGTTAGGTTTATGATCAGGTTGAGGGTTAGTGTTAGAGTTAGGGTGAGAGTTAGGGTTAAGGTTTGGGTTAGGCTTTGGTGTTAGGGTTTGTGTTAGAGTTATCGTTACGGCTTAGGGTTTCTCTTCAGTGTTAGGGTTAGGTTTAGGGAGAGCATTAGGGTTAGGGTTGGGGGATATGGTTAGGGGTCAGGGTGAGGGTTATGGTTAGTTTTACAGTTAAGGTGAGGGTTTAGAGTAAGTGTTATGTTTAGGGTTCGAGTTAGGGTTAGGTTTAGGGTTAGGGTTAGGTGTAGCTTAAGTTTTCGGTTTAGGTTCAGTTTTCGAATTAGAATTAGTGTTCTATTTAAGATCAAGGTTAGAGTTAGGGTTAGTGATAGGATTAGGTCTACGGTTAGGATTAGGATTAGGACTAGACTTCGGTTCAGGGCTAATGTAAGGCTAAGTTTTAGGGTTACAGGTGGAGTAGCATTATGGTTAGAGTTTGGTTTAAGGTTAGGGTTTGGGTTAGGTTTAGGTTTAAGGTTAAGGTTAGGGTTAGGGTTGGATGAAGTTTAGGATGGCGTGAGGGTTATACTTAGGGTTAGGGCTAGAGTTTGATTTTGTGTTCAGGTTAGTGTTAAGGTTAGGTTTAAAGTTCGGGTTAGGGTTAGCAGTTATCTTTAGGGTTAGTGTTAGGTTTAGGTTCAGGGTTAGAGTTACATTTAGGTTCAGGGTGAGGGTTAAGGTAAGGGTTAGGATTACGGTGAGGATTCTACTTAGTGTTAGAGGTTAGGTTCATGGTTAGGATAGGGTTAAGTTTAGGGTTAATGTTAGGGTTAGCGTTAGATTAGGGTTACTGTTGGTGTTTGGGTTAGGGTTAGGGATAAGTTTCGGGATAGTGTTAGGTTTAGGGTTGGGGATACGGTTCGGGGTTAGGGTGAGGGTTAGCATTAGGTTTAGAGTTAAGGTGAGGGTTTAGGGTAAGTGTTATGGTTATTGTTAGAGTTAAAGTTAGGGTTAGGGTGAATTCTCAGTTAATAGTGAGGGTTAGGGTAAGGGTTAGGGTTAAGGTTAGAGTTAGGATTAAGATTAGTGTTAGGGTTAGGTTTAGGGTCTGGGTTAGGTTAGGGGTAAGGTTAGGGTTAAGGCTATATTTACGGTCAGGGGTAGTGCTAAGTTAAGGTCAGGGTTCGGTTTAGAGTTAGAGTTCGTGCTAGGGTTTAGGGTTAGGTTTAGGGTCAGCTTTAGAGTTATTGTTAAGGTTAGGGTTAGGGTAGAGTTAAGGTTAGGGTTAACTTTAAAGTTAAGTAAGGGTTACGTTTAGGTCAGTGTTAGCGTTATTATTAGAGATAGGGTTAGGTTTAGGGAAAGGGTTAGGGTTCTTGTGAGGGTTAGTGTTAGGTTTACAGTTAAGCCGATGTTTTACGGTGTTAACGGTTAGGGCCAGGGTTAGAGTTAGGGTTAGGGTTAGGTGTAGGTGTAGGGCTAGAGTGAGGGGATAGTTTAGGGTTAGGTTTAGAGTGAAGGTTAAGTTAACATTAGTGTTAGGGTAAATATTACAGTTAGGTGTTTGTGTCAAGGTTAGGATGAGGTTAGGGTTAGGTTTAGGGTTGGTGTTAGGGTTAGGTTTTGGTTTTTGTGTTAATGTTAGGGTCAGGTTTAGGGTAGCTTTAGGGTTAGGGTTTGGTTTAGGGTTGTGGTTAGGGTGAAGTTGAAGTTAAGGGTGAGGTTTGAGCTTAGCCTTAGCCTTAGGGGTTAGGGTTAGGCTTAAGTTTCGGATTAGGTTTAGGGTTAAGATCACTTTTAGGGTTAGGGTAAGTGTTAGGGTTAAGTGTTGGTTAGGTTTAGGGCTATTTTAAGGTCAGAGACAAGATGAGGTTAGGGGTAGGTTTAGGTTTAGATGTTTGTGTGAGGGTTAGTGCTAGGTTTCCATTTAAGCTGAGGGTGTAGGGTAAGTTTTAGGGTTAGAGATAGAGTTAGGGCCAGGGTTAGGTTTCAGTTTAGGGTTAGGGTTAGGTTTATGGTTAGGATTAGGGTTAGAGTCAGAGTTGGGGGATATTTAGTATTATGTTTCGTTTTAGGGTTAGGGTTAGGGTGAAGTTTATGTTAAGTGTGAGGGTTAGGGTTAGGTTTTGGGTTAGGGTTAGGTTTTAGGCTAGAGTGAGGGGATAGTTTAGGGTTAGGTTTAGTTTTAGGGTTAGGCTTAGGTTTAGGGTGAAGGTTAAGATTAGGTTTAGGGTAAATATTAGAGTTAGCTGTTTGGGTTAATGTTAGGATCAGGTTAGGGTTAGGTTTAGGGTTAGTGTTAGGGTTCGGGGTAGGTTTTGGTGTTTGGATTAATGTTAGGGTCAGGTTTAGGGTTAGCTTTAGGGTTAGGGTTCGGGTTAGGGTTCGGGTTAGGGGGAAGTTTATGTTGAGGGTGAGGGTTGAGCTTAGCCTTAGCATTAGGGTTTAGAACTAAGGTTAGGATTAGGTTTAGGTTTAAGATTAGCTTCAGGGTTAGGGTAAGTGTTAGGGTTAAGTCATGGTTAGGTTTAGGGCTAGTTTAAGGTTAGAGATAAGGTTAGGTTAAGGGTAAGGTTTAGGTTTCGATGTTAGTGTGAGGGTTAGTGTTAGGTTTCCATTTAAGCTGAGCGTGTAGGGTAAGTTTTAGGGTTAGAGATAGAGTTAGGGTCAGGGTTAGGTTTCAGTTTAGAGTTAGGGTTCGGTTTATGCTTAGGATTAGGTTTAGGGCCAGAGTTGGGGGATATTTAGTATTATGTTTAGTTTTAGAGTTAGGGTGAAGTTTATGTTAAGTGTGAGGGTTAGAGTTAGGGTTAGGTTTAGGTTTCGGGCTAGAGTGAGGGGATTAGGTTTAGTTTTCGAGTTAGGCTTATGTTTAGGGTGAAGTTTAAGATTAAGGTTAGGGTAAACATTAGAGCTAGGTGTTTGGGTTAAGGTTAGGATCAGGTTAGGGTTAGGTTTAGGTTTAGTGTTAGGGTTAGTGTTAGGTTTTGCTGTTTAGATTAAGGGTAGGGTCAGGTTTAGGGTTAGCTTTAGGGTTAGGGTTCGGTTTAGGGTTAGGGTTAGGGTGAAGTTTAAGTCAAGAGTGAGGGTTGAGCTTAGACTTAGCGTTAGGGTTTAGGGTTAAAGTTAGGATTAGGTTTAGGGTTAAGATTCGTTTTAGGGTTAAGTCATGGTTAGGTTTAGGGCTAGTTTAAGGTTAGAGATAAGGTTATGTTAAGGGTACGGTTAGCTTTAGATGTTATTGTGAGGGTTAGTGTTAGGTTTCCATTTAAGCTGAGTGTGTAGGGTAAGTTTTAGGGTTAGGATTAGGGTTAGAGATAGAGTTAGGATCAGGGTTCGGTTTACGTTTAGAGTTAGGGTTAGGCTTATGGTTAGGATTAGGGTTAAGGTCAGAGTTGGGGGAGATTTCGTATTATGTTTCGTTGTAGGGTTAGGGTTGAAGTGAAATTTATGTTAAGTGTGAGGGTTAGGTTTAGTTTTAGGGGTTGGTTTCAGGTTAGGGTCAGGGTTAAGGTTAGAGTTAGGTACAGGGTTAGCTTTAGTTTTGGTTAGGGTTAGGATTTGAATGAAGTTAGGGTAGGTTTAGGGTTATGGGTAGGGTAAAATTTTGGTTAAAGGTGAGGGTTCGGTTTAGGGTTAGGGTTAGAGTTATTGTTAGGGTTCGGTCTGAGTTTATGGTAGGTTTAAAGTTAGGGTTAAGGTTAGGTTAGGGTTATGGTCGGGGTTAAGAGTAGGATTAGGTTTAGGGTGAGGGTTAAGATCAGAGTTATTGTAAGGGTTATTTTTAGTTTTACAGGTGCACCAAGGTTAAGGTTATGGTTTGGTATATGGGTAGGGATAGGTTTAGAGTTAGGGTGAGCTTTAGGTTAGGGATAAGGTGAAGTTTAAGATTGGGTGAGGGTTAGGGTTAAGGTTATGGCTAAGGTTTGGTTTAGTTTTCAGGTTAGCGTTAAGGTTGTTTTTCGTGTTAGGGTTAAGTTTACGGGTTCTGTTTACTTTTAGGGTGAGGGTTAGATTTTAGGTTAGGGTTAAGTTTAGTGTTACGGTTCGGGTTAGGGTCACGGTTTGTGTTAGGCTTTGTGGTTGGGGTGAGGGTTAGGTTTAGGGTTAGGGTTGGGTAAGTTTAGGATTATGTTTATGGTAAGGTGTTAGGGGTTAGAGTTTTAATTTAGGGTGAGTGTTTGGGTGAGGGTCCCGGTTAGTCATTGTGGTTCTGGTCATGCTTAGTTTCGGTTTATGGTTAGGGTTAGCTTTATGATCAGGTTGAGGGTTAGTGTTAGAGTTAGGGTGAGAGTTAGGGTTAAGGTTTGGGTTAGGCTTTGGTGTTAGGGGTTAGGGTTTGTGTTAGAGTTATCGTTACGGCTTAGGGTTTCTCTTCAGTGTTAGGGTTAGGTTTAGGGAGAGCATTAGGGTTAGGGTTGGGGGATATGGTTAGGGGTCAGGGTGAGGGTTATGGTTAGTTTTACAGTTAAGTTGAGGGTTTAGAGTAAGTGTTATGTTTAGGGTTCGAGTTAGGGTTAGGTTTAGGGTTAGGGTTAGGTGTAGCTTAAGTTTTCGGTTTAGGTTCAGTTTTCGAATTAGAATTAGTGTTCTATTTAAGATCAAGGTTAGAGTTAGGGTTAGTGATAGGATTAGGTCTACGGTTAGGATTAGGATTAGGACTAGACTTCGGTTCAGGGCTAATGTAAGGCTAAGTTTTAGGGTTACAGGTGGAGTAGCATTATGGTTAGAGTTTGGTTTAAGGTTAGGGTTTGGGTTAGGTTTAGGTTTAAGGTTAAGGTTAGGGTTAGGGTTGGATGAAGTTTAGGATGGCGTGAGGGTTATACTTAGGGTTAGGGCTAGAGTTTGATTTTGTGTTCAGGTTAGTGTTAAGGTTAGGTTTAAAGTTCGGGTTAGGGTTAGCAGTTATCTTTAGGGTTAGTGTTAGGTTTAGGTTCAGGGTTAGAGTTACATTTAGGTTCAAGGTGAGGGTTAAGGTAAGGGTTAGGATTACGGTGAGGATTCTACTTAGTGTTAGAGGTTAGGTTCATGGTTAGGATAGGGTTAAGTTTAGGGTTAATGTTAGGGTTAGCGTTAGATTAGGGTTACTGTTGGTGTTTGGGTTAGGGTTAGGGATAAGTTTCGGGATAGTGTTAGGTTTAGGGTTGGGGATACGGTTCGGGGTTAGGGTGAGGGTTAGCATTAGGTTTAGAGTTAAGGTGAGGGTTTAGGGTAAGTGTTATGGTTAGGGTTAGAGTTAGAGTTAGGGTTAGGGTGAATTCTCAGTTAATAGTGAGGGTTAGGGTAAGGGTTAGGGTTAAGGTTAGAGTTAGGATTAAGATTAGTGTTAGGGTTAGGTTTAGGGTCTGGGTTAGGTTAGGGGTAAGGTTAGGGTTAAGGCTATATTTACGGTCAGGGGTAGTGCTAAGTTAAGGTCAGGGTTCGGTTTAGAGTTAGAGTTCGTGCTAGGGTTTAGGGTTAGGTTTAGGGTCAGCTTTAGAGTTATTGTTAAGGTTAGGGTTAGGGTAGAGTTAAGGTTAGGGTTAACTTTAAAGTTAAGTAAGGGTTACGTTTAGGTCAGTGTTAGCGTTATTATTAGAGATAGGGTTAGGTTTAGGGAAAGGGTTAGGGTTCTTGTGAGGGTTAGTGTTAGGTTTACAGTTAAGCCGATGTTTTACGGTGTTAACGGTTAGGGCCAGGGTTAGAGTTAGGGTTAGGGTTAGGTGTAGGTGTAGGGCTAGAGTGAGGGGATAGTTTAGGGTTAGGTTTAGAGTGAAGGTTAAGTTAACATTAGTGTTAGGGTAAATATTACAGTTAGGTGTTTGTGTCAAGGTTAGGATGAGGTTAGGGTTAGGTTTAGGGTTGGTGTTAGGGTTAGGTTTTGGTTTTTGTGTTAATGTTAGGGTCAGGTTTAGGGTAGCTTTAGGGTTAGGGTTTGGTTTAGGGTTGTGGTTAGGGTGAAGTTGAAGTTAAGGGTGAGGTTTGAGCTTAGCCTTAGCCTTAGGGGTTAGGGTTAGGCTTAAGTTTCGGATTAGGTTTAGGGTTAAGATCACTTTTAGGGTTAGGGTAAGTGTTAGGGTTAAGTGTTGGTTAGGTTTAGGGCTATTTTAAGGTCAGAGACAAGATGAGGTTAGGGGTAGGTTTAGGTTTAGATGTTTGTGTGAGGGTTAGTGCTAGGTTTCCATTTAAGCTGAGGGTGTAGGGTAAGTTTTAGGGTTAGAGATAGAGTTAGGGCCAGGGTTAGGTTTCAGTTTAGGGTTAGGGTTAGGTTTATGGTTAGGATTAGGGTTAGAGTCAGAGTTGGGGGATATTTAGTATTATGTTTCGTTTTAGAGTTAGGGTTAGGGTGAAGTTTATGTTAAGTGTGAGGGTTAGGGTTAGGTTTTGGGTTAGGGTTAGGTTTTAGGCTAGAGTGAGGGGATAGTTTAGGGTTAGGTTTAGTTTTAGGGTTAGGCTTAGGTTTAGGGTGAAGGTTAAGATTAGGTTTAGGGTAAATATTAGAGTTAGCTGTTTGGGTTAATGTTAGGATCAGGTTAGGGTTAGGTTTAGGGTTAGTGTTAGGGTTCGGGGTAGGTTTTGGTGTTTGGATTAATGTTAGGGTCAGGTTTAGGGTTAGCTTTAGGGTTAGGGTTCGGGTTAGGGTTCGGGTTAGGGGGAAGTTTAAGTTGAGGGTGAGGGTTGAGCTTAGCCTTAGCATTAGGGTTTAGAACTAAGGTTAGGATTAGGTTTAGGTTTAAGATTAGCTTCAGGGTTAGGGTAAGTGTTAGGGTTAAGTCATGGTTAGGTTTAGGGCTAGTTTAAGGTTAGAGATAAGGTTAGGTTAAGGGTAAGGTTTAGGTTTCGATGTTAGTGTGAGGGTTAGTGTTAGGTTTCCATTTAAGCTGAGCGTGTAGGGTAAGTTTTAGGGTTAGAGATAGAGTTAGGGTCAGGGTTAGGTTTCAGTTTAGAGTTAGGGTTCGGTTTATGCTTAGGATTAGGTTTAGGGCCAGAGTTGGGGGATATTTAGTATTATGTTTAGTTTTAGAGTTAGGGTGAAGTTTATGTTAAGTGTGAGGGTTAGAGTTAGGGTTAGGTTTAGGTTTCGGGCTAGAGTGAGGGGATAGTTTAGGGTTAGGTTTAGTTTTCGAGTTAGGCTTATGTTTAGGGTGAAGTTTAAGATTAAGGTTAGGGTAAACATTAGAGCTAGGGGTTTGGGTTAAGGTTAGGATCAGGTTAGGGTTAGGTTTAGGTTTAGTGTTAGGGTTAGTGTTAGGTTTTGCTGTTTAGATTAAGGGTAGGGTCAGGTTTAGGGTTAGCTTTAGGGTTAGGGTTCGGTTTAGGGTTAGGGTTAGGGTGAAGTTTAAGTCAAGAGTGAGGGTTGAGCTTAGACTTAGCGTTAGGGTTTAGGGTTAAAGTTAGGATTAGGTTTAGGGTTAAGATTCGTTTTAGGGTTAAGTAATGGTTAGGTTTAGGGCTAGTTTAAGGTTAGAGATAAGGTTATGTTAAGGGTACGGTTTAGGTTTAGATGTTATTGTGAGGGTTAGTGTTAGGTTTCCATTTAAGCTGAGTGTGTAGGGTAAGTTTTAGGGTTAGGATTAGGGTTAGAGATAGAGTTAGGGTCAGGGTTCGGTTTACGTTTAGAGTTAGGGTTAGGCTTATGGTTAGGATTAGGGTTAAGGTCAGAGTTGGGGGAGATTTCGTATTATGTTTCGTTGTAGGGTTAGGGTTGAAGTGAAGTTTATGTTAAGTGTGAGGGTTAGGGTTTGTTTTAGGGGTTGGTTTCAGGTTAAGGTCAGGGTTAGGGTTAGAGTTAGGTATAGGGTTAGCTTTAGTTTTGGTTAGGGTTAGGATTTGAATGAAGTTAGGGTAGGTTTAGGGTTATGGGTAGGGTAAAATTTTGGTTAAAGGTGAGGGTTCGGTTTAGGGTTAGGGTTAGAGTTATTGTTAGGGTTCGGTCTGAGTTTATGGTAGGTTTAAAGTTAGGGTTAAGGTTAGGTTAGGGTTATGGTCGGGGTTAAGAGTAGGATTAGGTTTAGGGTGAGGGTTAAGATCAGAGTTATTGTAAGGGTTATTTTTAGTTTTACAGGTGCACCAAGGTTAAGGTTACGGTTTGGTATATGGGTAGGGATAGGTTTAGAGTTAGGGTGAGCTTTAGGTTAGGGATAAGGTGAAGTTTAAGATTGGGTGAGGGTTAGGGTTAGGGTTATGGCTAAGGTTTGGTTTAGTTTTCAGGTTAGCGTTAAGGTTGTTTTTCGTGTTAGGGTTAAGTTTACGGGTTCTGTTTACTTTTAGGGTGAGGGTTAGATTTTAGGTTAGGGTTAAGTTTAGTGTTACGGTTCGGGTTAGGGTCACGGTTTGTGTTAGGCTTTGTGGTTGGGGTGAGGGTTAGGTTTAGGGTTAGGGTTGGGTAAGTTTAGGATTATGGTTATGGTAAGGTGTTAGGGGTTAGAGTTTTAATTTAGGGTGAGTGTTTGGGTGAGGGTCCCGGTTAGTCATTGTGGTTCTGGTCATGCTTAGTTTTGGTTTATGGTTAGGGTTAGGTTTATGATCAGGTTGAGGGTTAGTGTTAGAGTTAGGGTGAGAGTTAGGGTTAAGGTTTGGGTTAGGCTTTGGTGTTAGGGGTTAGGGTTTGTGTTAGAGTTATCGTTACGGCTTAGGGTTTCTCTTCAGTGTTAGGGTTAGGGTTAGGGAGAGCATTAGGGTTAGGGTTGGGGGATATGGTTAGGGGTCAGGGTGAGGGTTATGGTTAGTTTTACAGTTAAGGTGAGGGTTTAGAGTAAGTGTTATGTTTAGGGTTCGAGTTAGGGTTAGGTTTAGGGTTAGGGTTAGGTGTAGCTTAAGTTTTCGGTTTAGGTTCAGTTTTCGAATTAGAATTAGTGTTCTATTTAAGATCAAGGTTAGAGTTAGGGTTAGTGATAGGATTAGGTCTACGGTTAGGATTAGGATTAGGACTAGACTTCGGTTCAGGGCTAATGTAAGGCTAAGTTTTAGGGTTACAGGTGGAGTAGCATTATGGTTAGAGTTTGGTTTAAGGTTAGGGTTTGGGTTAGGTTTAGGTTTAAGGTTAAGGTTAGGGTTAGGGTTGGATGAAGTTTAGGATGGCGTGAGGGTTATACTTAGGGTTAGGGCTAGAGTTTGATTTTGTGTTCAGGTTAGTGTTAAGGTTAGGTTTAAAGTTCGGGTTAGGGTTAGCAGTTATCTTTAGGGTTAGTGTTAGGTTTAGGTTCAGGGTTAGAGTTACATTTAGGTTCAGGGTGAGGGTTAAGGTAAGGGTTAGGATTACGGTGAGGATTCTACTTAGTGTTAGAGGTTAGGTTCATGGTTAGGATAGGGTTAAGTTTAGGGTTAATGTTAGATTAGGGTTACTGTTCGTGTTTGGGTTAGGGTTAGGGATAAGTTTAGGGATAGTGTTAGGTTTAGGGTTGGGGATACGGTTCGGGGTTAGGGTGAGGGTTAGCATTAGGTTTAGAGTTAAGGTGAGGGTTTAGGGTAAGTGTTATGGTTAGGGTTAGAGTTAGAGTTAGGGTTAGGGTGAATTCTCAGTTAATAGTGAGGGTTAGGGTAAGGGTTAGGGTTAAGGTTAGAGTTAGGATTAAGATTAGTGTTAGGGTTAGGTTTAGGGTCTGGGTTAGGTTAGGGGTAAGGTTAGGGTTAAGGCTATATTTACGGTCGGGGTAGTGCTAAGTTAAGGTCAGGGTTTGGTTTAGAGTTAGAGTTCGTGCTAGGGTTTAGGGTTAGGTTTAGGGTCAGCTTTAGAGTTATTGTTAAGGTTAGGGTTAGGGTAGAGTTAAGGTTAGGGTTAACTTTAAAGTTAAGTAAGGGTTACGTTTAGGTCAGTGTTAGCGTTATTATTAGAGATAGGGTTAGGTTTAGGGAAAGGGTTAGGGTTCTTGTGAGGGTTAGTGTTAGGTTTACAGTTAAGCCGATGTTTTACGGTGTTAACGGTTAGGGCCAGGGTTAGAGTTAGGGTTAGGGTTAGGTGTAGGTGTAGGGCTAGAGTGAGGGGATAGTTTAGGGTTAGGTTTAGAGTGAAGGTTAAGTTAACATTAGTGTTAGGGTAAATATTAGAGTTAGGTGTTTGTGTCAAGGTTAGGATGAGGTTAGGGTTAGGTTTAGGTTTGGTGTTAGGGTTAGGTTTTGGTTTTTGTGTTAATGTTAGGGTCAGGTTTAGGGTAGCTTTAGGGTTAGGGTTTGGTTTAGGGTTGTGGTTAGGGTGAAGTTGAAGTTAAGGGTGAGGTTTGAGCTTAGCCTTAGCCTTAGGGGTTAGGGTTAGGCTTAAGTTTCGGATTAGGTTTAGGGTTAAGATCACTTTTAGGGTTAGGGTAAGTGTTAGGGTTAAGTGTTGGTTAGGTTTAGGGCTATTTTAAGGTCAGAGACAAGATGAGGTTAGGGGTAGGTTTAGGTTTAGATGTTTGTGTGAGGGTTAGTGCTAGGTTTCCATTTAAGCTGAGGGTGTAGGGTAAGTTTTAGGGTTAGAGATAGAGTTAGGGCCAGGGTTAGGTTTCAGTTTAGGGTTAGGGTTAGGTTTATGGTTAGGATTAGGGTTAGAGTCAGAGTTGGGGGATATTTAGTATTATGTTTCATTTTAGGGTTAGGGTTAGGGTGAAGTTTATGTTAAGTGTGAGGGTTAGGGTTAGGTTTTGGGTTAGGGTTAGGTTTTAGGCTAGAGTGAGGGGATAGTTTAGGGTTAGGTTTAGTTTTAGGGTTAGGCTTAGGTTTAGGGTGAAGGTTAAGATTAGGTTTAGGGTAAATATTAGAGTTAGCTGTTTGGGTTAATGTTAGGATCACGTTAGGGTTAGGTTTAGGGTTAGTGTTAGGGTTCGGGGTAGGTTTTGGTGTTTGGATTAATGTTAGGGTCAGGTTTAGGGTTAGCTTTAGGGTTAGGGTTCGGGTTAGGGTTAGGGTTAGGGGGAAGTTTAAGTTGAGGGTGAGGGTTGAGCTTAGCCTTAGCATTAGGGTTTAGAACTAAGGTTAGGATTAGGTTTAGGTTTAAGATTAGCTTCAGGGTTAGGGTAAGTGTTAGGGTTAAGTCATGGTTAGGTTTAGGGCTAGTTTAAGGTTAGAGATAAGGTTAGGTTAAGGGTAAGGTTTAGGTTTCGATGTTAGTGTGAGGGTTAGTGTTAGGTTTCCATTTAGGCTGAGCATGTAGGGTAAGTTTTAGGGTTAGAGATAGAGTTAGGGTCAGGGTTAGGTTTCAGTTTAGAGTTAGGGTTCGGTTTATGCTTAGGATTAGGTTTAGGGCCAGAGTTGGGGGATATTTAGTATTATGTTTAGTTTTAGAGTTAGGGTGAAGTTTATGTTAAGTGTGAGGGTTAGAGTTAGGGTTAGGTTTAGGTTTCGGTCTAGAGTGAGGGGATAGTTTAGGGTTAGGTTTAGTTTTCGAGTTAGGCTTATGTTTAGGGTGAAGTTTAAGATTAAGGTTAGGGTAAATATTAGAGCTAGGGGTTTGGGTTAAGGTTAGGATCAGGTTAGGGTTAGGTTTAGGTTTAGTGTTAGGGTTAGTGTTAGGTTTTGCTGTTTAGATTAAGGGTAGGGTCAGGTTTAGGGTTAGCTTTAGGGTTAGGGTTCGGTTTAGGGTTAGGGTTAGGGTGAAGTTTAAGTCAAGAGTGAGGGTTGAGCTTAGACTTAGCGTTAGGGTTTAGGGTTAAAGTTAGGATTAGGTTTAGGGTTAAGATTCGTTTTAGGGTTAAGTCATGGCTAGGTTTAGGGCTAGTTTAAGGTTAGAGATAAGGTTATGTTAAGGGTACGGTTTAGGTTTAGATGTTATTGTGAGGGTTAGCGTTAGGTTTCCATTTAAGCTGAGTGTGTAGGGTAAGTTTTAGGGTTAGGATTAGGGTTAGAGATAGAGTTAGGTTCAGGGTTCGGTTTACGTTTAGAGTTAGGGTTAGGCTTATGGTTAGGATTAGGGTTAAGGTCAGAGTTGGGGGAGATTTCGTATTATGTTTCGTTGTAGGGTTAGTGTTGAAGTGAAGTTTATGTTAAGTGTGAGGGTTAGGGTTAGTTTTAGGGGTTGGTTTCAGGTTAGGGTCAGGGTTAGGGTTAGAGTTAGGTATAGGGTTAGCTTTAGTTTTGGTTAGGGTTAGGATTTGAATGAAGTTAGGGTAGGTTTAGGGTTATGGGTAGGGTAAAATTTTGGTTAAAGGTGAGGGTTCGGTTTAGGGTTAGGGTTAGAGTTATTGTTAGGGTTCGGTCTGAGTTTATGGTAGGTTTAAGTTAGGGTTAAGGTTAGGTTAGGGTTATGGTCGGGGTTAAGAGTAGGATTAGGTTTAGGGTGAGGGTTAAGATCAGAGTTATTGTAAGGGTTATTTTTAGTTTTACAGGTGCACCAAGGTTAAGGTTACGGTTTGGTATATGGGTAGGGATAGGTTTAGAGTTAGGGTGAGCTTTAGGTTAGGGATAAGGTGAAGTTTAAGATTGGGTGAGGGTTAGGGTTAGGGTTATGGCTAAGGTTTGGTTTAGTTTTCAGGTTAGCGTTAAGGTTGTTTTTCGTGTTAGGGTTAAGTTTACGGGTTCTGTTTACTTTTAGGGTGAGGGTTAGATTTTAGGTTAGGGTTAAGTTTAGTGTTACGGTTCGGGTTAGGGTCACGGTTTGTGTTAGGCTTTGTGGTTGGGGTGAGGGTTAGGTTTAGGGTTAGGGTTGGGTAAGTTTAGGATTATGGTTATGGTAAGGTGTTAGGGGTTAGAGTTTTAATTTAGGGTGAGTGTTTGGGTGAGGGTCCCGGTTAGTCATTGTGGTTCGGTCATGCTTAGTTTTGGTTTATGGTTAGGGTTAGGTTTATGATCAGGTTGAGGGTTAATTTTAGAGTCAGGGTGAGAGTTAGGGTTAAGGTTTGGGTTAGGCTTTGGTGTTAGGGGTTAGGGTTTGTGTTAGAGTTATCGTTACGGCTTAGGGTTTCTCTTCAGTGTTAGGGTTAGGTTTAGGGAGAGCATTAGGGTTAGGGTTCGGGGATATGGTTAGGGGTCAGGGTTCGAGTTAGGGTTAGGTTTAGGGTTAGGGTTAGGTGTAGCTTAAGTTTTCGGTTTAGGTTCAGTTTTCGAATTAGAATTAGTGTTCTATTTAAGATCAAGGTTAGAGTTAGGGTTAGTGTTAGGATTAGGTCTACGGTTAGGATTAGGATTAGGACTAGACTTCGGTTCAGGGCTAATGTAAGGCTAAGTTTTAGGGTTACAGGTGGAGTAGCACTATGGTTAGAGTTTGGTTTACGGTTAGGGTTTGGGTTAGGTTTAGGTTTAAGGTTAAGGTTAGGGTTAGGGTTGGATGAAGTTTAGGATGGCGTGAGGGTTATACTTAGGGTTAGGGCTAGAGTTTGATTTTGTGTTCAGGTTAGTGTTAAGGTTAGGTTTAAAGTTCGGGTTAGGGTTAGCAGTTATCTTTAGGGTTAGTGTTAGGTTTAGGTTCAGGGTTAGAGTTACATTTAGGTTCAGGGTGAGGGTTAAGGTAAGGGTTAGGATTACGGTGAGGATTCTACTTAGTGTTAGAGGTTAGGTTCATGGTTAGGATAGGGTTAAGTTTAGGGTTAATGTTAGGGTTAGTGTTAGATTAGGGTTACTGTTCGTGTTTGGGTTAGGGTTAGGGATAAGTTTAGGGATAGTGTTCGGTTTAGGGTTGGGGATACGGTTCGGGGTTAGGGTGAGGGTTAGCATTAGGTTTAGAGTTAAGGTGAGGGTTTAGGGTAAGTGTTATGGTTAGGGTTAGAGTTAGAGTTAGGGTTAGGGTGAATTCTCAGTTAATAGTGAGGGTTAGGGTAAGGGTTAGGGTTAAGGTTAGAGTTAGGATTAAGATTAGTGTTAGGGTTAGGTTTAGGGTCTGGGTTAGGTTAGGGGTAAGGTTAGGGTTAAGGCTATATTTACGGTCAGGGGTAGTGCTAAGTTAAGGTCAGGGTTCGGTTTAGAGTTAGAGTTCGTGCTAGGGTTTAGGGTTAGGTTTAGGGTCAACTTTAGAGTTATTGTTAAGGTTAGGGTTAGGGTAGAGTTAAGGTTAGGGTTAACTTTAAAGTTAAGTAAGGGTTACGTTTAGGTCAGTGTTAGCGTTATTATTAGAGATAGGGTTAGGTTTAGGGAAAGGGTTAGGGTTCTTGTGAGGGTTAGTGTTAGGTTCACAGTTAAGCCGATGTTTTACGGTGTTAACGGTTAGGGCCAGGGTTAGAGTTAGGGTTAGGGTTAGGTGTAGGTGTAGGGCTAGAGTGAGGGGATAGTTTAGGGTTAGGTTTAGAATGAGGGTTAAGTTAACATTAGTGTTAGGGTAAATATTAGAGTTAGGTGTTTGTGTCAAGGTTAGGATGAGGTTAGGGTTAGGTTTAGGGTTGGTGTTAGGGTTAGGTTTTGGTTTTTGTGTTAATGTTAGGGTCAGGTTTAGGGTAGCTTTAGGGTTAGGGTTTGGTTTAGGGTTGTGGTCAGGGTGAAGTTGAAGTTAAGGGTGAGGTTTGAGCTTAGCCTTAGCCTTAGGGGTTAGGGTTAGGCTTAAGTTTCGGATTAGGTTTAGAGTTAAGATCACTTTTAGGGTTAGGGTAAGTGTTAGGGTTAAGTGTTGGTTAGGTTTAGGGCTATTTTAAGGTCAGAGACAAGATGAGGTTAGGGGTAGGTTTAGGTTTAGATGTTTGTGTGAGGGTTAGTGCTAGGTTTCCATTTAAGCTGAGGGTGTAGGGTAAGTTTTAGGGTTAGAGATAGAGTTAGGGCCAGGGTTAGGTTTCAGTTTAGGGTTAGGGTTAGGTTTATGGTTAGGATTAGGGTTAGAGTCAGAGTTGGGGGATATTTAGTATTATGTTTCGTTTTAGGGTTAGGGTTAGGGTGAAGTTTATGTTAAGTGTGAGGGTTAGGGTTAGGTTTTGGGTTAGGGTTAGGTTTTAGGCTAGAGTGAGGGGATAGTTTAGGGTTAGGTTTAGTTTTAGGGTTAGGCTTAGGTTTAGGGTGAAGGTTAAGATTAGGTTTAGGGTAAATATTAGAGTTAGCTGTTTGGGTTAATGTTAGGATCAGGTTAGGGTTAGGTTTAGGGTTAGTGTTAGGGTTCGGGGTAGGTTTTGGTGTTTGGATTAATGTTAGGGTCAGGTTTAGGGTTAGCTTTAGGGTTAGGGTTCGGGTTAGGGTTCGGGTTAGGGGGAAGTTTAAGTTGAGGGTGAGGGTTGAGCTTAGCCTTAACATTAGGGTTTAGAACTAAGGTTAGGATTAGGTTTAGGTTTAAGATTAGCTTCAGGGTTAGGGTAAGTGTTAGGGTTAAGTCATGGTTAGGTTTAGGGCTAGTTTAAGGTTAGAGATAAGGTTAGGTTAAGGGTAAGGTTTAGGTTTCAATGTTAGTGTGAGGGTTAGTGTTAGGTTTCCATTTAAGCTGAGCGTGTAGGGTAAGTTTTAGGGTTAGAGATAGAGTTAGGGTCAGGGTTAGGTTTCAGTTTAGAGTTAGGGTTCGGTTTATGCTTAGGATTAGGTTTAGGGCCAGAGTTGGGGGATATTTAGTATTATGTTTAGTTTTAGAGTTAGGGTGAAGTTTATGTTAAGTGTGAGGGTTAGAGTTAGGGTTAGGTTTAGGTTTCGGGCTAGAGTGAGGGGATAGTTTAGGGTTAGGTTTAGTTTTCGAGTTAGGCTTATGTTTAGGGTGAAGTTTAAGATTAAGGTTAGGGTAAACATTAGAGCTAGGGGTTTGGGTTAAGGTTAGGATCAGGTTAGGCTTAGGTTTAGGTTTAGTGTTAGGGTTAGTGTTAGGTTTTGCTGTTTAGATTAAGGGTAGGGTCAGGTTTAGGGTTAGCTTTAGGGTTAGGGTTCGGTTTAGGGTTAGGGTTAGGGTGAAGTTTAAGTCAAGAGTGAGGGTTGAGCTTAGAATTAGCGTTAGGGTTTAGGGTTAAAGTTAGGATTAGGTTTAGGGTTAAGATTCGTTTTAGGGTTAAGTCATGGTTAGGTTTAGGGCTAGTTTAAGGTTAGAGATAAGGTTATGTTAAGGGTACGGTTTAGGTTTAGATGTTATTGTGAGGGTTAGTGTTAGGTTTCCATTTAAGCTGAGTGTGTAGGGTAAGTTTTAGGGTTAGGATTAGGGTTAGAGATAGAGTTAGGTTCAGGGTTCGGTTTACGTTTAGAGTTAGGGTTAGGCTTATGGTTAGGATTAGGGTTAAGGTCAGAGTTGGGGGAGATTTCGTATTATGTTTCGTTGTAGGGTTAGTGTTGAAGTGAAGTTTATGTTAAGTGTGAGGGTTAGGGTTAGTTTTAGGGATTGGTTTCAGGTTAGGGTCAGGGTTAGGGTTAGAGTTAGGTATAGGGTTAGCTTTAGTTTTGGTTAGGGTTAGGATTTGAATGAAGTTAGGGTAGGTTTAGGGTTATGGGTAGGGTAAAATTTTGGTTAAAGGTGAGGATTCGGTTTAGGGTTAGGGTTAGAGTTATTGTTAGGGTTCGGTCTGAGTTTATGGTAGGTTTAAAGTTAGGGTTAAGGTTAGGTTAGGGTTATGGTCGGGGTTAAGAGTAGGATTAGGTTTAGGGTGAGGGTTAAGATCAGAGTTATTGTAAGGGTTATTTTTAGTTTTACAGGTGCACCAAGGTTAAGGTTACGGTTTGGTATATGGGTAGGGATAGGTTTAGAGTTAGGGTGAGCTTTAGGTTAGGGATAAGGTGAAGTTTAAGATTGGGTGAGGGTTAGGGTTAGGGTTATGGCTAAGGTTTGGTTTAGTTTTCAGGTTAGCGTTAAGGTTGTTTTTCGTGTTAGGGTTAAGTTTATGGGTTCTGTTTACTTTTAGGGTGAGGGTTAGATTTTAGGTTAGGGTTAAGTTTAGTGTTACGGTTCGGGTTAGGGTCACGGTTTGTGTTAGGCTTTGTGGTTGGGGTGAGGGTTAGGTTTAGGGTTAGGGTTGGGTAAGTTTAGGATTATGGTTATGGTAAGGTGTTAGGGGTTAGAGTTTTAATTTAGGGTGAGTGTTTGGGTGAGGGTCCCGGTTAGTCATTGTGGTTCTGGTCATGCTTAGTTTTGGTTTATGGTTAGGGTTAGGTTTATGATCAGGTTGAGGGTTAGTGTTAGAGTTAGGGTGAGAGTTAGGGTTAAGGTTTGGGTTAGGCTTTGGTGTTAGGGGTTAGGGTTTGTGTTAGAGTTATCGTTACGGCTTAGGGTTTCTCTTCAGTGTTAGGGTTAGGTTTAGGGAGAGCATTAGGGTTAGGGTTGGGGGATATGGTTAGGGGTCAGGGTGAGGGTTATGGTTAGTTTCACAGTTAAGGTGAGGGTTTAGAGTAAGTGTTATGTTTAGGGTTCGAGTTAGGGTTAGGTTAAGGGTTAGGGTTAGGTGTAGCTTAAGTTTTCGGTTTAGGTTCAGTTTTCGAATTAGAATTAGTGTTCTATTTAAGATCAAGGTTAGAGTTAGGGTTAGTGTTAGGATTAGGTCTACGGTTAGGATTAGGATTAGGACTAGACTTCGGTTCAGGGCTAATGTAAGGTTAAGTTTTAGGGTTACAGGTGGAGTAGCATTATGGTTAGAGTTTGGTTTAAGGTTAGGGTTTGGGTTAGGTTTAGATTTAAGGTTAAGGTTAGGGTTAGGGTTGGATGAAGTTTAGGATGGCGTGAGGGTTATACTTAGGGTTAGGGCTAGAGTTTGATTTTGTGTTCAGGTTAGTGTTAAGGTTAGGTTTAAAGTTCGGGTTAGGGTTAGCAGTTATCTTTAGGGTTAGTGTTAGGTTTAGGTTCAGGGTTAGAGTTACATTTAGGTTCAGGGTGAGGGTTAAGGTAAGGGTTAGGATTACGGTGAGGATTCTACTTAGTGTTAGAGGTTAGGTTCATGGTTAGGATAGGGTTAAGTTTAGGGTTAATGTTAGGGTTAGTGTTAGATTAGGGTTACTGTTCGTGTTTGGGTTAGGGTTAGGGATAAGTTTCGGGATAGTGTTAGGTTTAGGGTTGGGGATACGGTTCGGGGTTAGGGTGAGGGTTAGCATTAGGTTTAGAGTTAAGGTGAGGGTTTAGGGTAAGTGTTATGGTTAGGGTTAGAGTTAGAGTTAGGGTTAGGGTGAATTCTCAGTTAATAGTGAGGGTTAGGGTAAGGGTTAGGGTTAAGGTTAGAGTTAGGATTAAGATTAGTGTTAGGGTTAGGTTTAGGGTCTGGGTTAGGTTAGGGGTAAGGTTAGGGTTAAGGTTATATTTACGGTCAGGGGTAGTGCTAAGTTAAGGTCAGGGTTCGGTTTAGAGTTAGAGTTCGTGCTAGGGTTTAGGGTTAGGTTTAGGGTCAGCTTTAGAGTTATTGTTAAGGTTAGGGTTAGGGTAGAGTTAAGGTTAGGGTTAACTTTAAAGTTAAGTAAGGGTTACGTTTAGGTCAGTGTTAGCGTTATTATTAGAGATAGGGTTAGGTTTAGGGAAAGGGTTAGGGTTCTTGTGAGGGTTAGTGTTAGGTTTACAGTTAAGCCGATGTTTTACGGTGTTAACGGTTAGGGCCAGGGTTAGAGTTAGGGTTAGGGTTAGGTGTAGGTGTAGGGCTAGAGTGAGGGGATAGTTTAGGGTTAGGTTTAGAGTGAAGGTTAAGTTAACATTAGTGTTAGGGTAAATATTAGAGTTAGGTGTTTGTGTCAAGGTTAGGATGAGGTTAGGGTTAGGTTTAGGGTTGGTGTTAGGGTTAGGTTTTGGTTTTTGTGTTAATGTTAGGGTCAGGTTTAGGGTAGCTTTAGGGTTAGGGTTTGGTTTAGGGTTGTGGTTAGGGTGAAGTTGAAGTTAAGGGTGAGGTTTGAGCTTAGCCTTAGCCTTAGGGGTTAGGGTTAGGCTTAAGTTTCGGATTAGGTTTAGGGTTAAGATCACTTTTAGGGTTAGGGTAAGTGTTAGGGTTAAGTGTTGGTTAGGTTTAGGGCTATTTTAAGGTCAGAGACAAGATGAGGTTAGGGGTAGGTTTAGGTTTAGATGTTTGTGTGAGGGTTAGTGCTAGGTTTCCATTTAAGCTGAGGGTGTAGGGTAAGTTTTAGGGTTAGAGATAGAGTTAGGGCCAGGGTTAGGTTTCAGTTTAGGGTTAGGGTTAGGTTTATGGTTAGGATTAGGGTTAGAGTCAGAGTTGGGGGATATTTAGTATTATGTTTCGTTTTAGGGTTAGGGTTAGGGTGAAGTTTATGTTAAGTGTGAGGGTTAGGGTTAGGTTTTGGGTTAGGGTTAGGTTTTAGGCTAGAGTGAGGGGATAGTTTAGGGTTAGGTTTAGTTTTAGGGTTAGGCTTAGGTTTAGGGTGAAGGTTAAGATTAGGTTTAGGGTAAATATTAGAGTTAGCTGTTTGGGTTAATGTTAGGATCAGGTTAGGGTTAGGTTTAGGGTTAGTGTTAGGGTTCGGGGTAGGTTTTGGTGTTTGGATTAATGTTAGGGTCAGGTTTAGGGTTAGCTTTAGGGTTAGGGTTCGGGTTAGGGTTCGGGTTAGGGGGAAGTTTAAGTTGAGGGTGAGGGTTGAGCTTAGCCTTAGCATTAGGGTTTAGAACTAAGGTTAGGATTAGGTTTAGGTTTAAGATTAGCTTCAGGGTTAGGGTAAGTGTTAGGGTTAAGTCATGGTTAGGTTTAGGGCTAGTTTAAGGTTAGAGATAAGGTTAGGTTAAGGGTAAGGTTTAGGTTTCGATGTTAGTGTGAGGGTTAGTGTTAGGTTTCCATTTAAGCTGAGCGTGTAGGGTAAGTTTTAGGGTTAGAGATAGAGTTAGGGTCAGGGTTAGGTTTCAGTTTAGAGTTAGGGTTCGGTTTATGCTTAGGATTAGGTTTAGGGCCAGAGTTGGGGGATATTTAGTATTATGTTTAGTTTTAGAGTTAGGGTGAAGTTTATGTTAAGTGTGAGGGTTAGAGTTAGGGTTAGGTTTAGGTTTCGGGCTAGAGTGAGGGGATAGTTTAGGGTTAGGTTTAGTTTTCGAGTTAGGCTTATGTTTAGGGTGAAGTTTAAGATTAAGGTTAGGGTAAACATTAGAGCTAGGGGTTTGGGTTAAGGTTAGGATCAGGTTAGGCTTAGGTTTAGGTTTAGTGTTAGGGTTAGTGTTAGGTTTTGCTGTTTAGATTAAGGGTAGGGTCAGGTTTAGGGTTAGCTTTAGGGTTAGGGTTCGGTTTAGGGTTAGGGTTAGGGTGAAGTTTAAGTCAAGAGTGAGGGTTGAGCTTAGAATTAGCGTTAGGGTTTAGGGTTAAAGTTAGGATTAGGTTTAGGGTTAAGATTCGTTTTCGGGTTAAGTCATGGTTAGGTTTAGGGCTAGTTTAAGGTTAGAGATAAGGTTATGTTAAGGGTACGGTTTAGGTTTAGATGTTATTGTGAGGGTTAGTGTTAGGTTTCCATTTAAGCTGAGTGTGTAGGGTAAGTTTTAGGGTTAGGATTAGGGTTAGAGATAGAGTTAGGTTCAGGGTTCGGTTTACGTTTAGAGTTAGGGTTAGGCTTATGGTTAGGATTAGGGTTAAGGTCAGAGTTGGGGGAGATTTCGTATTATGTTTCGTTGTAGGGTTAGGGTTGAAGTGAAGTTTATGTTAAGTGTGAGGGTTAGGGTTAGTTTTAGGGATTGGTTTCAGGTTAGGGTCAGGGTTAGGGTTAGAGTTAGGTATAGGGTTAGCTTTAGTTTTGGTTAGGGTTAGGATTTGAATGAAGTTAGGGTAGGTTTAGGGTTATGGGTAGGGTAAAATTTTGGTTAAAGGTGAGGGTTCGGTTTAGGGTTAGGGTTAGAGTTATTGTTAGGGTTCGGTCTGAGTTTATGGTAGGTTTAAAGTTAGGGTTAAGGTTAGCTTAGGGTTATGGTCGGGGTTAAGAGTAGGATTAGGTTTAGGGTGAGGGTTAAGATCAGAGTTATTGTAAGGGTTATTTTTAGTTTTACAGGTGCACCAAGGTTAAGGTTACGGTTTGGTATATGGGTAGGGATAGGTTTAGAGTTAGGGTGAGCTTTAGGTTAGGGATAAGGTGAAGTTTAAGATCGGGTGAGGGTTAGGGTTAGGGTTATGGCTAAGGTTTGGTTTAGTTTTCAGGTTAGCGTTAAGGTTGTTTTTCGTGTTAGGGTTAAGTTTATGGGTTCTGTTTACTTTTAGGGTGAGGGTTAGATTTTAGGTTAGGGTTAAGTTTAGTGTTACGGTTCGGGTTAGGGTCACGGTTTGTGTTAGGCTTTGTGGTTGGGGTGAGGGTTAGGTTTAGGGTTAGGGTTGGGTAAGTTTAGGATTATGGTTATGGTAAGGTGTTAGGGGTTAGAGTTTTAATTTAGGGTGAGTGTTTGGGTGAGGGTCCCGGTTAGTCATTGTGGTTCTGGTCATGCTTAGTTTTGGTTTATGGTTAGGGTTAGGTTTATGATCAGGTTGAGGGTTAGTGTTAGAGTTAGGGTGAGAGTTAGGGTTAAGGTTTGGGTTAGGCTTTGGTGTTAGGGGTTAGGGTTTGTGTTAGAGTTATCGTTACGGCTTAGGGTTTCTCTTCAGTGTTAGGGTTAGGTTTAGGGAGAGCATTAGGGTTAGGGTTGGGGGATATGGTTAGGGGTCAGGGTGAGGGTTATGGTTAGTTTTACAGTTAAGGTGAGGGTTTAGAGTAAGTGTTATGTTTAGGGTTCGAGTTAGGGTTAGGTTAAGGGTTAGGGTTAGGTGTAGCTTAAGTTTTCGGTTTAGGTTCAGTTTTCGAATTAGAATTAGTGTTCTATTTAAGATCAAGGTTAGAGTTAGGGTTAGTGTTAGGATTAGGTCTACGGTTAGGATTAGGATTAGGACTAGACTTCGGTTCAGGGCTAATGTAAGGTTAAGTTTTAGGGTTACAGGTGGAGTAGCATTATGGTTAGAGTTTGGTTTAAGGTTAGGGTTTGGGTTAGGTTTAGATTTAAGGTTAAGGTTAGGGTTAGGGTTGGATGAAGTTTAGGATGGCGTGAGGGTTATACTTAGGGTTAGGGCTAGAGTTTGATTTTGTGTTCAGGTTAGTGTTAAGGTTAGGTTTAAAGTTCGGGTTAGGGTTAGCAGTTATCTTTAGGGTTAGTGTTAGGTTTAGGTTCAGGGTTAGAGTTACATTTAGGTTCAGGGTGAGGGTTAAGGTAAGGGTTAGGATTACGGTGAGGATTCTACTTAGTGTTAGAGGTTAGGTTCATGGTTAGGATAGGGTTAAGTTTAGGGTTAATGTTAGGGTTAGTGTTAGATTAGGGTTACTGTTCGTGTTTGGGTTAGGGTTAGGGATAAGTTTCGGGATAGTGTTAGGTTTAGGGTTGGGGATACGGTTCGGGGTTAGGGTGAGGGTTAGCATTAGGTTTAGAGTTAAGGTGAGGGTTTAGGGTAAGTGTTATGGTTAGGGTTAGAGTTAGAGTTAGGGTTAGGGTGAATTCTCAGTTAATAGTGAGGGTTAGGGTAAGAGTTAGGGTTAAGGTTAGAGTTAGGATTAAGATTAGTGTTAGGGTTAGGTTTAGGGTCTGGGTTAGGTTAGGGGTAAGGTTAGGGTTAAGGTTATATTTACGGTCAGGGGTAGTGCTAAGTTAAGGTCAGGGTTCGGTTTAGAGTTAGAGTTCGTGCTAGGGTTTAGGGTTAGGTTTAGGGTCAGCTTTAGAGTTATTGTTAAGGTTAGGGTTAGGGTAGAGTTAAGGTTAGGGTTAACTTTAAAGTTAAGTAAGGGTTACGTTTAGGTCAGTGTTAGCGTTATTATTAGAGATAGGGTTAGGTTTAGGGAAAGGGTTAGGGTTCTTGTGAGGGTTAGTGTTAGGTTTACAGTTAAGCCGATGTTTTACGGTGTTAACGGTTAGGGCCAGGGTTAGAGTTAGGGTTAGGGTTAGGTGTAGGTGTAGGGCTAGAGTGAGGGGATAGTTTAGGGTTAGGTTTAGAGTGAAGGTTAAGTTAACATTAGTGTTAGGGTAAATATTAGAGTTAGGTGTTTGTGTCAAGGTTAGGATGAGGTTAGGGTTAGGTTTAGGGTTGGTGTTAGGGTTAGGTTTTGGTTTTTGTGTTAATGTTAGGGTCAGGTTTAGGGTAGCTTTAGGGTTAGGGTTTGGTTTAGGGTTGTGGTTAGGGTGAAGTTGAAGTTAAGGGTGAGGTTTGAGCTTAGCCTTAGCCTTAGGGGTTAGGGTTAGGCTTAAGTTTCGGATTAGGTTTAGGGTTAAGATCACTTTTAGGGTTAGGGTAAGTGTTAGGGTTAAGTGTTGGTTAGGTTTAGGGCTATTTTAAGGTCAGAGACAAGATGAGGTTAGGGGTAGGTTTAGGTTTAGATGTTTGTGTGAGGGTTAGTGCTAGGTTTCCATTTAAGCTGAGGGTGTAGGGTAAGTTTTAGGGTTAGAGATAGAGTTAGGGCCAGGGTTAGGTTTCAGTTTAGGGTTAGGGTTAGGTTTATGGTTAGGATTAGGGTTAGAGTCAGAGTTGGGGGATATTTAGTATTATGTTTCGTTTTAGGGTTAGGGTTAGGGTGAAGTTTATGTTAAGTGTGAGGGTTAGGGTTAGGTTTTGGGTTAGGGTTAGGTTTTAGGCTAGAGTGAGGGGATAGTTTAGGGTTAGGTTTAGTTTTAGGGTTAGGCTTAGGTTTAGGGTGAAGGTTAAGATTAGGTTTAGGGTAAATATTAGAGTTAGCTGTTTGGGTTAATGTTAGGATCAGGTTAGGGTTAGGTTTAGGGTTAGTGTTAGGGTTCGGGGTAGGTTTTGGTGTTTGGATTAATGTTAGGGTCAGGTTTAGGGTTAGCTTTAGGGTTAGGGTTCGGGTTAGGGTTCGGGTTAGGGGGAAGTTTAAGTTGAGGGTGAGGGTTGAGCTTAGCCTTAGCATTAGGGTTTAGAACTAAGGTTAGGATTAGGTTTAGGTTTAAGATTAGCTTCAGGGTTAGGGTAAGTGTTAGGGTTAAGTCATGGTTAGGTTTAGGGCTAGTTTAAGGTTAGAGATAAGGTTAGGTTAAGGGTAAGGTTTAGGTTTCGATGTTAGTGTGAGGGTTAGTGTTAGGTTTCCATTTAAGCTGAGCGTGTAGGGTAAGTTTTAGGGTTAGAGATAGAGTTAGGGTCAGGGTTAGGTTTCAGTTTAGAGTTAGGGTTCGGTTTATGCTTAGGATTAGGTTTAGGGCCAGAGTTGGGGGATATTTAGTATTATGTTTAGTTTTAGAGTTAGGGTGAAGTTTATGTTAAGTGTGAGGGTTAGAGTTAGGGTTAGGTTTAGGTTTCGGGCTAGAGTGAGGGGATAGTTTAGGGTTAGGTTTAGTTTTCGAGTTAGGCTTATGTTTAGGGTGAAGTTTAAGATTCAGGTTAGGGTAAACATTAGAGCTAGGGGTTTGGGTTAAGGTTAGGATCAGGTTAGGGTTAGGTTTAGGTTTAGTGTTAGGGTTAGTGTTAGGTTTTGCTGTTTAGATTAAGGGTAGGGTCAGGTTTAGGGATAGCTTTAGGGTTAGGGTTCGGTTTAGGGTTAGGGTTAGGGTGAAGTTTAAGTCAAGAGTGAGGGTTGAGCTTAGACTTAGCGTTAGGGTTTAGGGTTAAAGTTAGGATTAGGTTTAGGGTTAAGATTCGTTTTAGGGTTAAGTCATGGTTAGGTTTAGGGCTAGTTTAAGGTTAGAGATAAGGTTATGTTAAGGGTACGGTTTAGGTTTAGATGTTATTGTGAGGGTTAGTGTTAGGTTTCCATTTAAGCTGAGTGTGTAGGGTAAGTTTTAGGGTTAGGATTAGGGTTAGAGATAGAGTTAGGGTCAGGGTTCGGTTTACGTTTAGAGTTAGGGTTAGGCTTATGGATAGGATTAGGGTTAAGGTCAGAGTTGGGGGAGATTTCGTATTATGTTTCGTTGTAGGGTTAGGGTTGAAGTGAAGTTTATGTTAAGTGTGAGGGTTAGGGTTAGTTTTAGGGGTTGGTTTCAGGTTAGGGTCAGGGTTAGGGTTAGAGTTAGGTATAGGGTTAGCTTTAGTTTTGGTTAGGGTTAGGATTTGAATGAAGTTAGGGTAGGTTTAGGGTTATGGGTAGGGTAAAATTTTGGTTAAAGGTGAGGGTTCGGTTTAGGGTTAGGGTTAGAGTTATTGTTAGGGTTCGGTCTGAGTTTATGGTAGGTTTAAAGTTAGGGTTAAGGTTAGGTTAGGGTTATGGTCGGGGTTAAGAGTAGGATTAGGTTTAGGGTGAGGGTTAAGATCAGAGTTATTGTAAGGGTTATTTTTAGTTTTACAGGTGCACCAAGGTTAAGGTTACGGTTTGGTATATGGGTAGGGATAGGTTTAGAGTTAGGGTGAGCTTTAGGTTAGGGATAAGGTGAAGTTTAAGATTGGGTGAGGGTTAGGGTTAGGGTTATGGCTAAGGTTTGGTTTAGTTTTCAGGTTAGCGTTAAGGTTGTTTTTCGTGTTAGGGTTAAGTTTATGGGTTCTGTTTACTTTTAGGGTGAGGGTTAGATTTTAGGTTAGGGTTAAGTTTAGTGTTACGGTTCGGGTTAGGGTCACGGTTTGTGTTAGGCTTTGTGGTTGGGGTGAGGGTTAGGTTTAGGGTTAGGGTTGGGTAAGTTTAGGATTATGGTTATGGTAAGGTGTTAGGGGTTAGAGTTTTAATTTAGGGTGAGTGTTTGGGTGAGGGTCCCGGTTAGTCATTGTGGTTCTGGTCATGCTTAGTTTTGGTTTATGGTTAGGGTTAGGTTTATGATCAGGTTGAGGGTTAGTGTTAGAGTTAGGGTGAGAGTTAGCGTTAAGGTTTGGGTTAGGCTTTGGTGTTAGGGGTTAGGGTTTGTGTTAGAGTTATCGTTACGGCTTAGGGTTTCTCTTCAGTGTTAGGGTTAGGTTTAGGGAGAGCATTAGGGTTAGGGTTGGGGGATATGGTTAGGGGTCAGGGTGAGGGTTATGGTTAGTTTTACAGTTAAGGTGAGGGTTTAGAGTAAGTGTTATGTTTAGGGTTCGAGTTAGGGTTAGGTTAAGGGTTAGGGTTAGGTGTAGCTTAAGTTTTCGGTTTAGGTTCAGTTTTCGAATTAGAATTAGTGTTCTATTTAAGATCAAGGTTAGAGTTAGGGTTAGTGTTAGGATTAGGTCTACGGTTAGGATTAGGATTAGGACTAGACTTCGGTTCAGGGCTAATGTAAGGTTAAGTTTTAGGGTTACAGGTGGAGTAGCATTATGGTTAGAGTTTGGTTTAAGGTTAGGGTTTGGGTTAGGTTTAGATTTAAGGTTAAGGTTAGGGTTAGGGTTGGATGAAGTTTAGGATGGCGTGAGGGTTATACTTAGGGTTAGGGCTAGAGTTTGATTTTGTGTTCAGGTTAGTGTTAAGGTTAGGTTTAAAGTTCGGGTTAGGGTTAGCAGTTATCTTTAGGGTTAGTGTTAGGTTTAGGTTCAGGGTTAGAGTTACATTTAGGTTCAGGGTGAGGGTTAAGGTAAGGGTTAGGATTACGGTGAGGATTCTACTTAGTGTTAGAGGTTAGGTTCATGGTTAGGATAGGGTTAAGTTTAGGGTTAATGTTAGGGTTAGTGTTAGATTAGGGTTACTGTTCGTGTTTGGGTTAGGGTTAGGGATAAGTTTCGGGATAGTGTTAGGTTTAGGGTTGGGGATACGGTTCGGGGTTAGGGTGAGGGTTAGCATTAGGTTTAGAGTTAAGGTGAGGGTTTAGGGTAAGTGTTATGGTTAGGGTTAGAGTTAGAGTTAGGGTTAGGGTGAATTTTCAGTTAATAGTGAGGGTTAGGGTAAGGGTCAGGGTTAAGGTTAGAGTTAGGATTAAGATTAGTGTTAGGGTTAGGTTTAGGGTCTGGGTTAGGTTAGGGGTAAGGTTAGGGTTAAGGCTATATTTACGGTCAGGGGTAGTGCTAAGTTAAGGTCAGGGTTCGGTTTAGAGTTAGAGTTCGTGCTAGGGTTTAGGGTTAGGTTTAGGGTCAGCTTTAGAGTTATTGTTAAGGTTAGGGTTAGGGTAGAGTTAAGGTTAGGGTTAACTTTAAAGTTAAGTAAGGGTTACGTTTAGGTCAGTGTTAGCGTTATTATTAGAGATAGGGTTAGGTTTAGGGAAAGGGTTAGGGTTCTTGTGAGGGTTAGTGTTAGGTTTACAGTTAAGCCGATGTTTTACGGTGTTAACGGTTAGGGCCAGGGTTAGAGTTAGGCTTAGGGTTAGGTGTAGGTGTAGGGCTAGAGTGAGGGGATAGTTTAGGGTTAGGTTTAGAGTGAAGGTTAAGTTAACATTAGTGTTAGGGTAAATATTAGAGTTAGGTGTTTGTGTCAAGGTTAGGATGAGGTTAGGGTTAGGTTTAGGGTTGGTGTTAGGGTTAGGTTTTGGTTTTTGTGTTAATGTTAGGGTCAGGTTTAGGGTAGCTTTAGGGTTAGGGTTTGGTTTAGGGTTGTGGTTAGGGTGAAGTTGAAGTTAAGGGTGAGGTTTGAGCTTAGCCTTAGCCTTAGGGGTTAGGGATAGGCTTAAGTTTCGGATTAGGTTTAGGGTTAAGATCACTTTTAGGGTTAGGGTAAGTGTTAGGGTTAAGTGTTGGTTAGGTTTAGGGCTATTTTAAGGTCAGAGACAAGATGAGGTTAGGGGTAGGTTTAGGTTTAGATGTTTGTGTGAGGGTTAGTGCTAGGTTTCCATTTAAGCTGAGGGTGTAGGGTAAGTTTTAGGGTTAGAGATAGAGTTAGGGCCAGGGTTAGGTTTCAGTTTAGGGTTAGGGTTAGGTTTATGGTTAGGATTAGGGTTAGAGTCAGAGTTGGGGGATATTTAGTATTATGTTTCGTTTTAGGGTTAGGGTTAGGGTGAAGTTTATGTTAAGTGTGAGGGTTAGGGTTAGGTTTTGGGTTAGGGTTAGGTTTTAGGCTAGAGTGAGGGGATAGTTTAGGGTTAGGTTTAGTTTTAGGGTTAGGCTTAGGTTTAGGGTGAAGGTTAAGATTAGGTTTAGGGTAAATATTAGAGTTAGCTGTTTGGGTTAATGTTAGGATCAGGTTAGGGTTAGGTTTAGGGTTAGTGTTAGGGTTCGGGGTAGGTTTTGGTGTTTGGATTAATGTTAGGGTCAGGTTTAGGGTTAGCTTTAGGGTTAGGGTTAGGGTTCGGGTTCGGTTTAGGGTTAGGGGGAAGTTTAAGTTGAGGGTGAGGGTTGAGCTTAGCCTTAGCATTAGGGTTTAGAACTAAGGTTAGGATTAGGTTTAGGTTTAAGATTAGCTTCAGGGTTAGGGTAAGTGTTAGGGTTAAGTCATGGTTAGGTTTAGGGCTAGTTTAAGGTTAGAGATAAGGTTAGGTTAAGGGTAAGGTTTAGGTTTCGATGTTAGTGTGAGGGTTAGTGTTAGGTTTCCATTTAAGCTGAGCGTGTAGGGTAAGTTTTAGGGTTAGAGATAGAGTTAGGGTCAGGGTTAGGTTTCAGTTTAGAGTTAGGGTTCGGTTTATGCTTAGGATTAGGTTTAGGGCCAGAGTTGGGGGATATTTAGTATTATGTTTAGTTTTAGAGTTAGGGTGAAGTTTATGTTAAGTGTGAGGGTTAGAGTTAGGGTTAGGTTTAGGTTTCGGGCTAGAGTGAGGGGATAGTTTAGGGTTAGGTTTAGTTTTCGAGTTAGGCTTATGTTTAGGGTGAAGTTTAAGATTCAGGTTAGGGTAAACATTAGAGCTAGGGGTTTGGGTTAAGGTTAGGATCAGGTTAGGGTTAGGTTTAGGTTTAGTGTTAGGGTTAGTGTTAGGTTTTGCTGTTTAGATTAAGGTTAGGGTCAGGTTTAGGGTTAGCTTTAGGGTTAGGGTTCGGTTTAGGGTTAGGGTTAGGGTGAAGTTTAAGTCAAGAGTGAGGGCTGAGCTTAGACTTAGCGTTAGGGTTTAGGGTTAAAGTTAGGATTAGGTTTAGGGTTAAGATTAGTTTTAGGGTTAGGGTAAGATTTAGGGTTAAGTCATGGTTAGGTTTAGGGCTAGTTTAAGGTTAGAGATAAGGTTAGGTTAAGGGTACGGTTTAGGTTTAGATGTTATTGTGAGGGTTAGTGTTAGGTTTCCATTTAAGCTGAGTGTGTAGGGTAAGTTTTAGGGTTAGGATTAGGGTTAGAGATAGAGTTAGGGTCAGGGTTCGGTTTACGTTTAGAGTTAGGGTTAGGCTTATGGTTAGGATTAGGGTTAAGGTCAGAGTTGGGGGAGATTTCGTATTATGTTTCGTTGTAGGGTTAGGGTTGAAGTGAAGTTTATGTTAAGTGTGAGGGTTAGGGTTAGTTTTAGGGGTTGGTTTCAGGTTAGGGTCAGGGTTAGGGTTAGAGTTAGGTATAGGGTTAGCTTTAGTTTTGGTTAGGGTTAGGATTTGAATGAAGTTAGGGTAGGTTTAGGGTTATGGGTAGGGTAAAATTTTGGTTAAAGGTGAGGGTTCGGTTTAGGGTTAGGGTTAGAGTTATTGTTAGGGTTCGGTCTGAGTTTATGGTAGCTTTAAAGTTAGGGTTAAGGTTAGCTTAGGGTTATGGTCGGGGTTAAGAGTAGGATTAGGTTTAGGGTGAGGGTTAAGATCAGAGTTATTGTAAGGGTTATTTTTAGTTTTACAGGTGCACCAAGGTTAAGGTTACGGTTTGGTATATGGGTAGGGATAGGTTTAGAGTTAGGGTGAGCTTTAGGTTAGGGATAAGGTGAAGTTTAAGATTGGGTGAGGGTTAGGGTTAGGGTTATGGCTAAGGTTTGGTTTAGTTTTCAGGTTAGCGTTAAGGTTGTTTTTCGTGTTAGGGTTAAGTTTATGGGTTCTGTTTACTTTTAGGGTGAGGGTTAGATTTTAGGTTAGGGTTAAGTTTAGTGTTACGGTTCGGGTTAGGGTCACGGTTTGTGTTAGGCTTTGTGGTTGGGGTGAGGGTTAGGTTTAGGGTTAGGGTTGGGTAAGTTTAGGATTATGGTTATGGTAAGGTGTTAGGGGTTAGAGTTTTAATTTAGGGTGAGTGTTTGGGTGAGGGTCCCGGTTAGTCATTGTGGTTCTGGTCATGCTTAGTTTTGGTTTATGGTTAGGGTTAGGTTTATGATCAGGTTGAGGGTTAGTGTTAGAGTTAGGGTGAGAGTTAGCGTTAAGGTTTGGGTTAGGCTTTGGTGTTAGGGGTTAGGGTTTGTGTTAGAGTTATCGTTACGGCTTAGGGTTTCTCTTCAGTGTTAGGGTTAGGTTTAGGGAGAGCATTAGGGTTAGGGTTGGGGGATATGGTTAGGGGTCAGGGTGAGGGTTATGGTTAGTTTTACAGTTAAGGTGAGGGTTTAGAGTAAGTGTTATGTTTAGGGTTCGAGTTAGGGTTAGGTTAAGGGTTAGGGTTAGGTGTAGCTTAAGTTTTCGGTTTAGGTTCAGTTTTCGAATTAGAATTAGTGTTCTATTTAAGATCAAGGTTAGAGTTAGGGTTAGTGTTAGGATTAGGTCTACGGTTAGGATTAGGATTAGGACTAGACTTCGGTTCAGGGCTAATGTAAGGTTAAGTTTTAGGGTTACAGGTGGAGTAGCATTATGGTTAGAGTTTGGTTTAAGGTTAGGGTTTGGGTTAGGTTTAGATTTAAGGTTAAGGTTAGGGTTAGGGTTGGATGAAGTTTAGGATGGCGTGAGGGTTATACTTAGGGTTAGGGCTAGAGTTTGATTTTGTGTTCAGGTTAGTGTTAAGGTTAGGTTTAAAGTTCGGGTTAGGGTTAGCAGTTATCTTTAGGGTTAGTGTTAGGTTTAGGTTCAGGGTTAGAGTTACATTTAGGTTCAGGGTGAGGGTTAAGGTAAGGGTTAGGATTACGGTGAGGATTCTACTTAGTGTTAGAGGTTAGGTTCATGGTTAGGATAGGGTTAAGTTTAGGGTTAATGTTAGGGTTAGTGTTAGATTAGGGTTACTGTTCGTGTTTGGGTTAGGGTTAGGGATAAGTTTCGGGATAGTGTTAGGTTTAGGGTTGGGGATACGGTTCGGGGTTAGGGTGAGGGTTAGCATTAGGTTTAGAGTTAAGGTGAGGGTTTAGGGTAAGTGTTACGGTTAGGGTTAGAGTTAGAGTTAGGGTTAGGGTGAATTCTCAGTTAATAGTGAGGGTTAGGGTAAGGGTTAGGGTTAAGGTTAGAGTTAGGATTAAGATTAGTGTTAGGGTTAGGTTTAGGGTCTGGGTTAGGTTAGGGGTAAGGTTAGGGTTAAGGTTATATTTACGGTCAGGGGTAGTGCTAAGTTAAGGTCAGGGTTCGGTTTAGAGTTAGAGTTCGTGCTAGGGTTTAGGGTTAGGTTTAGGGTCAGCTTTAGAGTTATTGTTAAGGTTAGGGTTAGGGTAGAGTTAAGGTTAGGGTTAACTTTAAAGTTAAGTAAGGGTTACGTTTAGGTCAGTGTTAGCGTTATTATTAGAGATAGGGTTAGGTTTAGGGAAAGGGTTAGGGTTCTTGTGAGGGTTAGTGTTAGGTTTACAGTTAAGCCGATGTTTTACGGTGTTAACGGTTAGGGCCAGGGTTAGAGTTAGGGTTAGGGTTAGGTGTAGGTGTAGGGCTAGAGTGAGGGGATAGTTTAGGGTTAGGTTTAGAGTGAAGGTTAAGTTAACATTAGTGTTAGGGTAAATATTAGAGTTAGGTGTTTGTGTCAAGGTTAGGATGAGGTTAGGGTTAGGTTTAGGGTTGGTGTTAGGGTTAGGTTTTGGTTTTTGTGTTAATGTTAGGGTCAGGTTTAGGGTAGCTTTAGGGTTAGGGTTTGGTTTAGGGTTGTGGTTAGGGTGAAGTTGAAGTTAAGGGTGAGGTTTGAGCTTAGCCTTAGCCTTAGGGGTTAGGGATAGGCTTAAGTTTCGGATTAGGTTTAGGGTTAAGATCACTTTTAGGGTTAGGGTAAGTGTTAGGGTTAAGTGTTGGTTAGGTTTAGGGCTATTTTAAGGTCAGAGACAAGATGAGGTTAGGGGTAGGTTTAGGTTTAGATGTTTGTGTGAGGGTTAGTGCTAGGTTTCCATTTAAGCTGAGGGTGTAGGGTAAGTTTTAGGGTTAGAGATAGAGTTAGGGCCAGGGTTAGGTTTCAGTTTAGGGTTAGGGTTAGGTTTATGGTTAGGATTAGGGTTAGAGTCAGAGTTGGGGGATATTTAGTATTATGTTTCGTTTTAGGGTTAGGGTTAGGGTGAAGTTTATGTTAAGTGTGAGGGTTAGGGTTAGGTTTTGGGTTAGGGTTAGGTTTTAGGCTAGAGTGAGGGGATAGTTTAGGGTTAGGTTTAGTTTTAGGGTTAGGCTTAGGTTTAGGGTGAAGGTTAAGATTAGGTTTAGGGTAAATATTAGAGTTAGCTGTTTGGGTTAATGTTAGGATCAGGTTAGGGTTAGGTTTAGGGTTAGTGTTAGGGTTCGGGGTAGGTTTTGGTGTTTGGATTAATGTTAGGGTCAGGTTTAGGGTTAGCTTTAGGGTTAGGGTTAGGGTTCGGGTTCGGGTTAGGGTTAGGGGGAAGTTTAAGTTGAGGGTGAGGGTTGAGCTTAGCCTTAGCATTAGGGTTTAGAACTAAGGTTAGGATTAGGTTTAGGTTTAAGATTAGCTTCAGGGTTAGGGTAAGTGTTAGGGTTAAGTCATGGTTAGGTTTAGGGCTAGTTTAAGGTTAGAGATAAGGTTAGGTTAAGGGTAAGGTTTAGGTTTCGATGTTAGTGTGAGGGTTAGTGTTAGGTTTCCATTTAAGCTGAGCGTGTAGGGTAAGTTTTAGGGTTAGAGATAGAGTTAGGGTCAGGGTTAGGTTTCAGTTTAGAGTTAGGGTTCGGTTTATGCTTAGGATTAGGTTTAGGGCCAGAGTTGGGGGATATTTAGTATTATGTTTAGTTTTAGAGTTAGGGTGAAGTTTATGTTAAGTGTGAGGGTTAGAGTTAGGGTTAGGTTTAGGTTTCGGGCTAGAGTGAGGGGATAGTTTAGGGTTAGGTTTAGTTTTCGAGTTAGGCTTATGTTTAGGGTGAAGTTTAAGATTCAGGTTAGGGTAAACATTAGAGCTAGGGGTTTGGGTTAAGGTTAGGATCAGGTTAGGGTTAGGTTTAGGTTTAGTGTTAGGGTTAGTGTTAGGTTTTGCTGTTTAGATTAAGGTTAGGGTCAGGTTTAGGGTTAGCTTTAGGGTTAGGGTTCGGTTTAGGGTTAGGGTTAGGGTGAAGTTTAAGTCAAGAGTGAGGGCTGAGCTTAGACTTAGCGTTAGGGTTTAGGGTTAAAGTTAGGATTAGGTTTAGGGTTAAGATTAGTTTTAGGGTTAGGGTAAGATTTAGGGTTAAGTCATGGTTAGGTTTAGGGCTAGTTTAAGGTTAGAGATAAGGTTAGGTTAAGGGTACGGTTTAGGTTTAGATGTTATTGTGAGGGTTAGTGTTAGGTTTCCATTTAAGCTGAGTGTGTAGGGTAAGTTTTAGGGTTAGGATTAGGGTTAGAGATAGAGTTAGGGTCAGGGTTCGGTTTACGTTTAGAGTTAGGGTTAGGCTTATGGTTAGGATTAGGGTTAAGGTCAGAGTTGGGGGAGATTTCGTATTATGTTTCGTTGTAGGGTTAGGGTTGAAGTGAAGTTTATGTTAAGTGTGAGGGTTAGGGTTAGTTTTAGGGGTTGGTTTCAGGTTAGGGTCAGGGTTAGGGTTAGAGTTAGGTATAGGGTTAGCTTTAGTTTTGGTTAGGGTTAGGATTTGAATGAAGTTAGGGTAGGTTTAGGGTTATGGGTAGGGTAAAATTTTGGTTAAAGGTGAGGGTTCGGTTTAGGGTTAGGGTTAGAGTTATTGTTAGGGTTCGGTCTGAGTTTATGGTAGCTTTAAAGTTAGGGTTAAGGTTAGCTTAGGGTTATGGTCGGGGTTAAGAGTAGGATTAGGTTTAGGGTGAGGGTTAAGATCAGAGTTATTGTAAGGGTTATTTTTAGTTTTACAGGTGCACCAAGGTTAAGGTTACGGTTTGGTATATGGGTAGGGATAGGTTTAGAGTTAGGGTGAGCTTTAGGTTAGGGATAAGGTGAAGTTTAAGATTGGGTGAGGGTTAGGGTTAGGGTTATGGCTAAGGTTTGGTTTAGTTTTCAGGTTAGCGTTAAGGTTGTTTTTCGTGTTAGGGTTAAGTTTATGGGTTCTGTTTACTTTTAGGGTGAGGGTTAGATTTTAGGTTAGGGTTAAGTTTAGTGTTACGGTTCGGGTTAGGGTCACGGTTTGTGTTAGGCTTTGTGGTTGGGGTGAGGGTTAGGTTTAGGGTTAGGGTTGGGTAAGTTTAGGATTATGGTTATGGTAAGGTGTTAGGGGTTAGAGTTTTAATTTAGGGTGAGTGTTTGGGTGAGGGTCCCGGTTAGTCATTGTGGTTCTGGTCATGCTTAGTTTTGGTTTATGGTTAGGGTTAGGTTTATGATCAGGTTGAGGGTTAGTGTTAGAGTTAGGGTGAGAGTTAGCGTTAAGGTTTGGGTTAGGCTTTGGTGTTAGGGGTTAGGGTTTGTGTTAGAGTTATCGTTACGGCTTAGGGTTTCTCTTCAGTGTTAGGGTTAGGTTTAGGGAGAGCATTAGGGTTAGGGTTGGGGGATATGGTTAGGGGTCAGGGTGAGGGTTATGGTTAGTTTTACAGTTAAGGTGAGGGTTTAGAGTAAGTGTTATGTTTAGGGTTCGAGTTAGGGTTAGGTTAAGGGTTAGGGTTAGGTGTAGCTTAAGTTTTCGGTTTAGGTTCAGTTTTCGAATTAGAATTAGTGTTCTATTTAAGATCAAGGTTAGAGTTAGGGTTAGTGTTAGGATTAGGTCTACGGTTAGGATTAGGATTAGGACTAGACTTCGGTTCAGGGCTAATGTAAGGTTAAGTTTTAGGGTTACAGGTGGAGTAGCATTATGGTTAGAGTTTGGTTTAAGGTTAGGGTTTGGGTTAGGTTTAGATTTAAGGTTAAGGTTAGGGTTAGGGTTGGATGAAGTTTAGGATGGCGTGAGGGTTATACTTAGGGTTAGGGCTAGAGTTTGATTTTGTGTTCAGGTTAGTGTTAAGGTTAGGTTTAAAGTTCGGGTTAGGGTTAGCAGTTATCTTTAGGGTTAGTGTTAGGTTTAGGTTCAGGGTTAGAGTTACATTTAGGTTCAGGGTGAGGGTTAAGGTAAGGGTTAGGATTACGGTGAGGATTCTACTTAGTGTTAGAGGTTAGGTTCATGGTTAGGATAGGGTTAAGTTTAGGGTTAACGTTAGGGTTAGTGTTAGATTAGGGTTACTGTTCGTGTTTGGGTTAGGGTTAGGGATAAGTTTCGGGATAGTGTTAGGTTTAGGGTTGGGGATACGGTTCGGGGTTAGGGTGAGGGTTAGCATTAGGTTTAGAGTTAAGGTGAGGGTTTAGGGTAAGTGTTACGGTTAGGGTTAGAGTTAGAGTTAGGGTTAGGGTGAATTCTCAGTTAATAGTGAGGGTTAGGGTAAGGGTTAGGGTTAAGGTTAGAGTTAGGATTAAGATTAGTGTTAGGGTTAGGTTTAGGGTCTGGGTTAGGTTAGGGGTAAGGTTAGGGTTAAGGTTATATTTACGGTCAGGGGTAGTGCTAAGTTAAGGTCAGGGTTCGGTTTAGAGTTAGAGTTCGTGCTAGGGTTTAGGGTTAGGTTTAGGGTCAGCTTTAGAGTTATTGTTAAGGTTAGGGTTAGGGTAGAGTTAAGGTTAGGGTTAACTTTAAAGTTAAGTAAGGGTTACGTTTAGGTCAGTGTTAGCGTTATTATTAGAGATAGGGTTAGGTTTAGGGAAAGGGTTAGGGTTCTTGTGAGGGTTAGTGTTAGGTTTACAGTTAAGCCGATGTTTTACGGTGTTAACGGTTAGGGCCAGGGTTAGAGTTAGGGTTAGGGTTAGGTGTAGGTGTAGGGCTAGAGTGAGGGGATAGTTTAGGGTTAGGTTTAGAGTGAAGGTTAAGTTAACATTAGTGTTAGGGTAAATATTAGAGTTAGGTGTTTGTGTCAAGGTTAGGATGAGGTTAGGGTTAGGTTTAGGGTTGGTGTTAGGGTTAGGTTTTGGTTTTTGTGTTAATGTTAGGGTCAGGTTTAGGGTAGCTTTAGGGTTAGGGTTTGGTTTAGGGTTGTGGTTAGGGTGAAGTTGAAGTTAAGGGTGAGGTTTGAGCTTAGCCTTAGCCTTAGGGGTTAGGGATAGGCTTAAGTTTCGGATTAGGTTTAGGGTTAAGATCACTTTTAGGGTTAGGGTAAGTGTTAGGGTTAAGTGTTGGTTAGGTTTAGGGCTATTTTAAGGTCAGAGACAAGATGAGGTTAGGGGTAGGTTTAGGTTTAGATGTTTGTGTGAGGGTTAGTGCTAGGTTTCCATTTAAGCTGAGGGTGTAGGGTAAGTTTTAGGGTTAGAGATAGAGTTAGGGCCAGGGTTAGGTTTCAGTTTAGGGTTAGGGTTAGGTTTATGGTTAGGATTAGGGTTAGAGTCAGAGTTGGGGGATATTTAGTATTATGTTTCGTTTTAGGGTTAGGGTTAGGGTGAAGTTTATGTTAAGTGTGAGGGTTAGGGTTAGGTTTTGGGTTAGGGTTAGGTTTTAGGCTAGAGTGAGGGGATAGTTTAGGGTTAGGTTTAGTTTTAGGGTTAGGCTTAGGTTTAGGGTGAAGGTTAAGATTAGGTTTAGGGTAAATATTAGAGTTAGCTGTTTGGGTTAATGTTAGGATCAGGTTAGGGTTAGGTTTAGGGTTAGTGTTAGGGTTCGGGGTAGGTTTTGGTGTTTGGATTAATGTTAGGGTCAGGTTTAGGGTTAGCTTTAGGGTTAGGGTTAGGGTTCGGGTTCGGGTTAGGGTTAGGGGGAAGTTTAAGTTGAGGGTGAGGGTTGAGCTTAGCCTTAGCATTAGGGTTTAGAACTAAGGTTAGGATTAGGTTTAGGTTTAAGATTAGCTTCAGGGTTAGGGTAAGTGTTAGGGTTAAGTCATGGTTAGGTTTAGGGCTAGTTTAAGGTTAGAGATAAGGTTAGGTTAAGGGTAAGGTTTAGGTTTCGATGTTAGTGTGAGGGTTAGTGTTAGGTTTCCATTTAAGCTGAGCGTGTAGGGTAAGTTTTAGGGTTAGAGATAGAGTTAGGGTCAGGGTTAGGTTTCAGTTTAGAGTTAGGGTTCGGTTTATGCTTAGGATTAGGTTTAGGGCCAGAGTTGGGGGATATTTAGTATTATGTTTAGTTTTAGAGTTAGGGTGAAGTTTATGTTAAGTGTGAGGGTTAGAGTTAGGGTTAGGTTTAGGTTTCGGGCTAGAGTGAGGGGATAGTTTAGGGTTAGGTTTAGTTTTCGAGTTAGGCTTATGTTTAGGGTGAAGTTTAAGATTCAGGTTAGGGTAAACATTAGAGCTAGGGGTTTGGGTTAAGGTTAGGATCAGGTTAGGGTTAGGTTTAGGTTTAGTGTTAGGGTTAGTGTTAGGTTTTGCTGTTTAGATTAAGGTTAGGGTCAGGTTTAGGGTTAGCTTTAGGGTTAGGGTTCGGTTTAGGGTTAGGGTTAGGGTGAAGTTTAAGTCAAGAGTGAGGGCTGAGCTTAGACTTAGCGTTAGGGTTTAGGGTTAAAGTTAGGATTAGGTTTAGGGTTAAGATTAGTTTTAGGGTTAGGGTAAGATTTAGGGTTAAGTCATGGTTAGGTTTAGGGCTAGTTTAAGGTTAGAGATAAGGTTAGGTTAAGGGTACGGTTTAGGTTTAGATGTTATTGTGAGGGTTAGTGTTAGGTTTCCATTTAAGCTGAGTGTGTAGGGTAAGTTTTAGGGTTAGGATTAGGGTTAGAGATAGAGTTAGGGTCAGGGTTCGGTTTACGTTTAGAGTTAGGGTTAGGCTTATGGTTAGGATTAGGGTTAAGGTCAGAGTTGGGGGAGATTTCGTATTATGTTTCGTTGTAGGGTTAGGGTTGAAGTGAAGTTTATGTTTAGTGTGAGGGTTAGGGTTAGTTTTAGGGGTTGGTTTCAGGTTAGGGTCAGGGTTAGGGTTAGAGTTAGGTATAGGGTTAGCTTTAGTTTTGGTTAGGGTTAGGATTTGAATGAAGTTAGGGTAGGTTTAGGGTTATGGGTAGGGTAAAATTTTGGTTAAAGGTGAGGGTTCGGTTTAGGGTTAGGGTTAGAGTTATTGTTAGGGTTCGGTCTGAGTTTATGGTAGCTTTAAAGTTAGGGTTAAGGTTAGCTTAGGGTTATGGTCGGGGTTAAGAGTAGGATTAGGTTTAGGGTGAGGGTTAAGATCAGAGTTATTGTAAGGGTTATTTTTAGTTTTACAGGTGCACCAAGGTTAAGGTTACGGTTTGGTATATGGGTAGGGATAGGTTTAGAGTTAGGGTGAGCTTTAGGTTAGGGATAAGGTGAAGTTTAAGATCGGGTGAGGGTTAGGGTTAGGGTTATGGCTAAGGTTTGGTTTAGTTTTCAGGTTAGCGTTAAGGTTGTTTTTCGTGTTAGGGTTAAGTTTACGGGTTCTGTTTACTTTTAGGGTGAGGGTTAGATTTTAGGTTAGGGTTAAGTTTAGTGTTACGGTTCGGGTTAGGGTCACGGTTTGTGTTAGGCTTTGTGGTTGGGGTGAGGGTTAGGTTTAGGGTTAGGGTTGGGTAAGTTTAGGATTATGGTTATGGTAAGGTGTTAGGGGTTAGAGTTTTAATTTAGGGTGAGTGTTTGGGTGAGGGTCCCGGTTAGTCATTGTGGTTCTGGTCATGCTTAGTTTTGGTTTATGGTTAGGGTTAGGTTTATGATCAGGTTGAGGGTTAGTGTTAGAGTTAGGGTGAGAGTTAGGGTTAAGGTTTGGGTTAGGCTTTGGTGTTAGGGGTTAGGGTTTGTGTTAGAGTTATCGTTACGGCTTAGGGTTTCTCTTCAGTGTTAGGGTTAGGTTTAGGGAGAGCATTAGGGTTAGGGTTGGGGGATATGGTTAGGGGTCAGGGTGAGGGTTATGGTTAGTTTTACAGTTAAGGTGAGGGTTTAGAGTAAGTGTTATGTTTAGGGTTCGAGTTAGGGTTAGGTTTAGGGTTAGGGTTAGGTGTAGCTTAAGTTTTCGGTTTAGGTTCAGTTTTCGAATTAGAATTAGTGTTCTATTTAAGATCAAGGTTAGAGTTAGGGTTAGTGTTAGGATTAGGTCTACGGTTAGGATTAGGATTAGGACTAGACTTCGGTTCAGGGCTAATGTAAGGCTAAGTTTTAGGGTTACAGGTGGAGTAGCATTATGGTTAGAGTTTGGTTTAAGGTTAGGGTTTGAGTTAGGTTTAGGTTTAAGGTTAAGGTTAGGGTTAGGGTTGGATGAAGTTTAGGATGGCGTGAGGGTTATACTTAGGGTTAGGGCTAGAGTTTGATTTTGTGTTCAGGTTAGTGTTAAGGTTAGGTTTAAAGTTCGGGTTAGGGTTAGCAGTTATCTTTAGGGTTAGTGTTAGGTTTAGGTTCAGGGTTAGAGTTACATTTAGGTTCAGGGTGAGGGTTAAGGTAAGGGTTAGGATTACGGTGAGGATTCTACTTAGTGTTAGAGGTTAGGTTCATGGTTAGGATAGGGTTAAGTTTAGGGTTAATGTTAGGGTTAGTGTTAGATTAGGGTTACTGTTCGTGTTTGGGTTAGGGTTAGGGATAAGTTTCGGGATAGTGTTAGGTTTAGGGTTGGGGATACGGTTCGGGGTTAGGGTGAGGGTTAGCATTAGGTTTAGAGTTAAGGTGAAGGTTTAGGGTAAGTGTTATGGTTAGGGTTAGAGTTAGAGTTAGGGTTAGGGTGAATTCTCAGTTAATAGTGAGGGTTAGGGTAAGGGTTAGGGTTAAGGTTAGAGTTAGGATTAAGATTAGTGTTAGGGTTAGGTTGAGGGTCTGGGTTAGGTTAGGGGTAAGGTTAGGGTTAAGGTTATATTTACGGTCAGGGGTAGTGCTAAGTTAAGGTCAGGGTTCGGTTTAGAGTTAGAGTTCGTGCTAGGGTTTAGGGTTAGGTTTAGGGTCAGCTTTAGAGTTATTGTTAAGGTTAGGGTTAGGGTAGAGTTAAGGTTAGGGTTAACTTTAAAGTTAAGTAAGGGTTACGTTTAGGTCAGTGTTAGCGTTATTATTAGAGATAGGGTTAGGTTTAGGGAAAGGGTTAGGGTTCTTGTGAGGGTTAGTGTTAGGTTTACAGTTAAGCCGATGCTTTACGGTGTTAACGGTTAGGGCCAGGGTTAGAGTTAGGGTTAGGGTTAGGTGTAGGTGTAGGGCTAGAGTGAGGGGATAGTTTAGGGTTAGGTTTAGAGTGAAGGTTAAGTTAACATTAGTGTTAGGGTAAATATTACAGTTAGGTGTTTGTGTCAAGGTTAGGATGAGGTTAGGGTTAGGTTTAGGGTTGGTGTTAGGGTTAGGTTTTGGTTTTTGTGTTAATGTTAGGGTCAGGTTTAGGGTAGCTTTAGGGTTAGGGTTTGGTTTAGGGTTGTGGTTAGGGTGAAGTTGAAGTTAAGGGTGAGGTTTGAGCTTAGCCTTAGCCTTAGGGGTTAGGGTTAGGCTTAAGTTTCGGATTAGGTTTAGGGTTAAGATCACTTTTAGGGTTAGGGTAAGTGTTAGGGTTAAGTGTTGGTTAGGTTTAGGGCTATTTTAAGGTCAGAGACAAGATGAGGTTAGGGGTAGGTTTAGGTTTAGATGTTTGTGTGAGGGTTAGTGCTAGGTTTCCATTTAAGCTGAGGGTGTAGGGTAAGTTTTAGGGTTAGAGATAGAGTTAGGGCCAGGGTTAGGTTTCAGTTTAGGGTTAGGGTTAGGTTTATGGTTAGGATTAGGGTTAGAGTCAGAGTTGGGGGATATTTAGTATTATGTTTCGTTTTAGGGTTAGGGTTAGGGTGAAGTTTATGTTAAGTGTGAGGGTTAGGGTTAGGTTTTGGGTTAGGGTTAGGTTTTAGGCTAGAGTGAGGGGATAGTTTAGGGTTAGGTTTAGTTTTAGGGTTAGGCTTAGGTTTAGGGTGAAGGTTAAGATTAGGTTTAGGGTAAATATTAGAGTTAGCTGTTTGGGTTAATGTTAGGATCAGGTTAGGGTTAGGTTTAGGGTTAGTGTTAGGGTTCGGGGTAGGTTTTGGTGTTTGGATTAATGTTAGGGTCAGGTTTAGGGTTAGCTTTAGGGTTAGGGTTCGGGTTAGGGTTCGGGTTAGGGGGAAGTTTAAGTTGAGGGTGAGGGTTGAGCTTAGCCTTAGCATTAGGGTTTAGAACTAAGGTTAGGATTAGGTTTAGGTTTAAGATTAGCTTCAGGGTTAGGGTAAGTGTTAGGGTTAAGTCATGGTTAGGTTTAGGGCTAGTTTAAGGTTAGAGATAAGGTTAGGTTAAGGGTAAGGTTTAGGTTTCGATGTTAGTGTGAGGGTTAGTGTTAGGTTTCCATTTAAGCTGAGCGTGTAGGGTAAGTTTTAGGGTTAGAGATAGAGTTAGGGTCAGGGTTAGGTTTCAGTTTAGAGTTAGGGTTCGGTTTATGCTTAGGATTAGGTTTAGGGCCAGAGTTGGGGGATATTTAGTATTATGTTTAGTTTTAGAGTTAGGGTGAAGTTTATGTTAAGTGTGAGGGTTAGAGTTAGGGTTAGGTTTAGGTTTCGGGCTAGAGTGAGGGGATAGTTTAGGGTTAGGTTTAGTTTTCGAGTTAGGCTTATGTTTAGGGTGAAGTTTAAGATTAAGGTTAGGGTAAACATTAGAGCTAGGGGTTTGGGTTAAGGTTAGGATCAGGTTAGGCTTAGGTTTAGGTTTAGTGTTAGGGTTAGTGTTAGGTTTTGCTGTTTAGATTAAGGGTAGGGTCAGGTTTAGGGTTAGCTTTAGGGTTAGGGTTCGGTTTAGGGTTAGGGTTAGGGTGAAGTTTAAGTCAAGAGTGAGGGTTGAGCTTAGACTTAGCGTTAGGGTTTAGGGTTAAAGTTAGGATTAGGTTTAGGGTTAAGATTCGTTTTCGGGTTAAGTCATGGTTAGGTTTAGGGCTAGTTTAAGGTTAGAGATAAGGTTATGTTAAGGGTACGGTTTAGGTTTAGATGTTATTGTGAGGGTTAGTGTTAGGTTTCCATTTAAGCTGAGTGTGTAGGGTAAGTTTTAGGGTTAGGATTAGGGTTAGAGATAGAGTTAGGGTCAGGGTTCGGTTTACGTTTAGAGTTAGGGTTAGCCTTATGGTTAAGATTAAGGTTAAGGTCAGAGTTGGGGGAGATTTCGTATTATGTTTCGTTGTAGGGTTAGGGTTGAAGTGAAGTTTATGTTAAGTGTGAGGGTTAGGGTTAGCTTTAGGGGTTGGTTTCAGGTTAGGGTCAGGGTTAGGGTTAGAGTTAGGTATAGGGTTAGCTTTAGTTTTGGTTAGGGTTAGGATTTGAATGAAGTTAGGGTAGGTTTCGGGTTATGGGTAGGGTAAAATTTTGGTTAAAGGTGAGGGTTCGGTTTAGGGTTAGGGTTAGAGTTATTGTTAGGGTTCGGTCTGAGTTTATGGTAGGTTTAAAGTTAGGGTAAAGGTTAGGTTAGGGTTATGGTCGGGGTTAAGAGTAGGATTAGGTTTAGGGTGAGGGTTAAGATCAGAGTTATTGTAAGGGTTATTTTTAGTTTTACAGGTGCACCAAGGTTAAGGTTACGGTTTGGTATATGGGTAGGGATAGGTTTAGAGTTAGGGTGAGCTTTAGGTTAGGGATAAGGTGAAGTTTAAGATCGGGTGAGGGTTAGGGTTAGGGTTATGGCTAAGGTTTGGTTTAGTTTTCAGGTTAGCGTTAAGGTTGTTTTTCGTGTTAGGGTTAAGTTTACGGGTTCTGTTTACTTTTAGGGTGAGGGTTAGATTTTAGGTTAGGGTTAAGTTTAGTGTTACGGTTCGGGTTAGGGTCACGGTTTGTGTTAGGCTTTGTGGTTGGGGTGAGGGTTAGGTTTAGGGTTAGGGTTGGGTAAGTTTAGGATTATGGTTATGGTAAGGTGTTAGGGGTTAGAGTTTTAATTTAGGGTGAGTGTTTGGGTGAGGGTCCCGGTTAGTCATTGTGGTTCTGGTCATGCTTAGTTTTGGTTTATGGTTAGGGTTAGGTTTATGATCAGGTTGAGGGTTAGTGTTAGAGTTAGGGTGAGAGTTAGGGTTAAGGTTTGGGTTAGGCTTTGGTGTTAGGGGTTAGGGTTTGTGTTAGAGTTATCGTTACGGCTTAGGGTTTCTCTTCAGTGTTAGGGTTAGGTTTAGGGAGAGCATTAGGGTTAGGGTTGGGGGATATGGTTAGGGGTCAGGGTGAGGGTTATGGTTAGTTTTACAGTTAAGGTGAGGGTTTAGAGTAAGTGTTATGTTTAGGGTTCGAGTTAGGGTTAGGTTTAGGGTTAGGGTTAGGTGTAGCTTAAGTTTTCGGTTTAGGTTCAGTTTTCGAATTAGAATTAGTGTTCTATTTAAGATCAAGGTTAGAGTTAGGGTTAGTGTTAGGATTAGGTCTACGGTTAGGATTAGGATTAGGACTAGACTTCGGTTCAGGGCTAATGTAAGGCTAAGTTTTAGGGTTACAGGTGGAGTAGCATTATGGTTAGAGTTTGGTTTAAGGTTAGGGTTTGAGTTAGGTTTAGGTTTAAGGTTAAGGTTAGGGTTAGGGTTGGATGAAGTTTAGGATGGCGTGAGGGTTATACTTAGGGTTAGGGCTAGAGTTTGATTTTGTGTTCAGGTTAGTGTTAAGGTTAGGTTTAAAGTTCGGGTTAGGGTTAGCAGTTATCTTTAGGGTTAGTGTTAGGTTTAGGTTCAGGGTTAGAGTTACATTTAGGTTCAGGGTGAGGGTTAAGGTAAGGGTTAGGATTACGGTGAGGATTCTACTTAGTGTTAGAGGTTAGGTTCATGGTTAGGATAGGGTTAAGTTTAGGGTTAATGTTAGGGTTAGTGTTAGATTAGGGTTACTGTTCGTGTTTGGGTTAGGGTTAGGGATAAGTTTCGGGATAGTGTTAGGTTTAGGGTTGGGGATACGGTTCGGGGTTAGGGTGAGGGTTAGCATTAGGTTTAGAGTTAAGGTGAAGGTTTAGGGTAAGTGTTATGGTTAGGGTTAGAGTTAGAGTTAGGGTTAGGGTGAATTCTCAGTTAATAGTGAGGGTTAGGGTAAGGGTTAGGGTTAAGGTTAGAGTTAGGATTAAGATTAGTGTTAGGGTTAGGTTGAGGGTCTGGGTTAGGTTAGGGGTAAGGTTAGGGTTAAGGTTATATTTACGGTCAGGGGTAGTGCTAAGTTAAGGTCAGGGTTCGGTTTAGAGTTAGAGTTCGTGCTAGGGTTTAGGGTTAGGTTTAGGGTCAGCTTTAGAGTTATTGTTAAGGTTAGGGTTAGGGTAGAGTTAAGGTTAGGGTTAACTTTAAAGTTAAGTAAGGGTTACGTTTAGGTCAGTGTTAGCGTTATTATTAGAGATAGGGTTAGGTTTAGGGAAAGGGTTAGGGTTCTTGTGAGGGTTAGTGTTAGGTTTACAGTTAAGCCGATGTTTTACGGTGTTAACGGTTAGGGCCAGGGTTAGAGTTAGGGTTAGGGTTAGGTGTAGGTGTAGGGCTAGAGTGAGGGGATAGTTTAGGGTTAGGTTTAGAGTGAAGGTTAAGTTAACATTAGTGTTAGGGTAAATATTACAGTTAGGTGTTTGTGTCAAGGTTAGGATGAGGTTAGGGTTAGGTTTAGGGTTGGTGTTAGGGTTAGGTTTTGGTTTTTGTGTTAATGTTAGGGTCAGGTTTAGGGTAGCTTTAGGGTTAGGGTTTGGTTTAGGGTTGTGGTTAGGGTGAAGTTGAAGTTAAGGGTGAGGTTTGAGCTTAGCCTTAGCCTTAGGGGTTAGGGTTAGGCTTAAGTTTCAGATTAGGTTTAGGGTTAAGATCACTTTTAGGGTTAGGGTAAGTGTTAGGGTTAAGTGTTGGTTAGGTTTAGGGCTATTTTAAGGTCAGAGACAAGATGAGGTTAGGGGTAGGTTTAGGTTTAGATGTTTGTGTGAGGGTTAGTGCTAGGTTTCCATTTAAGCTGAGGGTGTAGGGTAAGTTTTAGGGTTAGAGATAGAGTTAGGGCCAGGGTTAGGTTTCAGTTTAGGGTTAGGGTTAGGTTTATGGTTAGGATTAGGGTTAGAGTCAGAGTTGGGGGATATTTAGTATTATGTTTCGTTTTAGGGTTAGGGTTAGGGTGAAGTTTATGTTAAGTGTGAGGGTTAGGGTTAGGTTTTGGGTTAGGGTTAGGTTTTAGGCTAGAGTGAGGGGATAGTTTAGGGTTAGGTTTAGTTTTAGGGTTAGGCTTAGGTTTAGGGTGAAGGTTAAGATTAGGTTTAGGGTAAATATTAGAGTTAGCTGTTTGGGTTAATGTTAGGATCAGGTTAGGGTTAGGTTTAGGGTTAGTGTTAGGGTTCGGGGTAGGTTTTGGTGTTTGGATTAATGTTAGGGTCAGGTTTAGGGTTAGCTTTAGGGTTAGGGTTCGGGTTAGGGTTCGGGTTAGGGGGAAGTTTAAGTTGAGGGTGAGGGTTGAGCTTAGCCTTAGCATTAGGGTTTAGAACTAAGGTTAGGATTAGGTTTAGGTTTAAGATTAGCTTCAGGGTTAGGGTAAGTGTTAGGGTTAAGTCATGGTTAGGTTTAGGGCTAGTTTAAGGTTAGAGATAAGGTTAGGTTAAGGGTAAGGTTTAGGTTTCGATGTTAGTGTGAGGGTTAGTGTTAGGTTTCCATTTAAGCTGAGCGTGTAGGGTAAGTTTTAGGGTTAGAGATAGAGTTAGGGTCAGGGTTAGGTTTCAGTTTAGAGTTAGGGTTCGGTTTATGCTTAGGATTAGGTTTAGGGCCAGAGTTGGGGGATATTTAGTATTATGTTTAGTTTTAGAGTTAGGGTGAAGTTTATGTTAAGTGTGAGGGTTAGAGTTAGGGTTAGGTTTAGGTTTCGGGCTAGAGTGAGGGGATAGTTTAGGGTTAGGTTTAGTTTTCGAGTTAGGCTTATGTTTAGGGTGAAGTTTAAGATTAAGGTTAGGGTAAACATTAGAGCTAGGGGTTTGGGTTAAGGTTAGGATCAGGTTAGGCTTAGGTTTAGGTTTAGTGTTAGGGTTAGTGTTAGGTTTTGCTGTTTAGATTAAGGGTAGGGTCAGGTTTAGGGTTAGCTTTAGGGTTAGGGTTCGGTTTAGGGTTAGGGTTAGGGTGAAGTTTAAGTCAAGAGTGAGGGTTGAGCTTAGACTTAGCGTTAGGGTTTAGGGTTAAAGTTAGGATTAGGTTTAGGGTTAAGATTCGTTTTAGGGTTAAGTCATGGTTAGGTTTAGGGCTAGTTTAAGGTTAGAGATAAGGTTATGTTAAGGGTACGGTTTAGGTTTAGATGTTATTGTGAGGGTTAGTGTTAGGTTTCCATTTAAGCTGAGTGTGTAGGGTAAGTTTTAGGGTTAGGATTAGGGTTAGAGATAGAGTTAGGGTCAGGGTTCGGTTTACGTTTAGAGTTAGGGTTAGCCTTATGGTTAAGATTAAGGTTAAGGTCAGAGTTGGGGGAGATTTCGTATTATGTTTCGTTGTAGGGTTAGGGTTGAAGTGAAGTTTATGTTAAGTGTGAGGGTTAGGGTTAGCTTTAGGGGTTGGTTTCAGGTTAGGGTCAGGGTTAGGGTTAGAGTTAGGTATAGGGTTAGCTTTAGTTTTGGTTAGGGTTAGGATTTGAATGAAGTTAGGGTAGGTTTCGGGTTATGGGTAGGGTAAAATTTTGGTTAAAGGTGAGGGTTCGGTTTAGGGTTAGGGTTAGAGTTATTGTTAGGGTTCGGTCTGAGTTTATGGTAGGTTTAAAGTTAGGGTTAAGGTTAGGTTAGGGTTATGGTCGGGGTTAAGAGTAGGATTAGGTTTAGGGTGAGGGTTAAGATCAGAGTTATTGTAAGAGTTATTTTTAGTTTTACAGGTGCACCAAGGTTAAGGTTACGGTTTGGTATATGGGTAGGGATAGGTTTAGAGTTAGGGTGAACTTTAGGTTAGGGATAAGGTGAAGTTTAAGATTGGGTGAGGGTTAGGGTTAGGGTTATGGCTAAGGTTTGGTTTAGTTTTCAGGTTAGCGTTAAGGTTGTTTTTCGTGTTAGGGTTAAGTTTATGGGTTCTGTTTACTTTTAGGGTGAGGGTTAGATTTTAGGTTAGGGTTAAGTTTAGTGTTACGGTTCGGGTTAGGGTCACGGTTTGTGTTAGGCTTTGTGGTTGGGGTGAGGGTTAGGTTTAGGGTTAGGGTTGGGTAAGTTTAGGATTATGGTTATGGTAAGGTGTTAGGGGTTAGAGTTTTAATTTAGGGTGAGTGTTTGGGTGAGGGTCCCGGTTAGTCATTGTGGTTCTGGTCATGCTTAGTTTTGGTTTATGGTTAGGGTTAGGTTTATGATCAGGTTGAGGGTTAGTGTTAGAGTTAGGGTGAGAGTTAGGGTTAAGGTTTGGGTTAGGCTTTGGTGTTAGGGGTTAGGGTTTGTGTTAGAGTTATCGTTACGGCTTAGGGTTTCTCTTCAGTGTTAGGGTTAGGTTTAGGGAGAGCATTAGGGTTAGGGTTGGGGGATATGGTTAGGGGTCAGGGTGAGGGTTATGGTTAGTTTTACAGTTAAGGTGAGGGTTTAGAGTAAGTGTTATGTTTAGGGTTCGAGTTAGGGTTAGGTTTAGGGTTAGGGTTAGGTGTAGCTTAAGTTTTCGGTTTAGGTTCAGTTTTCGAATTAGAATTAGTGTTCTATTTAAGATCAAGGTTAGAGTTAGGGTTAGTGTTAGGATTAGGTCTACGGTTAGGATTAGGATTAGGACTAGACTTCGGTTCAGGGCTAATGTAAGGTTAAGTTTTAGGGTTACAGGTGGAGTAGCATTATGGTTAGAGTTTGGTTTAAGGTTAGGGTTTGGGTTAGGTTTAGATTTAAGGTTAAGGTTAGGGTTAGGGTTGGATGAAGTTTAGGATGGCGTGAGGGTTATACTTAGGGTTAGGGCTAGAGTTTGATTTTGTGTTCAGGTTAGTGTTAAGGTTAGGTTTAAAGTTCGGGTTAGGGTTAGGAGTTATCTTTAGGGTTAGTGTTAGGTTTAGGTTCAGGGTTAGAGTTACATTTAGGTTCAGGGTGAGGGTTAAGGTAAGGGTTAGGATTACGGTGAGGATTCTACTTAGTGTTAGAGGTTAGGTTCATGGTTAGGATAGGGTTAAGTTTAGGGTTAATGTTAGGGTTAGTGTTAGATTAGGGTTACTGTTCGTGTTTGGGTTAGGGTTAGGGATAAGTTTCGGGATAGTGTTAGGTTTAGGGTTGGGGATACGGTTCGGGGTTAGGGTGAGGGTTAGCATTAGGTTTAGAGTTAAGGTGAGGGTTTAGGGTAAGTGTTATGGTTAGGGTTAGAGTTAGAGTTAGGGTTAGGGTGAATTCTCAGTTAATAGTGAGGGTTAGGGTAAGGGTTAGGGTTAAGGTTAGAGTTAGGATTAAGATTAGTGTTAGGGTTAGGTTTAGGGTCTGGGTTAGGTTAGGGGTAAGGTTAGGGTTAAGGCTATATTTACGGTCAGGGGTAGTGCTAAGTTAAGGTCAGGGTTCGGTTTAGAGTTAGAGTTCGTGCTAGGGTTTAGGGTTAGGTTTAGGGTCAGCTTTAGAGTTATTGTTAAGGTTAGGGTTAGGGTAGAGTTAAGGTTAGGGTTAACTTTAAAGTTAAGTAAGGGTTACGTTTAGGTCAGTGTTAGCGTTATTATTAGAGATAGGGTTAGGTTTAGGGAAAGGGTTAGGGTTCTTGTGAGGGTTAGTGTTAGGTTTACAGTTAAGCCGATGTTTTACGGTGTTAACGGTTAGGGCCAGGGTTAGAGTTAGGGTTAGGGTTAGGTGTAGGTGTAGGGCTAGAGTGAGGGGATAGTTTAGGGTTAGGTTTAGAGTGAAGGTTAAGTTAACATTAGTGTTAGGGTAAATATTAGAGTTAGGTGTTTGTGTCAAGGTTAGGATGAGGTTAGATTTAGGTTTAGGGTTGGTGTTAGGGTTAGGTTTTGGTTTTTGTGTTAATGTTAGGGTCAGGTTTAGGGTAGCTTTAGGGTTAGGGTTTGGTTTAGGGTTGTGGTTAGGGTGAAGTTGAAGTTAAGAGTGAGGTTTGAGCTTAGCCTTAGCCTTAGGGGTTAGGGTTAGGCTTAAGTTTCGGATTAGGTTTAGGGTTAAGATCACTTTTAGGGTTAGGGTAAGTGTTAGGGTTAAGTGTTGGTTAGGTTTAGGGCTATTTTAAGGTCAGAGACAAGATGAGGTTAGGGGTAGGTTTAGGTTTAGATGTTTGTGTGAGGGTTAGTGCTAGGTTTCCATTTAAGCTGAGGGTGTAGGGTAAGTTTTAGGGTTAGAGATAGAGTTAGGGCCAGGGTTAGGTTTCAGTTTAGGGTTAGGGTTAGGTTTATGGTTAGGATTAGGGTTAGAGTCAGAGTTGGGGGATATTTAGTATTATGTTTCGTTTTAGGGTTAGGGTTAGGGTGAAGTTTATGTTAAGTGTGAGGGTTAGGGTTAGGTTTTGGGTTAGGGTTAGGTTTTAGGCTAGAGTGAGGGGATAGTTTAGGGTTAGGTTTAGTTTTAGGGTTAGGCTTAGGTTTAGGGTGAAGGTTAAGATTAGGTTTAGGGTAAATATTAGAGTTAGCTGTTTGGGTTAATGTTAGGATCAGGTTAGGGTTAGGTTTAGGGTTAGTGTTAGGGTTCGGGGTAGGTTTTGGTGTTTGGATTAATGTTAGGGTCAGGTTTAGGGTTAGCTTTAGGGTTAGGGTTCGGGTTAGGGTTCGGGTTAGGGGGAAGTTTAAGTTGAGGGTGAGGGTTGAGCTTAGCCTTAGCATTAGGGTTTAGAACTAAGGTTAGGATTAGGTTTAGGTTTAAGATTAGCTTCAGGGTTAGGGTAAGTGTTAGGGTTAAGTCATGGTTAGGTTTAGGGCTAGTTTAAGGTTAGAGATAAGGTTAGGTTAAGGGTAAGGTTTAGGTTTCGATGTTAGTGTGAGGGTTAGTGTTAGGTTTCCATTTAAGCTGAGCGTGTAGGGTAAGTTTTAGGGTTAGAGATAGAGTTAGGGTCAGGGTTAGGTTTCAGTTTAGAGTTAGGGTTCGGTTTATGCTTAGGATTAGGTTTAGGGCCAGAGTTGGGGGATATTTAGTATTATGTTTAGTTTTAGAGTTAGGGTGAAGTTTATGTTAAGTGTGAGGGTTAGAGTTAGGGTTAGGTTTAGGTTTCGGGCTAGAGTGAGGGGATAGTTTAGGGTTAGGTTTAGTTTTCGAGTTAGGCTTATGTTTAGGGTGAAGTTTAAGATTAAGGTTAGGGTAAACGTTAGAGCTAGGGGTTTGGGTTAAGGTTAGGATCAGGTTAGGCTTAGGTTTAGGTTTAGTGTTAGGGTTAGTGTTAGGTTTTGCTGTTTAGATTAAGGGTAGGGTCAGGTTTAGGGTTAGCTTTAGGGTTAGGGTTCGGTTTAGGGTTAGGGTTAGGGTGAAGTTTAAGTCAAGAGTGAGGGTTGAGCTTAGACTTAGCGTTAGGGTTTAGGGTTAAAGTTAGGATTAGGTTTAGGGTTAAGATTCGTTTTAGGGTTAAGTCATGGTTAGGTTTAGGGCTAGTTTAAGGTTAGAGATAAGGTTATGTTAAGGGTACGGTTTAGGTTTAGATGTTATTGTGAGGGTTAGTGTTAGGTTTCCATTTAAGCTGAGTGTGTAGGGTAAGTTTTAGGGTTAGGATTAGGGTTAGAGATAGAGTTAGGGTCAGGGTTTGGTTTACGTTTAGAGTTAGGGTTAGCCTTATGGTTAAGATTAAGGTTAAGGTCAGAGTTGGGGGAGATTTCGTATTATGTTTCGTTGTAGGGTTAGGGTTGAAGTGAAGTTTATGTTAAGTGTGAGGGTTAGGGTTAGTTTTAGGGGTTGGTTTCAGGTTAGGGTCAGGGTTAGGGTTAGAGTTAGGTATAGGGTTAGCTTTAGTTTTGGTTAGGGTTAGGATTTGAATGAAGTTAGGGTAGGTTTCGGGTTATGGGTAGGGTAAAATATTGGTTAAATGTGAGGGTTCGGTTTAGGGTTAGGGTTAGAGTTATTGTTAGGGTTCGGTCTGAGTTTATGGTAGGTTTAAAGTTAGGGTTAAGGTTAGGTTAGGGTTATGGTCGGGGTTAAGAGTAGGATTAGGTTTAGGGTGAGGGTTAAGATCAGAGTTATTGTAAGAGTTATTTTTAGTTTTACAGGTGCACCAAGGTTAAGGTTACGGTTTGGTATATGGGTAGGGATAGGTTTAGAGTTAGGGTGAACTTTAGGTTAGGGATAAGGTGAAGTTTAAGATTGGGTGAGGGTTAGGGTTAGGGTTATGGCTAAGGTTTGGTTTAGTTTTCAGGTTAGCGTTAAGGTTGTTTTTCGTGTTAGGGTTAAGTTTACGGGTTCTGTTTACTTTTAGGGTGAGGGTTAGATTTTAGGTTAGGGTTAAGTTTAGTGTTACGGTTCGGGTTAGGGTCACGGTTTGTGTTAGGCTTTGTGGTTGGGGTGAGGGTTAGGTTTAGGGTTAGGGTTGGGTAAGTTTAGGATTATGGTTATGGTAAGGTGTTAGGGGTTAGAGTTTTAATTTAGGGTGAGTGTTTGGGTGAGGGTCCCGGTTAGTCATTGTGGTTCTGGTCATGCTTAGTTTTGGTTTATGGTTAGGGTTAGGTTTATGATCAGGTTGAGGGTTAGTGTTAGAGTTAGGGTGAGAGTTAGGGTTAAGGTTTGGGTTAGGCTTTGGTGTTAGGGGTTAGGGTTTGTGTTAGAGTTATCGTTACGGCTTAGGGTTTCTCTTCAGTGTTAGGGTTAGGTTTAGGGAGAGCATTAGGGTTAGGGTTGGGGGATATGGTTAGGGGTCAGGGTGAGGGTTATGGTTAGTTTTACAGTTAAGGTGAGCGTTTAGAGTAAGTGTTATGTTTAGGGTTCGAGTTAGGGTTAGGTTTAGGGTTAGGGTTAGGTGTAGCTTAAGTTTTCGGTTTAGGTTCAGTTTTCGAATTAGAATTAGTGTTCTATTTAAGATCAAGGTTAGAGTTAGGGTTAGTGTTAGGATTAGGTCTACGGTTAGGATTAGGATTAGGACTAGACTTCGGTTCAGGGCTAATGTAAGGCTAAGTTTTAGGGTTACAGGTGGAGTAGCATTATGGTTAGAGTTTGGTTTAAGGTTAGGGTTTGGGTTAGGTTTAGATTTAAGGTTAAGGTTAGGGTTAGGGTTGGATGAAGTTTAGGATGGCGTGAGGGTTATACTTAGGGTTAGGGCTAGAGTTTGATTTTGTGTTCACGTTAGTGTTAAGGTTAGGTTTAAAGTTCGGGTTAGGGTTAGCAGTTATCTTTAGGGTTAGTGTTAGGTTTAGGTTCAGGGTTAGAGTTACATTTAGGTTCAGGGTGAGGGTTAAGGTAAGGGTTAGGATTACGGTGAGGATTCTACTTAGTGTTAGAGGTTAGGTTCATGGTTAGGATAGGGTTAAGTTTAGGGTTAATGTTAGGGTTAGTGTTAGATTAGGGTTACTGTTCGTGTTTGGGTTAGGGTTAGGGATAAGTTTCGGGATAGTGTTAGGTTTAGGGTTGGGGATACGGTTCGGGGTTAGGGTGAGGGTTAGCATTAGGTTTAGAGTTAAGGTGAGGGTTTAGGGTAAGTGTTATGGTTAGGGTTAGAGTTAGAGTTAGGGTTAGGGTGAATTCTCAGTTAATAGTGAGGGTTAGGGTAAGGGTTAGGGTTAAGGTTAGAGTTAGGATTAAGATTAGTGTTAGGGTTAGGTTTAGGGTCTGGGTTAGGTTAGGGGTAAGGTTAGGGTTAAGGCTATATTTACGGTCAGGGGTAGTGCTAAGTTAAGGTCAGGGTTCGGTTTAGAGTTAGAGTTCGTGCTAGGGTTTAGGGTTAGGTTTAGGGTCAGCTTTAGAGTTATTGTTAAGGTTAGGGTTAGGGTAGAGTTAAGGTTAGGGTTAACTTTAAAGTTAAGTAAGGGTTACGTTTAGGTCAGTGTTAGCGTTATTATTAGAGATAGGGTTAGGTTTAGGGAAAGGGTTAGGGTTCTTGTGAGGGTTAGTGTTAGGTTTACAGTTAAGCCGATGTTTTACGGTGTTAACGGTTAGGGCCAGGGTTAGAGTTAGGGTTAGGGTTAGGTGTAGGTGTAGGGCTAGAGTGAGGGGATAGTTTAGGGTTAGGTTTAGAGTGAAGGTTAAGTTAACATTAGTGTTAGGGTAAATATTAGAGTTAGGTGTTTGTGTCAAGGTTAGGATGAGGTTAGATTTAGGTTTAGGGTTGGTGTTAGGGTTAGGTTTTGGTTTTTGTGTTAATGTTAGGGTCAGGTTTAGGGTAGCTTTAGGGTTAGGGTTTGGTTTAGGGTTGTGGTTAGGGTGAAGTTGAAGTTAAGAGTGAGGTTTGAGCTTAGCCTTAGCCTTAGGGGTTAGGGTTAGGCTTAAGTTTCGGATTAGGTTTAGGGTTAAGATCACTTTTAGGGTTAGGGTAAGTGTTAGGGTTAAGTGTTGGTTAGGTTTAGGGCTATTTTAAGGTCAGAGACAAGATGAGGTTAGGGGTAGGTTTAGGTTTAGATGTTTGTGTGAGGGTTAGTGCTAGGTTTCCATTTAAGCTGAGGGTGTAGGGTAAGTTTTAGGGTTAGAGATAGAGTTAGGGCCAGGGTTAGGTTTCAGTTTAGGGTTAGGGTTAGGTTTATGGTTAGGATTAGGGTTAGAGTCAGAGTTGGGGGATATTTAGTATTATGTTTCGTTTTAGGGTTAGGGTTAGGGTGAAGTTTATGTTAAGTGTGAGGGTTAGGGTTAGGTTTTGGGTTAGGGTTAGGTTTTAGGCTAGAGTGAGGGGATAGTTTAGGGTTAGGTTTAGTTTTAGGGTTAGGCTTAGGTTTAGGGTGAAGGTTAAGATTAGGTTTAGGGTAAATATTAGAGTTAGCTGTTTGGGTTAATGTTAGGATCAGGTTAGGGTTAGGTTTAGGGTTAGTGTTAGGGTTCGGGGTAGGTTTTGGTGTTTGGATTAATGTTAGGGTCAGGTTTAGGGTTAGCTTTAGGGTTAGGGTTCGGGTTAGGGTTCGGGTTAGGGGGAAGTTTAAGTTGAGGGTGAGGGTTGAGCTTAGCCTTAGCATTAGGGTTTAGAACTAAGGTTAGGATTAGGTTTAGGTTTAAGATTAGCTTCAGGGTTAGGGTAAGTGTTAGGGTTAAGTCATGGTTAGGTTTAGGGCTAGTTTAAGGTTAGAGATAAGGTTAGGTTAAGGGTAAGGTTTAGGTTTCGATGTTAGTGTGAGGGTTAGTGTTAGGTTTCCATTTAAGCTGAGCGTGTAGGGTAAGTTTTAGGGTTAGAGATAGAGTTAGGGTCAGGGTTAGGTTTCAGTTTAGAGTTAGGGTTCGGTTTATGCTTAGGATTAGGTTTAGGGCCAGAGTTGGGGGATATTTAGTATTATGTTTAGTTTTAGAGTTAGGGTGAAGTTTATGTTAAGTGTGAGGGTTAGAGTTAGGGTTAGGTTTAGGTTTCGGGCTAGAGTGAGGGGATAGTTTAGGGTTAGGTTTAGTTTTCGAGTTAGGCTTATGTTTAGGGTGAAGTTTAAGATTAAGGTTAGGGTAAACGTTAGAGCTAGGGGTTTGGGTTAAGGTTAGGATCAGGTTAGGCTTAGGTTTAGGTTTAGTGTTAGGGTTAGTGTTAGGTTTTGCTGTTTAGATTAAGGGTAGGGTCAGGTTTAGGGTTAGCTTTAGGGTTAGGGTTCGGTTTAGGGTTAGGGTTAGGGTGAAGTTTAAGTCAAGAGTGAGGGTTGAGCTTAGACTTAGCGTTAGGGTTTAGGGTTAAAGTTAGGATTAGGTTTAGGGTTAAGATTCGTTTTAGGGTTAAGTCATGGTTAGGTTTAGGGCTAGTTTAAGGTTAGAGATAAGGTTATGTTAAGGGTACGGTTTAGGTTTAGATGTTATTGTGAGGGTTAGTGTTAGGTTTCCATTTAAGCTGAGTGTGTAGGGTAAGTTTTAGGGTTAGGATTAGGGTTAGAGATAGAGTTAGGGTCAGGGTTCGGTTTACGTTTAGAGTTAGGGTTAGCCTTATGGTTAAGATTAAGGTTAAGGTCAGAGTTGGGGGAGATTTCGTATTATGTTTCGTTGTAGGGATAGGGTTGAAGTGAAGTTTATGTTAAGTGTGAGGGTTAGGGTTAGCTTTAGGAGTTGGTTTCAGGTTAGGGTCAGGGTTAGGGTTAGAGTTAGGTATAGGGTTAGCTTTAGTTTTGGTTAGGGTTAGGATTTGAATGAAGTTAGGGTAGGTTTAGGGTTATGGGTAGGGTAAAATTTTGGTTAAAGGTGAGGGTTCGGTTTAGGGTTAGGGTTAGAGTTATTGTTAGGGTTCGGTCTGAGTTTATGGTAGGTTTAAAGTTAGGGTTAAGGTTAGGTTAGGGTTATGGTCGGGGTTAAGAGTAGGATTAGGTTTAGGGTGAGGGTTAAGATCAGAGTTATTGTAAGAGTTATTTTTAGTTTTACAGGTGCACCAAGGTTAAGGTTACGGTTTGGTATATGGGTAGGGATAGGTTTAGAGTTAGGGTGAGCTTTAGGTTAGGGATAAGGTGAAGTTTAAGATTGGGTGAGGGTTAGGGTTAGGGTTATGGCTAAGATTTGGTTTAGTTTTCAGGTTAGCGTTAAGGTTGTTTTTCGTGTTAGGGTTAAGTTTACGGGTTCTGTTTACTTTTAGGGTGAGGGTTAGATTTTAGGTTAGGGTTAAGTTTAGTGTTACGGTTCGGGTTAGGGTCACGGTTTGTGTTAGGCTTTGTGGTTGGGGTGAGGGTTAGGTTTAGGGTTAGGGTTGGGTAAGTTTAGGATTATGGTTATGGTAAGGTGTTAGGGGTTAGAGTTTTAATTTAGGGTGAGTGTTTGGGTGAGGGTCCTGGTTAGTCATTGTGGTTCTGGTCATGCTTAGTTTTGGTTTATGGTTAGGGTTAGGTTTATGATCAGGTTGAGGGTTAGTGTTAGAGTTAGGGTGAGAGTTAGGGTTAAGGTTTGGGTTAGGCTTTGGTGTTAGGGGTTAGGGTTTGTGTTAGAGTTATCGTTACGGCTTAGGGTTTCTCTTCAGTGTTAGGGTTAGGTTTAGGGAGAGCATTAGGGTTAGGGTTGGGGGATATGGTTAGGGGTCAGGGTGAGGGTTATGGTTAGTTTTACAGTTAAGGTGAGGGTTTAGAGTAAGTGTTATGTTTAGGGTTCGAGTTAGGGTTAGGTTTAGGGTTAGGGTTAGGTGTAGCTTAAGTTTTCGGTTTAGGTTCAGTTTTCGAATTAGAATTAGTGTTCTATTTAAGATCAAGGTTAGAGTTAGGGTTAGTGTTAGGATTAGGTCTACGGTTAGGATTAGGATTAGGACTAGACTTCGGTTCAGGGCTAATGTAAGGTTAAGTTTTAGGGTTACAGGTGGAGTAGCATTATGGTTAGAGTTTGGTTTAAGGTTAGGGTTTGGGTTAGGTTTAGATTTAAGGTTAAGGTTAGGGTTAGGGTTGGATGAAGTTTAGGATGGCGTGAGGGTTATACTTAGGGTTAGGGCTAGAGTTTGATTTTGTGTTCAGGTTAGTGTTAAGGTTAGGTTTAAAGTTCGGGTTAGGGTTAGCAGTTATCTTTAGGGTTAGTGTTAGGTTTAGGTTCAGGGTTAGAGTTACATTTAGGTTCAGGGTGAGGGTTAAGGTAAGGGTTAGGATTACGGTGAGGATTCTACTTAGTGTTAGAGGTTAGGTTCATGGTTAGGATAGGGTTAAGTTTAGGGTTAATGTTAGGGTTAGTGTTAGATTAGGGTTACTGTTCGTGTTTGGGTTAGGGTTAGGGATAAGTTTCGGGATAGTGTTAGGTTTAGGGTTGGGGATACGGTTCGGGGTTAGGGTGAGGGTTAGCATTAGGTTTAGAGTTAAGGTGAGGGTTTAGGGTAAGTGTTACGGTTAGGGTTAGAGTTAGAGTTAGGGTTAGGGTGAATTCTCAGTTAATAGTGAGGGTTAGGGTAAGGGTTAGGGTTAAGGTTAGAGTTAGGATTAAGATTAGTGTTAGGGTTAGGTTTAGGGTCTGGGTTAGGTTAGGGGTAAGGTTAGGGTTAAGGTTATATTTACGGTCAGGGGTAGTGCTAAGTTAAGGTCAGGGTTCGGTTTAGAGTTAGAGTTCGTGCTAGGGTTTAGGGTTAGGTTTAGGGTCAGCTTTAGAGTTATTGTTAAGGTTAGGGTTAGGGTAGAGTTAAGGTTAGGGTTAACTTTAAAGTTAAGTAAGGGTTACGTTTAGGTCAGTGTTAGCGTTATTATTAGAGATAGGGTTAGGTTTAGGGAAAGGGTTAGGGTTCTTGTGAGGGTTAGTGTTAGGTTTACAGTTAAGCCGATGTTTTACGGTGTTAACTGTTAGGGCCAGGGTTAGAGTTAGGGTTAGGGTTAGGTGTAGGTGTAGGGCTAGAGTGAGGGGATAGTTTAGGGTTAGGTTTAGAGTGAAGGTTAAGTTAACATTAGTGTTAGGGTAAATATTAGAGTTAGGTGTTTGTGTCAAGGTTAGGATGAGGTTAGATTTAGGTTTAGGGTTGGTGTTAGGGTTAGGTTTTGGTTTTTGTGTTAATGTTAGGGTCAGGTTTAGGGTAGCTTTAGGGTTAGGGTTTGGTTTAGGGTTGTGGTTAGGGTGAAGTTGAAGTTAAGAGTGAGGTTTGAGCTTAGCCTTAGCCTTAGGGGTTAGGGTTAGGCTTAAGTTTCGGATTAGGTTTAGGGTTAAGATCACTTTTAGGGTTAGGGTAAGTGTTAGGGTTAAGTGTTGGTTAGGTTTAGGGCTATTTTAAGGTCAGAGACAAGATGAGGTTAGGGGTAGGTTTAGGTTTAGATGTTTGTGTGAGGGTTAGTGCTAGGTTTCCATTTAAGCTGAGGGTGTAGGGTAAGTTTTAGGGTTAGAGATAGAGTTAGGGCCAGGGTTAGGTTTCAGTTTAGGGTTAGGGTTAGGTTTATGGTTAGGATTAGGGTTAGAGTCAGAGTTGGGGGATATTTAGTATTATGTTTCGTTTTAGGGTTAGGGTTAGGGTGAAGTTTATGTTAAGTGTGAGGGTTAGGGTTAGGTTTTGGGTTAGGGTTAGGTTTTAGGCTAGAGTGAGGGGATAGTTTAGGGTTAGGTTTAGTTTTAGGGTTAGGCTTAGGTTTAGGGTGAAGGTTAAGATTAGGTTTAGGGTAAATATTAGAGTTAGCTGTTTGGGTTAATGTTAGGATCAGGTTAGGGTTAGGTTTAGGGTTAGTGTTAGGGTTCGGGGTAGGTTTTGGTGTTTGGATTAATGTTAGGGTCAGGTTTAGGGTTAGCTTTAGGGTTAGGGTTCGGGTTAGGGTTCGGGTTAGGGGGAAGTTTAAGTTGAGGGTGAGGGTTGAGCTTAGCCTTAGCATTAGGGTTTAGAACTAAGGTTAGGATTAGGTTTAGGTTTAAGATTAGCTTCAGGGTTAGGGTAAGTGTTAGGGTTAAGTCATGGTTAGGTTTAGGGCTAGTTTAAGGTTAGAGATAAGGTTAGGTTAAGGGTAAGGTTTAGGTTTCGATGTTAGTGTGAGGGTTAGTGTTAGGTTTCCATTTAAGCTGAGCGTGTAGGGTAAGTTTTAGGGTTAGAGATAGAGTTAGGGTCAGGGTTAGGTTTCAGTTTAGAGTTAGGGTTCGGTTTATGCTTAGGATTAGGTTTAGGGCCAGAGTTGGGGGATATTTAGTATTATGTTTAGTTTTAGAGTTAGGGTGAAGTTTATGTTAAGTGTGAGGGTTAGAGTTAGGGTTAGGTTTAGGTTTCGGGCTAGAGTGAGGGGATAGTTTAGGGTTAGGTTTAGTTTTCGAGTTAGGCTTATGTTTAGGGTGAAGTTTAAGATTAAGGTTAGGGTAAACGTTAGAGCTAGGGGTTTGGGTTAAGGTTAGGATCAGGTTAGGCTTAGGTTTAGGTTTAGTGTTAGGGTTAGTGTTAGGTTTTGCTGTTTAGATTAAGGGTAGGGTCAGGTTTAGGGTTAGCTTTAGGGTTAGGGTTCGGTTTAGGGTTAGGGTTAGGGTGAAGTTTAAGTCAAGAGTGAGGGTTGAGCTTAGACTTAGCGTTAGGGTTTAGGGTTAAAGTTAGGATTAGGTTTAGGGTTAAGATTCGTTTTAGGGTTAAGTCATGGTTAGGTTTAGGGCTAGTTTAAGGTTAGAGATAAGGTTATGTTAAGGGTACGGTTTAGGTTTAGATGTTATTGTGAGGGTTAGTGTTAGGTTTCCATTTAAGCTGAGTGTGTAGGGTAAGTTTTAGGGTTAGGATTAGGGTTAGAGATAGAGTTAGGGTCAGGGTTCGGTTTACGTTTAGAGTTAGGGTTAGCCTTATGGTTAAGATTAAGGTTAAGGTCAGAGTTGGGGGAGATTTCGTATTATGTTTCGTTGTAGGGTTAGGGTTGAAGTGAAGTTTATGTTAAGTGTGAGGGTTAGGGTTAGCTTTAGGGGTTGGTTTCAGGTTAGGGTCAGGGTTAGGGTTAGAGTTAGGTATAGGGTTAGCTTTAGTTTTGGTTAGGGTTAGGATTTGAATGAAGTTAGGGTAGGTTTAGGGTTATGGGTAGGGTAAAATTTTGGTTAAAGGTGAGGGTTCGGTTTAGGGTTAGGGTTAGAGTTATTGTTAGGGTTCGGTCTGAGTTTATGGTAGGTTTAAAGTTAGGGTTAAGGTTAGGTTAGGGTTATGGTCGGGGTTAAGAGTAGGATTAGGTTTAGGGTGAGGGTTAAGATCAGAGTTATTGTAAGAGTTATTTTTAGTTTTACAGGTGCACCAAGGTTAAGGTTACGGTTTGGTATATGGGTAGGGATAGGTTTAGAGTTAGGGTGAGCTTTAGGTTAGGGATAAGGTGAAGTTTAAGATTGGGTGAGGGTTAGGGTTAGGGTTATGGCTAAGATTTGGTTTAGTTTTCAGGTTAGCGTTAAGGTTGTTTTTCGTGTTAGGGTTAAGTTTACGGGTTCTGTTTACTTTTAGGGTGAGGGTTAGATTTTAGGTTAGGGTTAAGTTTAGTGTTACGGTTCGGGTTAGGGTCACGGTTTGTGTTAGGCTTTGTGGTTGGGGTGAGGGTTAGGTTTAGGGTTAGGGTTGGGTAAGTTTAGGATTATGGTTATGGTAAGGTGTTAGGGGTTAGAGTTTTAATTTAGGGTGAGTGTTTGGGTGAGGGTCCCGGTTAGTCATTGTGGTTCTGGTCATGCTTAGTTTTGGTTTATGGTTAGGGTTAGGTTTATGATCAGGTTGAGGGTTAGTGTTAGAGTTAGGGTGAGAGTTAGGGTTAAGGTTTGGGTTAGGCTTTGGTGTTAGGGGTTAGGGTTTGTGTTAGAGTTATCGTTACGGCTTAGGGTTTCTCTTCAGTGTTAGGGTTAGGTTTAGGGAGAGCATTAGGGTTAGGGTTGGGGGATATGGTTAGGGGTCAGGGTGAGGGTTATGGTTAGTTTTACAGTTAAGGTGAGGGTTTAGAGTAAGTGTTATGTTTAGGGTTCGAGTTAGGGTTAGGTTTAGGGTTAGGGTTAGGTGTAGCTTAAGTTTTCGGTTTAGGTTCAGTTTTCGAATTAGAATTAGTGTTCTATTTAAGATCAAGGTTAGAGTTAGGGTTAGTGTTAGGATTAGGTCTACGGTTAGGATTAGGATTAGGACTAGACTTCGGTTCAGGGCTAATGTAAGGTTAAGTTTTAGGGTTACAGGTGGAGTACCATTATGGTTAGAGTTTGGTTTAAGGTTAGGGTTTGGGTTAGGTTTAGATTTAAGGTTAAGGTTAGGGTTAGGGTTGGATGAAGTTTAGGATGGCGTGAGGGTTATACTTAGGGTTAGGGCTAGAGTTTGATTTTGTGTTCAGGTTAGTGTTAAGGTTAGGTTTAAAGTTCGGGTTAGGGTTAGCAGTTATCTTTAGGGTTAGTGTTAGGTTTAGGTTCAGGGTTAGAGTTACATTTAGGTTCAGGGTGAGGGTTAAGGTAAGGGTTAGGATTACGGTGAGGATTCTACTTAGTGTTAGAGGTTAGGTTCATGGTTAGGATAGGGTTAAGTTTAGGGTTAATGTTAGGGTTAGTGTTAGATTAGGGTTACTGTTCGTGTTTGGGTTAGGGTTAGGGATAAGTTTCGGGATAGTGTTAGGTTTAGGGTTGGGGATACGGTTCGGGGTTAGGGTGAGGGTTAGCATTAGGTTTAGAGTTAAGGTGAGGGTTTAGGGTAAGTGTTATGGTTAGGGTTAGAGTTAGAGTTAGGGTTAGGGTGAATTCTCAGTTAATAGTGAGGGTTAGGGTAAGGGTTAGGGTTAAGGTTAGAGTTAGGATTAAGATTAGTGTTAGGGTTAGGTTTAGGGTCTGGGTTAGGTTAGGGGTAAGGTTAGGGTTAAGGTTATATTTACGGTCAGGGGTAGTGCTAAGTTAAGGTCAGGGTTCGGTTTAGAGTTAGAGTTCGTGCTAGGGTTTAGGGTTAGGTTTAGGGTCAGCTTTAGAGTTATTGTTAAGGTTAGGGTTAGGGTAGAGTTAAGGTTAGGGTTAACTTTAAAGTTAAGTAAGGGTTACGTTTAGGTCAGTGTTAGCGTTATTATTAGAGATAGGGTTAGGTTTAGGGAAAGGGTTAGGGTTCTTGTGAGGGTTAGTGTTAGGTTTACAGTTAAGCCGATGTTTTACGGTGTTAACTGTTAGGGCCAGGGTTAGAGTTAGGGTTAGGGTTAGGTGTAGGTGTAGGGCTAGAGTGAGGGGATAGTTTAGGGTTAGGTTTAGAGTGAAGGTTAAGTTAACATTAGTGTTAGGGTAAATATTAGAGTTAGGTGTTTGTGTCAAGGTTAGGATGAGGTTAGATTTAGGTTTAGGGTTGGTGTTAGGGTTAGGTTTTGGTTTTTGTGTTAATGTTAGGGTCAGGTTTAGGGTAGCTTTAGGGTTAGGGTTTGGTTTAGGGTTGTGGTTAGGGTGAAGTTGAAGTTAAGAGTGAGGTTTGAGCTTAGCCTTAGCCTTAGGGGTTAGGGTTAGGCTTAAGTTTCGGATTAGGTTTAGGGTTAAGATCACTTTTAGGGTTAGGGTAAGTGTTAGGGTTAAGTGTTGGTTAGGTTTAGGGCTATTTTAAGGTCAGAGACAAGATGAGGTTAGGGGTAGGTTTAGGTTTAGATGTTTGTGTGAGGGTTAGTGCTAGGTTTCCATTTAAGCTGAGGGTGTAGGGTAAGTTTTAGGGTTAGAGATAGAGTTAGGGCTAGGGTTAGGTTTCAGTTTAGGGTTAGGGTTAGGTTTATGGTTAGGATTAGGGTTAGAGTCAGAGTTGGGGGATATTTAGTATTATGTTTCGTTTTAGGGTTAGGGTTAGGGTGAAGTTTATGTTAAGTGTGAGGGTTAGGGTTAGGTTTTGGGTTAGGGTTAGGTTTTAGGCTAGAGTGAGGGGATAGTTTAGGGTTAGGTTTAGTTTTAGGGTTAGGCTTAGGTTTAGGGTGAAGGTTAAGATTAGGTTTAGGGTAAATATTAGAGTTAGCTGTTTGGGTTAATGTTAGGATCAGGTTAGGGTTAGGTTTAGGGTTAGTGTTAGGGTTCGGGGTAGGTTTTGGTGTTTGGATTAATGTTAGGGTCAGGTTTAGGGTTAGCTTTAGGGTTAGGGTTCGGGTTAGGGTTAGGGTTAGGGGGAAGTTTAAGTTGAGGGTGAGGGTTGAGCTTAGCCTTAGCATTAGGGTTTAGAACTAAGGTTAGGATTAGGTTTAGGTTTAAGATTAGCTTCAGGGTTAGGGTAAGTGTTAGGGTTAAGTCATGGTTAGGTTTAGGGCTAGTTTAAGGTTAGAGATAAGGTTAGGTTAAGGGTAAGGTTTAGGTTTCGATGTTAGTGTGAGGGTTAGTGTTAGGTTTCCATTTAAGCTGAGCGTGTAGGGTAAGTTTTAGGGTTAGAGATAGAGTTAGGGTCAGGGTTAGGTTTCAGTTTAGAGTTAGGGTTCGGTTTATGCTTAGGATTAGGTTTAGGGCCAGAGTTGGGGGATATTTAGTATTATGTTTAGTTTTAGAGTTAGGGTGAAGTTTATGTTAAGTGTGAGGGTTAGAGTTAGGGTTAGGTTTAGGTTTCGGGCTAGAGTGAGGGGATAGTTTAGGGTTAGGTTTAGTTTTCGAGTTAGGCTTATGTTTAGGGTGAAGTTTAAGATTAAGGTTAGGGTAAACGTTAGAGCTAGGGGTTTGGGTTAAGGTTAGGATCAGGTTAGGCTTAGGTTTAGGTTTAGTGTTAGGGTTAGTGTTAGGTTTTGCTGTTTAGATTAAGGTTAGGGTCAGGTTTAGGGTTAGCTTTAGGGTTAGGGTTCGCTTTAGGGTTAGGGTTAGGGTGAAGTTTAAGTCAAGAGTGAGGGTTGAGCTTAGACTTAGCGTTAGGGTTTAGGGTTAAAGTTAGGATTAGGTTTAGGGTTAGGGTAAGTTTTAGGGTTAAGTCATGGTTAGGTTTAGGGCTAGTTTAAGGTTAGAGATAAGGTTAGGTTAAGGGTACGGTTTAGGTTTAGATGTTATTGTGAGGGTTAGTGTTAGGTTTCCATTTAAGCTGAGTGTGTAGGGTAAGTTTTAGGGTTAGGATTAGGGTTAGAGATAGAGTTAGGGTCAGGGTTCGGTTTACGTTTAGAGTTAGGGTTAGGCTTATGGTTAGGATTAGGGTTAAGGTCAGAGTTGGGGGAGATTTCGTATTATGTTTCGTTGTAGGGTTAGGGTTGAAGTGAAGTTTATGTTAAGTGTGAGGGTTAGGGTTAGTTTTAGGGGTTGGTTTCAGGTTAGGGTCAGGGTTAGGGTTAGAGTTAGGTATAGGGTTAGCTTTAGTTTTGGTTAGGGTTAGGATTTGAATGAAGTTAGGGTAGGTTTAGGGTTATGGGTAGGGTAAAATTTTGGTTAAAGGTGAGGGTTCGGTTTAGGGTTAGGGTTAGAGTTATTGTTAGGGTTCGGTCTGAGTTTATGGTAGGTTTAAAGTTAGGGTTAAGGTTAGGTTAGGGTTATGGTCGGGGTTAAGAGTAGGATTAGGTTTAGGGTGAGGGTTAAGATCAGAGTTATTGTAAGGGTTATTTTTAGTTTTACAGGTGCACCAAGGTTAAGGTTACGGTTTGGTATATGGGTAGGGATAGGTTTAGAGTTAGGGTGAGCTTTAGGTTAGGGATAAGGTGAAGTTTAAGATCGGGTGAGGGTTAGGGTTAGGGTTATGGCTAAGGTTTGGTTTAGTTTTCAGGTTAGCGTTAAGGTTATTTTTCGTGTTAGGGTTAAGTTTACGGGTTCTGTTTACTTTTAGGGTGAGGGTTAGATTTTAGGTTAGGGTTAAGTTTAGTGTTACGGTTCGGGTTAGGGTCACGGTTTGTGTTAGGCTTTGTGGTTGGGGTGAGGGTTAGGTTTAGGGTTAGGGTTGGGTAAGTTTAGGATTATGGTTATGGTAAGGTGTTAGGGGTTAGAGTTTTAATTTAGGGTGAGTGTTTGGGTGAGGGTCCCGGTTAGTCATTGTGGTTCTGGTCATGCTTAGTTTTGGTTTATGGTTAGGGTTAGGTTTATGATCAGGTTGAGGGTTAGTGTTAGAGTTAGGGTGAGTGTTAGGGTTAAGGTTTGGGTTAGGCTTTGGTGTTAGGGGTTAGGGTTTGTGATAGAGTTATCGTTACGGCTTAGGGTTTCTCTTCAGTGTTAGGGTTAGGTTTAGGGAGAGCATTAGGGTTAGGGTTGGGGGATATGGTTAGGGGTCAGGGTGAGGGTTATGGTTAGTTTTACAGTTAAGGTGAGGGTTTAGAGTAAGTGTTATGTTTAGGGTTCGAGTTAGGGTTAGGTTTAGGGTTAGGGTTAGGTGTAGCTTAAGTTTTCGGTTTAGGTTCAGTTTTCGAATTAGAATTAGTGTTCTATTTAAGATCAAGGTTAGAGTTAGGGTTAGTGTTAGGATTAGGTCTACGGTTAGGATTAGGATTAGGACTAGACTTCGGTTCAGGGCTAATGTAAGGCTAAGTTTTAGGGTTACAGGTGGAGTAGCATTATGGTTAGAGTTTGGTTTAAGGTTAGGGTTTGGGTTAGGTTTAGGTTTAAGGTTAAGGTTAGGGTTAGGGTTGGATGAAGTTTAGGATGGCGTGAGGGTTATACTTAGGGTTAGGGCTAGAGTTTGATTTTGTGTTCAGGTTAGTGTTAAGGTTAGGTTTAAAGTTCGGGTTAGGGTTAGCAGTTATCTTTAGGGTTAGTGTTAGGTTTAGGTTCAGGGTTAGAGTTACATTTAGGTTCAGGGTGAGGGTTAAGGTAAGGGTTAGGATTACGGTGAGGATTCTACTTAGTGTTAGAGGTTAGGTTCATGGTTAGGATAGGGTTAAGTTTAGGGTTAATGTTAGGGTTAGTGTTAGATTAGGGTTACTGTTCGTGTTTGGGTTAGGGTTAGGGATAAGTTTCGGGATAGTGTTAGGTTTAGGGTTGGGGATACGGTTCGGGGTTAGGGTGAGGGTTAGCATTAGGTTTAGAGTTAAGGTGAGGGTTTAGGGTAAGTGTTATGGTTAGGGTTAGAGTTAGAGTTAGGGTTAGGGTGAATTCTCAGTTAATAGTGAGGGTTAGGGTAAGGGTTAGGGTTAAGGTTAGAGTTAGGATTAAGATTAGTGTTAGGGTTAGGTTTAGGGTCTGGGTTAGGTTAGGGGTAAGGTTAGGGTTAAGGTTATATTTACGGTCAGGGGTAGTGCTAAGTTAAGGTCAGGGTTCGGTTTAGAGTTAGAGTTCGTGCTAGGGTTTAGGGTTAGGTTTAGGGTCAGCTTTAGAGTTATTGTTAAGGTTAGGGTTAGGGTAGAGTTAAGGTTAGGGTTAACTTTAAAGTTAAGTAAGGGTTACGTTTAGGTCAGTGTTAGCGTTATTATTAGAGATAGGGTTAGGTTTAGGGAAAGGGTTAGGGTTCTTGTGAGGGTTAGTGTTAGGTTTACAGTTAAGCCGATGTTTTACGGTGTTAACTGTTAGGGCCAGGGTTAGAGTTAGGGTTAGGGTTAGGTGTAGGTGTAGGGCTAGAGTGAGGGGATAGTTTAGGGTTAGGTTTAGAGTGAAGGTTAAGTTAACATTAGTGTTAGGGTAAATATTAGAGTTAGGTGTTTGTGTCAAGGTTAGGATGAGGTTAGATTTAGGTTTAGGGTTGGTGTTAGGGTTAGGTTTTGGTTTTTGTGTTAATGTTAGGGTCAGGTTTAGGGTAGCTTTAGGGTTAGGGTTTGGTTTAGGGTTGTGGTTAGGGTGAAGTTGAAGTTAAGAGTGAGGTTTGAGCTTAGCCTTAGCCTTAGGGGTTAGGGTTAGGCTTAAGTTTCGGATTAGGTTTAGGGTTAAGATCACTTTTAGGGTTAGGGTAAGTGTTAGGGTTAAGTGTTGGTTAGGTTTAGGGCTATTTTAAGGTCAGAGACAAGATGAGGTTAGGGGTAGGTTTAGGTTTAGATGTTTGTGTGAGGGTTAGTGCTAGGTTTCCATTTAAGCTGAGGGTGTAGGGTAAGTTTTAGGGTTAGAGATAGAGTTAGGGCTAGGGTTAGGTTTCAGTTTAGGGTTAGGGTTAGGTTTATGGTTAGGATTAGGGTTAGAGTCAGAGTTGGGGGATATTTAGTATTATGTTTCGTTTTAGGGTTAGGGTTAGGGTGAAGTTTATGTTAAGTGTGAGGGTTAGGGTTAGGTTTTGGGTTAGGGTTAGGTTTTAGGCTAGAGTGAGGGGATAGTTTAGGGTTAGGTTTAGTTTTAGGGTTAGGCTTAGGTTTAGGGTGAAGGTTAAGATTAGGTTTAGGGTAAATATTAGAGTTAGCTGTTTGGGTTAATGTTAGGATCAGGTTAGGGTTAGGTTTAGGGTTAGTGTTAGGGTTCGGGGTAGGTTTTGGTGTTTGGATTAATGTTAGGGTCAGGTTTAGGGTTAGCTTTAGGGTTAGGGTTCGGGTTAGGGTTAGGGTTAGGGGGAAGTTTAAGTTGAGGGTGAGGGTTGAGCTTAGCCTTAGCATTAGGGTTTAGAACTAAGGTTAGGATTAGGTTTAGGTTTAAGATTAGCTTCAGGGTTAGGGTAAGTGTTAGGGTTAAGTCATGGTTAGGTTTAGGGCTAGTTTAAGGTTAGAGATAAGGTTAGGTTAAGGGTAAGGTTTAGGTTTCGATGTTAGTGTGAGGGTTAGTGTTAGGTTTCCATTTAAGCTGAGCGTGTAGGGTAAGTTTTAGGGTTAGAGATAGAGTTAGGGTCAGGGTTAGGTTTCAGTTTAGAGTTAGGGTTCGGTTTATGCTTAGGATTAGGTTTAGGGCCAGAGTTGGGGGATATTTAGTATTATGTTTAGTTTTAGAGTTAGGGTGAAGTTTATGTTAAGTGTGAGGGTTAGAGTTAGGGTTAGGTTTAGGTTTCGGGCTAGAGTGAGGGGATAGTTTAGGGTTAGGTTTAGTTTTCGAGTTAGGCTTATGTTTAGGGTGAAGTTTAAGATTAAGGTTAGGGTAAACGTTAGAGCTAGGGGTTTGGGTTAAGGTTAGGATCAGGTTAGGCTTAGGTTTAGGTTTAGTGTTAGGGTTAGTGTTAGGTTTTGCTGTTTAGATTAAGGTTAGGGTCAGGTTTAGGGTTAGCTTTAGGGTTAGGGTTCGCTTTAGGGTTAGGGTTAGGGTGAAGTTTAAGTCAAGAGTGAGGGTTGAGCTTAGACTTAGCGTTAGGGTTTAGGGTTAAAGTTAGGATTAGGTTTAGGGTTAGGGTAAGTTTTAGGGTTAAGTCATGGTTAGGTTTAGGGCTAGTTTAAGGTTAGAGATAAGGTTAGGTTAAGGGTACGGTTTAGGTTTAGATGTTATTGTGAGGGTTAGTGTTAGGTTTCCATTTAAGCTGAGTGTGTAGGGTAAGTTTTAGGGTTAGGATTAGGGTTAGAGATAGAGTTAGGGTCAGGGTTCGGTTTACGTTTAGAGTTAGGGTTAGGCTTATGGTTAGGATTAGGGTTAAGGTCAGAGTTGGGGGAGATTTCGTATTATGTTTCGTTGTAGGGTTAGGGTTGAAGTGAAGTTTATGTTAAGTGTGAGGGTTAGGGTTAGTTTTAGGGGTTGGTTTCAGGTTAGGGTCAGGGTTAGGGTTAGAGTTAGGTATAGGGTTAGCTTTAGTTTTGGTTAGGGTTAGGATTTGAATGAAGTTAGGGTAGGTTTAGGGTTATGGGTAGGGTAAAATTTTGGTTAAAGGTGAGGGTTCGGTTTAGGGTTAGGGTTAGAGTTATTGTTAGGGTTCGGTCTGAGTTTATGGTAGGTTTAAAGTTAGGGTTAAGGTTAGGTTAGGGTTATGGTCGGGGTTAAGAGTAGGATTAGGTTTAGGGTGAGGGTTAAGATCAGAGTTATTGTAAGGGTTATTTTTAGTTTTACAGGTGCACCAAGGTTAAGGTTACGGTTTGGTATATGGGTAGGGATAGGTTTAGAGTTAGGGTGAGCTTTAGGTTAGGGATAAGGTGAAGTTTAAGATCGGGTGAGGGTTAGGGTTAGGGTTATGGCTAAGGTTTGGTTTAGTTTTCAGGTTAGCGTTAAGGTTATTTTTCGTGTTAGGGTTAAGTTTACGGGTTCTGTTTACTTTTAGGGTGAGGGTTAGATTTTAGGTTAGGGTTAAGTTTAGTGTTACGGTTCGGGTTAGGGTCACGGTTTGTGTTAGGCTTTGTGGTTGGGGTGAGGGTTAGGTTTAGGGTTAGGGTTGGGTAAGTTTAGGATTATGGTTATGGTAAGGTGTTAGGGGTTAGAGTTTTAATTTAGGGTGAGTGTTTGGGTGAGGGTCCCGGTTAGTCATTGTGGTTCTGGTCATGCTTAGTTTTGGTTTATGGTTAGGGTTAGGTTTATGATCAGGTTGAGGGTTAGTGTTAGAGTTAGGGTGAGTGTTAGGGTTAAGGTTTGGGTTAGGCTTTGGTGTTAGGGGTTAGGGTTTGTGATAGAGTTATCGTTACGGCTTAGGGTTTCTCTTCAGTGTTAGGGTTAGGTTTAGGGAGAGCATTAGGGTTAGGGTTGGGGGATATGGTTAGGGGTCAGGGTGAGGGTTATGGTTAGTTTTACAGTTAAGGTGAGGGTTTAGAGTAAGTGTTATGTTTAGGGTTCGAGTTAGGGTTAGGTTTAGGGTTAGGGTTAGGTGTAGCTTAAGTTTTCGGTTTAGGTTCAGTTTTCGAATTAGAATTAGTGTTCTATTTAAGATCAAGGTTAGAGTTAGGGTTAGTGTTAGGATTAGGTCTACGGTTAGGATTAGGATTAGGACTAGACTTCGGTTCAGGGCTAATGTAAGGCTAAGTTTTAGGGTTACAGGTGGAGTAGCATTATGGTTAGAGTTTGGTTTAAGGTTAGGGTTTGGGTTAGGTTTAGGTTTAAGGTTAAGGTTAGGGTTAGGGTTGGATGAAGTTTAGGATGGCGTGAGGGTTATACTTAGGGTTAGGGCTAGAGTTTGATTTTGTGTTCAGGTTAGTGTTAAGGTTAGGTTTAAAGTTCGGGTTAGGGTTAGCAGTTATCTTTAGGGTTAGTGTTAGGTTTAGGTTCAGGGTTAGAGTTACATTTAGGTTCAGGGTGAGGGTTAAGGTAAGGGTTAGGATTACGGTGAGGATTCTACTTAGTGTTAGAGGTTAGGTTCATGGTTAGGATAGGGTTAAGTTTAGGGTTAATGTTAGGGTTAGTGTTAGATTAGGGTTACTGTTCGTGTTTGGGTTAGGGTTAGGGATAAGTTTAGGGATAGTGTTAGGTTTAGGGTTGGGGATACGGTTCGGGGTTAGGGTGAGGGTTAGCATTAGGTTTAGAGTTAAGGTGAGGGTTTAGGGTAAGTGTTATGGTTAGGGTTAGAGTTAGAGTTAGGGTTAGGGTGAATTCTCAGTTAATAGTGAGGGTTAGGGTAAGGGTTAGGGTTAAGGTTAGAGTTAGGATTAAGATTAGTGTTAGGGTTAGGTTTAGGGTCTGGGTTAGGTTAGGGGTAAGGTTAGGGTTAAGGCTATATTTACGGTCAGGGGTAGTGCTAAGTTAAGGTCAGGGTTCGGTTTAGAGTTAGAGTTCGTGCTAGGGTTTAGGGTTAGGTTTAGGGTCAGCTTTAGAGTTATTGTTAAGGTTAGGGTTAGGGTAGAGTTAAGGTTAGGGTTAACTTTAAAGTTAAGTAAGGGTTACGTTTAGGTCAGTGTTAGCGTTATTATTAGAGATAGGGTTAGGTTTAGGGAAAGGGTTAGGGTTCTTGTGAGGGTTAGTGTTAGGTTTACAGTTAAGCCGATGTTTTACGGTGTTAACTGTTAGGGCCAGGGTTAGAGTTAGGGTTAGGGTTAGGTGTAGGTGTAGGGCTAGAGTGAGGGGATAGTTTAGGGTTAGGTTTAGAGTGAAGGTTAAGTTAACATTAGTGTTAGGGTAAATATTAGAGTTAGGTGTTTGTGTCAAGGTTAGGATGAGGTTAGATTTAGGTTTAGGGTTGGTGTTAGGGTTAGGTTTTGGTTTTTGTGTTAATGTTAGGGTCAGGTTTAGGGTAGCTTTAGGGTTAGGGTTTGGTTTAGGGTTGTGGTTAGGGTGAAGTTGAAGTTAAGAGTGAGGTTTGAGCTTAGCCTTAGCCTTAGGGGTTAGGGTTAGGCTTAAGTTTCGGATTAGGTTTAGGGTTAAGATCACTTTTAGGGTTAGGGTAAGTGTTAGGGTTAAGTGTTGGTTAGGTTTAGGGCTATTTTAAGGTCAGAGACAAGATGAGGTTAGGGGTAGGTTTAGGTTTAGATGTTTGTGTGAGGGTTAGTGCTAGGTTTCCATTTAAGCTGAGGGTGTAGGGTAAGTTTTAGGGTTAGAGATAGAGTTAGGGCTAGGGTTAGGTTTCAGTTTAGGGTTAGGGTTAGGTTTATGGTTAGGATTAGGGTTAGAGTCAGAGTTGGGGGATATTTAGTATTATGTTTCGTTTTAGGGTTAGGGTTAGGGTGAAGTTTATGTTAAGTGTGAGGGTTAGGGTTAGGTTTTGGGTTAGGGTTAGGTTTTAGGCTAGAGTGAGGGGATAGTTTAGGGTTAGGTTTAGTTTTAGGGTTAGGCTTAGGTTTAGGGTGAAGGTTAAGATTAGGTTTAGGGTAAATATTAGAGTTAGCTGTTTGGGTTAATGTTAGGATCAGGTTAGGGTTAGGTTTAGGGTTAGTGTTAGGGTTCGGGGTAGGTTTTGGTGTTTGGATTAATGTTAGGGTCAGGTTTAGGGTTAGCTTTAGGGTTAGGGTTCGGGTTAGGGTTAGGGTTAGGGGGAAGTTTAAGTTGAGGGTGAGGGTTGAGCTTAGCCTTAGCATTAGGGTTTAGAACTAAGGTTAGGATTAGGTTTAGGTTTAAGATTAGCTTCAGGGTTAGGGTCAGTGTTAGGGTTAAGTCATGGTTAGGTTTAGGGCTACTTTAAGGTTAGAGATAAGGTTAGGTTAAGGGTAAGGTTTAGGTTTCGATGTTAGTGTGAGGGTTAGTGTTAGGTTTCCATTTAAGCTGAGCGTGTAGGGTAAGTTTTAGGGTTAGAGATAGAGTTAGGGTCAGGGTTAGGTTTCAGTTTAGAGTTAGGGTTCGGTTTATGCTTAGGATTAGGTTTAGGGCCAGAGTTGGGGGATATTTAGTATTACGTTTAGTTTTAGAGTTAGGGTGAAGTTTATGTTAAGTGTGAGGGTTAGAGTTAGGGTTAGGTTTAGGTTTCGGTCTAGAGTGAGGGGATAGCTTAGGGTTAGGTTTAGTTTTCGAGTTAGGCTTATGTTTAGGGTGAAGTTTAAGATTAAGGTTAGGGTAAACATTAGAGCTAGGGGTTTGGGTTAAGGTTAGGATCAGGTTAGGGTTAGGTTTAGGTTTAGTGTTAGGGTTAGTGTTAGGTTTTGCTGTTTAGATTAAGGTTAGGGTCAGGTTTAGGGTTAGCTTTAGTGTTAGGGTTCGGTTTAGGGTTAGGGTTAGGGTGAAGTTTAAGTCAAGAGTGAGGGTTGAGCTTAGACTTAGCGTTAGGGTTTAGGGTTAAAGTTAGGATTAGGTTTAGGGTTAGGGTAAGTTTTAGGGTTAAGTCATGGTTAGGTTTAGGGCTAGTTTAAGGTTAGAGATAAGGTTAGGTTAAGGGTACGGTTTAGGTTTAGATGTTATTGTGAGGGTTAGTGTTAGGTTTCCATTTAAGGTGAGTGTGTAGGGTAAGTTTTAGGGTTAGGATTAGGGTTAGAGATAGAGTTAGGGTCAGGGTTCGGTTTACGTTTAGAGTTAGGGTTAGGCTTATGGTTAGGATTAGGGTTAAGGTCAGAGTTGGGGGAGATTTCGTATTATGTTTCGTTGTAGGGTTAGGGTTGAAGTGAAGTTTATGTTAAGTGTGAGGGTTAGGGTTAGTTTTAGGGGTTGGTTTCAGGTTAGGGTCAGGGTTAGGGTTAGAGTTAGGTATAGGGTTAGCTTTAGTTTTGGTTAGGGTTAGGATTTGAATGAAGTTAGGGTAGGTTTAGGGTTATGGGTAGGGTAAAATTTTGGTTAAAGGTGAGGGTTCGGTTTAGGGTTAGGGTTAGAGTTATTGTTAGGGTTCGGTCTGAGTTTATGGTAGGTTTAAAGTTAGGGTTAAGGTTAGGTTAGGGTTATGGTCGGGGTTAAGAGTAGGATTAGGTTTAGGGTGAGGGTTAAGATCAGAGTTATTGTAAGGGTTATTTTTAGTTTTACAGGTGCACCAAGGTTAAGGTTACGGTTTGGTATATGGGTAGGGATAGGTTTAGAGTTAGGGTGAGCTTTAGGTTAGGGATAAGGTGAAGTTTAAGATCGGGTGAGGGTTAGGGTTAGGGTTATGGCTAAGGTTTGGTTTAGTTTTCAGGTTAGCGTTAAGGTTATTTTTCGTGTTAGGGTTAAGTTTACGGGTTCTGTTTACTTTTAGGGTGAGGGTTAGATTTTAGGTTAGGGTTAAGTTTAGTGTTACGGTTCGGGTTAGGGTCACGTTTTGTGTTAGGCTTTGTGGTTGGGGTGAGGGTTAGGTTTAGGGTTAGGGTTGGGTAAGTTTAGGATTATGGTTATGGTAAGGTGTTAGGGGTTAGAGTTTTAATTTAGGGTGAGTGTTTGGGTGAGGGTCCCGGTTAGTCATTGTGGTTCTGGTCATGCTTAGTTTTGGTTTATGGTTAGGGTTAGGTTTATGATCAGGTTGAGGGTTAGTGTTAGAGTTAGGGTGAGTGTTAGGGTTAAGGTTTGGGTTAGGCTTTGGTGTTAGGGGTTAGGGTTTGTGATAGAGTTATCGTTACGGCTTAGGGTTTCTCTTCAGTGTTAGGGTTAGGTTTAGGGAGAGCATTAGGGTTAGGGTTGGGGGATATGGTTAGGGGTCAGGGTGAGGGTTATGGTTAGTTTTACAGTTAAGGTGAGGGTTTAGAGTAAGTGTTATGTTTAGGGTTCGAGTTAGGGTTAGGTTTAGGGTTAGGGTTAGGTGTAGCTTAAGTTTTCGGTTTAGGTTCAGTTTTCGAATTAGAATTAGTGTTCTATTTAAGATCAAGGTTAGAGTTAGGGTTAGTGTTAGGATTAGGTCTACGGTTAGGATTAGGATTAGGACTAGACTTCGGTTCAGGGCTAATGTAAGGCTAAGTTTTAGGGTTACAGGTGGAGTAGCATTATGGTTAGAGTTTGGTTTAAGGTTAGGGTTTGGGTTAGGTTTAGGTTTAAGGTTAAGGTTAGGGTTAGGGTTGGATGAAGTTTAGGATGGCGTGACGGTTATTCTTAGGGTTAGGGCTAGAGTTTGATTTTGTGTTCAGGTTAGTGTTAAGGTTAGGTTTAAAGTTCGGGTTAGGGTTAGCAGTTATCTTTAGGGTTAGTGTTAGGTTTAGGTTCAGGGTTAGAGTTACATTTAGGTTCAGGGTGAGGGTTAAGGTAAGGGTTAGGATTACGGTGAGGATTCTACTTAGTGTTAGAGGTTAGGTTCATGGTTAGGATAGGGTTAAGTTTAGGGTTAATGTTAGGGTTAGTGTTAGATTAGGGTTACTGTTCGTGTTTGGGTTAGGGTTAGGGATAAGTTTAGGGATAGTGTTAGGTTTAGGGTTGGGGATACGGTTCGGGGTTAGGGTGAGGGTTAGCATTAGGTTTAGAGTTAAGGTGAGGGTTTAGGGTAAGTGTTATGGTTAGGGTTAGAGTTAGAGTTAGGGTTAGGGTGAATTCTCAGTTAATAGTGAGGGTTAGGGTAAGGGTTAGGGTTAAGGTTAGAGTTAGGATTAAGATTAGTGTTAGGGTTAGGTTGAGGGTCTGGGTTAGGTTAGGGGTAAGGTTAGGGTTAAGGCTATATTTACGGTCAGGGGTAGTGCTAAGTTAAGGTCAGGGTTCGGTTTAGAGTTAGAGTTCGTGCTAGGGTTTAGGGTTAGGTTTAGGGTCATCTTTAGAGTTATTGTTAAGGTTAGGGTTAGGGTAGAGTTAAGGTTAGGGTTAACTTTAAAGTTAAGTAAGGGTTACGTTTAGGTCAGTGTTAGCGTTATTATTAGAGATAGGGTTAGGTTTAGGGAAAGGGTTAGGGTTCTTGTGAGGGTTAGTGTTAGGTTTACAGTTAAGCCGATGTTTTACGGTGTTAACGGTTAGGGCCAGGGTTAGAGTTAGGGTTAGGGTTAGGTGTAGGTGTAGGGCTAGAGTGAGGGGATAGTTTAGGGTTAGGTTTAGAGTGAAGGTTAAGTTAACATTAGTGTTAGGGTAAATATTAGAGTTAGGTGTTTGTGTCAAGGTTAGGATGAGGTTAGGGTTAGGTTTAGGGTTGGTGTTAGGGTTAGGTTTTGGTTTTTGTGTTAATGTTAGGGTCAGGTTTAGGGTAGCTTTAGGGTTAGGGTTTGGTTTAGGGTTGTGGTTAGGGTGAAGTTGAAGTTAAGGGTGAGGTTTGAGCTTAGCCTTAGCCTTAGGGGTTAGGGTTAGGCTTAAGTTTCGGATTAGGTTTAGGGTTAAGATCACTTTTAGGGTTAGGGTAAGTGTTAGGGTTAAGTGTTGGTTAGGTTTAGGGCTATTTTAAGGTCAGAGACAAGATGAGGTTAGGGGTAGATTTAGGTTTAGATGTTTGTGTGAGGGTTAGTGCTAGGTTTCCATTTAAGCTGAGGGTGTAGGGTAAGTTTTAGGGTTAGAGATAGAGTTAGGGCCAGGGTTAGGTTTCAGTTTAGGGTTAGGGTTAGGTTTATGGTTAGGATTAGGGTTAGAGTCAGAGTTGGGGGATATTTAGTATTATGTTTCGTTTTAGGGTTAGGGTTAGGGTGAAGTTTATGTTAAGTGTGAGGGTTAGGGTTAGGTTTTGGGTTAGGGTTAGGTTTTAGGCTAGAGTGAGGGGATAGTTTAGGGTTAGGTTTAGTTTTAGGGTTAGGCTTAGGTTTAGGGTGAAGGTTAAGATTAGGTTTAGGGTAAATATTAGAGTTAGCTGTTTGGGTTAATGTTAGGATCAGGTTAGGGTTAGGTTTAGGGTTAGTGTTAGGGTTCGGGGTAGGTTTTGGTGTTTGGATTAATGTTAGGGTCAGGTTTAGGGTTAGCTTTAGGGTTAGGGTTCGGGTTAGGGTTCGGGTTAGGGGGAAGTTTAAGTTGAGGGTGAGGGTTGAGCTTAGCCTTAGCATTAGGGTTTAGAACTAAGGTTAGGATTAGGTTTAGGTTTAAGATTAGCTTCAGGGTTAGAGTCAGTGTTAGGATTAAGTCATGGTTAGGTTTAGGGCTAGTTTAAGGTTAGAGATAAGGTTAGGTTAAGGGTAAGGTTTAGGTTTCGATGTTAGTGTGAGGGTTAGTGTTAGGTTTCCATTTAAGCTGAGCGTGTAGGGTAAGTTTTAGGGTTAGAGATAGAGTTAGGGTCAGGGTTAGGTTTCAGTTTAGAGTTAGGGTTCGGTTTATGCTTAGGATTAGGTTTAGGACCAGAGTTGGGGGATATTTAGTATTACGTTTAGTTTTAGAGTTAGGGTGAAGTTTATGTTAAGTGTGAGGGTTAGAGTTAGGGTTAGGTTTAGGTTTCGGGCTAGAGTGAGGGGATAGTTTAGGGTTAGGTTTAGTTTTCGAGTTAGGCTTATGTTTAGGGTGAAGTTTAAGATTAAGGTTAGGGTAAACATTAGAGCTAGGGGTTTGGGTTAAGGTTAGGATCAGGTTAGGGTTAGGTTTAGGTTTAGTGTTAGGGTTAGTGTTAGGTTTTGCTGTTTAGATTAAGGTTAGGGTCAGGTTTAGGGTTAGCTTTAGTGTTAGGGTTCGGTTTAGGGTTAGGGTTAGGGTGAAGTTTAAGTCAAGAGTGAGGGTTGAGCTTAGACTTAGCGTTAGGGTTTAGGGTTAAAGTTAGGATTAGGTTTAGGGTTAAGATTCGTTTTAGGGTTAAGTCATGGTTAGGTTTAGGGCTAGTTTAAGGTTAGAGATAAGGTTATGTTAAGGGTACGGTTTAGGTTTAGATGTTATTGTGAGGGTTAGTGTTAGGTTTCCATTTAAGCTGAGTGTGTAGGGTAAGTTTTAGGGTTAGGATTAGGGTTAGAGATAGAGTTAGGGTCAGGGTTCGGTTTACGTTTAGAGTTAGGGTTAGGCTTATGGTTAGGATTAGGGTTAAGGTCAGAGTTGGGGAGATTTCGTATTATGTTTCGTTGTAGGGTTAGGGTTGAAGTGAAGTTTATGTTAAGTGTGAGGGTTAGGGTTAGTTTTAGGGGTTGGTTTCAGGTTAGGGTCAGGGTTAGGGTTAGAGTTAGGTATAGGGTTAGCTTTAGTTTTGGTTAGGGTTAGGATTTGAATGAAGTTAGGGTAGGTTTAGGGTTATGGGTAGGGTAAAATATTGGTTAAAGGTGAGGGTTCGGTTTAGGGTTAGGGTTAGAGTTATTGTTAGGGTTCGGTCTGAGTTTATGGTAGGTTTAAAGTTAGGGTTAAGGTTAGGTTAGGGTTATGGTCGGGGTTAAGAGTAGGATTAGGTTTAGGGTGAGGGTTAAGATCAGAGTTATTGTAAGGGTTATTTTTAGTTTTACAGGTGCACCAAGGTTAAGGTTACGGTTTGGTATATGGGTAGGGATAGGTTTAGAGTTAGGGTGAGCTTTAGGTTAGGGATAAGGTGAAGTTTAAGATTGGGTGAGGGTTAGGGTTAGGGTTATGGCTAAGGTTTGGTTTAGTTTTCAGGTTAGCGTTAAGGTTGTTTTTCGTGTTAGGGTTAAGTTTATGGGTTCTGTTTACTTTTAGGGTGAGGGTTAGATTTTAGGTTAGGGTTAAGTTTAGTGTTACGGTTCGGGTTAGGGTCACGGTTTGTGTTAGGCTTTGTGGTTGGGGTGAGGGTTAGGTTTAGGGTTAGGGTTGGGTAAGTTTAGGATTATGGTTATGGTAAGGTGTTAGGGGTTAGAGTTTTAATTTAGGGTGAGTGTTTGGGTGAGGGTCCCGGTTAGTCATTGTGGTTCTGGTCATGCTTAGTTTCGGTTTATGGTTAGGGTTAGGTTTATGATCAGGTTGAGGGTTAGTGTTAGAGTTAGGGTGAGAGTTAGAGTTAAGGTTTGGGTTAGGCTTTGGTGTTAGGGGTTAGGGTTTGTGTTAGAGTTATCGTTACGGCTTAGGGTTTCTCTTCAGTGTTAGGGTTAGGTTTAGGGAGAGCATTAGGGTTAGGGTTGGGGGATATGGTTAGGGGTCAGGGTGAGGGTTATGGTTAGTTTTACAGTTAAGGTGAGCGTTTAGAGTAAGTGTTATGTTTAGGGTTCGAGTTAGGGTTAGGTTTAGGGTTAGAGTTAGGTGTAGCTTAAGTTTTCGGTTTAGGTTCAGTTTTCGAATTAGAATTAGTGTTCTATTTAAGATCAAGGTTAGAGTTAGGGTTAGTGTTAGGATTAGGTCTACGGTTAGGATTAGGATTAGGACTAGACTTCGGTTCAGGGCTAATGTAAGGCTAAGTTTTAGGGTTACAGGTGGAGTAGCATTATGGTTAGAGTTTGGTTTAAGGTTAGGGTTTGGGTTAGGTTTAGGTTTAAGGTTAAGGTTAGGGTTAGGGTTGGATGAAGTTTAGGATGGCGTGAGGGTTATACTTAGGGTTAGGGCTAGAGTTTGATTTTGTGTTCAGGTTAGTGTTAAGGTTAGGTTGAAAGTTCGGGTTAGGGTTAGCAGTTATCTTTAGGGTTAGTGTTAGGTTTAGGTTCAGGGTTAGAGTTACATTTAGGTTCAGGGTGAGGGTTAAGGTAAGGGTTAGGATTACGGTGAGGATTCTACTTAGTGTTAGAGGTTAGGTTCATGGTTAGGATAGGGTTAAGTTTAGGGTTAATGTTAGGGTTAGTGTTAGATTAGGGTTACTGTTCGTGTTTGGGTTAGGGTTAGGGATAAGTTTCGGGATAGTGTTAGGTTTAGGGTTGGGGATACGGTTCGGGGTTAGGGTGAGGGTTAGCATTAGGTTTAGAGTTAAGGTGAGGGTTTAGGGTAAGTGTTATGGTTAGGGTTAGAGTTAGAGTTAGGGTTAGGGTGAATTCTCAGTTAATAGTGAGAGTTAGGGTAAGGGTTAGGGTTAAGGTTAGAGTTAGGATTAAGATTAGTGTTAGTGTTAGGTTTAGGGTCTGGGTTAGGTTAGGGGTAAGGTTAGGGTTAAGGCTATATTTACGGTCAGGGGTAGTGCTAAGTTAAGGTCAGGGTTCGGTTTAGAGTTAGAGTTCGTGCTAGGGTTTAGGGTTAGGTTTAGGGTCAGCTTTAGAGTTATTGTTAAGGTTAGGGTTAGGGTAGAGTTAAGGTTAGGGTTAACTTTAAAGTTATGTAAGGGTTACGTTTAGGTCAGTGTTAGCGTTATTATTAGAGATAGGGTTAGGTTTAGGGAAAGGGTTAGGGTTCTTGTGAGGGTTAGTGTTAGGTTTACAGTTAAGCCGATGTTTTACGGTGTTAACGGTTAGGGCCAGGGTTAGAGTTAGGGTTAGGGTTAGGTGTAGGTGTAGGGCTAGAGTGAGGGGATAGTTTAGGGTTAGGTTTAGAGTGAAGGTTAAGTTAACATTAGTGTTAGGGTAAATATTAGAGTTAGGTGTTTGTGTCAAGGTTAGGATGAGGTTAGGGTTAGGTTTAGGGTTGGTGTTAGGGTTAGGTCTTGGTTTTTGTGTTAATGTTAGGGTCAGGTTTAGGGTAGCTTTAGGGTTAGGGTTTGGTTTAGGGTTGTGGTTAGGGTGAAGTTGAAGTTAAGGGTGAGGTTTGAGCTTAGCCTTAGGGGTTAGGGTTAGGCTTAAGTTTCGGATTAGGTTTAGGGTTAAGATCACTTTTAGGGTTAGGGTAAGTGTTAGGGTTAAGTGTTGGTTAGGTTTAGGGCTATTTTAAGGTCAGAGACAAGATGAGGTTAGGGGTAGGTTTAGGTTTAGATGTTTGTGTGAGGGTTAGTGCTAGGTTTCCATTTAAGCTGAGGGTGTAGGGTAAGTTTTAGGGTTAGAGATAGAGTTAGGGCCAGGGTTAGGTTTCAGTTAAGGTTAGGGTTAGGTTTATGGTTAGGATTAGGGTTAGAGTCAGAGTTGGGGGATATTTAGTATTATGTTTCGTTTTAGGGTTAGGGTTAGGGTGAAGTTTATGTTAAGTGTGAGGGTTAGGGTTAGGTTTTGGGTTAGGGTTAGGTTTTAGGCTAGAGTGAGGGGATAGTTTAGGGTTAGGTTTAGTTTTAGGGTTAGGCTTAGGTTTAGGGTGAAGGTTAAGATTAGGTTTAGGGTAAATATTAGAGTTAGCTGTTTGGGTTAATGTTAGGATCAGGTTAGGGTTAGGTTTAGGGTTAGTGTTAGGGTTCGGGGTAGGTTTTGGTGTTTGGATTAATGTTAGGGTCAGGTTTAGGGTTAGCTTTAGGGTTAGGGTTCGGGTTAGGGTTCGGGTTAGGGGGAAGTTTAAGTTGAGGGTGAGGGTTGAGCTTAGCCTTAGCATTAGGGTTTAGAACTAAGGTTAGGATTAGGTTTAGGTTTAAGATTAGCTTCAGGGTTAGGGTCAGTGTTAGGGTTAAGTCATGGTTAGGAATACTATCTCTCTATGGTTAGAGATAAGGTTAGGTTAAGGGTAAGGTTTAGGTTTCGATGTTAGTGTGAGGGTTAGTGTTAGGTTTCCATTTAAGCTGAGCGTGTAGGGTAAGTTTTAGGGTTAGAGATAGAGTTAGGGTCAGGGTTAGGTTTCAGTTTAGAGTTAGGGTTCGGTTTATGCTTAGGATTAGGTTTAGGGCCAGAGTTGGGGGATATTTAGTATTACGTTTAGTTTTAGAGTTAGGGTGAAGTTTATGTTAAGTGTGAGGGTTAGAGTTAGGGTTAGGTTTAGGTTTCGGTCTAGAGTGAGGGGATAGCTTAGGGTTAGGTTTAGTTTTCGAGTTAGGCTTATGTTTAGGGTGAAGTTTAAGATTAAGGTTAGGGTAAACATTAGAGCTAGGGGTTTGGGTTAAGGTTAGGATCAGGTTAGGGTTAGGTTTAGGTTTAGTGTTAGGGTTAGTGTTAGGTTTTGCTGTTTAGATTAAGGTTAGGGTCAGGTTTAGGGTTAGCTTTAGTGTTAGGGTTCGGTTTAGGGTTAGGGTTAGGGTGAAGTTTAAGTCAAGAGTGAGGGTTGAGCTTAGACTTAGCGTTAGGGTTTAGGGTTAAAGTTAGGATTAGGTTTAGGGTTAAGATTCGTTTTAGGGTTAAGTCATGGTTAGGTTTAGGGCTAGTTTAAGGTTAGAGATAAGGTTATGTTAAGGGTACGGTTTAGGTTTAGATGTGATTGTGAGGGTTAGTGTTAGGTTTCCATTTAAGCTGAGTGTGTAGGGTAAGTTTTAGGGTTAGGATTAGGGTTAGAGATAGAGTTAGGGTCATGGTTCGGTTTACGTTTAGAGTTAGGGTTAGGCTTATGGTTAGGATTAGGGTTAAGGTCAGAGTTGGGGGAGATTTCGTATTATGTTTCGTTGTAGGGTTAGGGTTGAAGTGAAGTTTATGTTAAGTGTGAGGGTTAGGGTTAGTTTTAGGGGTTGGTTTCAGGTTAGGGTCAGGGTTAGGGTTAGAGTTAGGTATAGGGTTAGCTTTAGTTTTGGTTAGGGTTAGGATTTGAATGAAGTTAGGGTAGGTTTAGGGTTATGGGTACGGTAAAATTTTGGTTAAAGGTGAGGGTTCGGTTTAGGGTTAGGGTTAGAGTTATTGTTAGGGTTCGGTCTGAGTTTATGGTAGGTTTAAAGTTAGGGTTAAGGTTAGGTTAGGGTTATGGTCGGGGTTAAGAGTAGGATTAGGTTTAGGGTGAGGGTTAAGATCAGAGTTATTGTAAGGGTTATTTTTAGTTTTACAGGTGCACCAAGGTTAAGGTTACGGTTTGGTATATGGGTAGGGATAGGTTTAGAGTTAGGGTGAGCTTTAGGTTAGGGATAAGGTGAAGTTTAAGATTGGGTGAGGGTTAGGGTTAGGGTTATGGCTAAGGTTTGGTTTAGTTTTCAGGTTAGCGTTAAGGTTGTTTTTCGTGTTAGGGTTAAGTTTACGGGTTCTGTTTACTTTTAGGGTGAGGGTTAGATTTTAGGTTAGGGTTAAGTTTAGTGTTACGGTTCGGGTTAGGGTCACGGTTTGTGTTAGGCTTTGTGGTTGGGGTGAGGGTTAGGTTTAGGGTTAGGGTTGGGTAAGTTTAGGATTATGGTTATGGTAAGGTGTTAGGGGTTAGAGTTTTAATTTAGGGTGAGTGTTTGGGTGAGGGTCCCGGTTAGTCATTGTGGTTCTGGTCATGCTTAGTTTTGGTTTATGGTTAGGGTTAGGTTTATGATCAGGTTGAGGGTTAGTGTTAGAGTTAGGGTGAGAGTTAGGGTTAAGGTTTGGGTTAGGCTTTGGTGTTAGGGGTTAGGGTTTGTGTTAGAGTTATCGTTACGGCTTAGGGTTTCTCTTCAGTGTTAGGGTTAGGTTTAGGGAGAGCATTAGGGTTAGGGTTGGGGGATATGGTTAGGGGTCAGGGTGAGGGTTATGGTTAGTTTTACAGTTAAGGTGAGCGTTTAGAGTAAGTGTTATGTTTAGGGTTCGAGTTAGGGTTAGGTTTAGGGTTAGGGTTAGGTGTAGCTTAAGTTTTCGGTTTAGGTTCAGTTTTCGAATTAGAATTAGTGTTCTATTTAAGATCAAGGTTAGAGTTAGGGTTAGTGTTAGGATTAGGTCTACGGTTAGGATTAGGATTAGGACTAGACTTCGGTTCAGGGCTAATGTAAGGCTAAGTTTTAGGGTTACAGGTGGAGTAGCATTATGGTTAGAGTTTGGTTTAAGGTTAGGGTTTGGGTTAGGTTTAGGTTTAAGGTTAAGGTTAGGGTTAGGGTTGGATGAAGTTTAGGATGGCGTGAGGGTTATACTTAGGGTTAGGGCTAGAGTTTGATTTTGTGTTCAGGTTAGTGTTAAGGTTAGGTTTAAAGTTCGGGTTAGGGTTAGCAGTTATCTTTAGGGTTAGTGTTAGGTTTAGGTTCAGGGTTAGAGTTACATTTAGGTTCAGGGTGAGGGTTAAGGTAAGGGTTAGGATTACGGTGAGGATTCTACTTAGTGTTAGAGGTTAGGTTCATGGTTAGGATAGGGTTAAGTTTAGGGTTAATGTTAGGGTTAGTGTTAGATTAGGGTTACTGTTCGTGTTTGGGTTAGGGTTAGGGATAAGTTTCGGGATAGTGTTAGGTTTAGGGTTGGGGATACGGTTCGGGGTTAGGGTGAGGGTTAGCATTAGGTTTAGAGTTAAGGTGAGGGTTTAGGGTAAGTGTTATGGTTAGGGTTAGAGTTAGAGTTAGGGTTAGGGTGAATTCTCAGTTAATAGTGAGAGTTAGGGTAAGGGTTAGGGTTAAGGTTAGAGTTAGGATTAAGATTAGTGTTAGTGTTAGGTTTAGGGTCTGGGTTAGGTTAGGGGTAAGGTTAGGGTTAAGGCTATATTTACGGTCAGGGGTAGTGCTAAGTTAAGGTCAGGGTTCGGTTTAGAGTTAGAGTTCGTGCTAGGGTTTAGGGTTAGGTTTAGGGTCAGCTTTAGAGTTATTGTTAAGGTTAGGGTTAGGGTAGAGTTAAGGTTAGGGTTAACTTTAAAGTTATGTAAGGGTTACGTTTAGGTCAGTGTTAGCGTTATTATTAGAGATAGGGTTAGGTTTAGGGAAAGGGTTAGGGTTCTTGTGAGGGTTAGTGTTAGGTTTACAGTTAAGCCGATGTTTTACGGTGTTAACGGTTAGGGCCAGGGTTAGAGTTAGGGTTAGGGTTAGGTGTAGGTGTAGGGCTAGAGTGAGGGGATAGTTTAGGGTTAGGTTTAGAGTGAAGGTTAAGTTAACATTAGTGTTAGGGTAAATATTAGAGTTAGGTGTTTGTGTCAAGGTTAGGATGAGGTTAGGGTTAGGTTTAGGGTTGGTGTTAGGGTTAGGTCTTGGTTTTTGTGTTAATGTTAGGGTCAGGTTTAGGGTAGCTTTAGGGTTAGGGTTTGGTTTAGGGTTGTGGTTAGGGTGAAGTTGAAGTTAAGGGTGAGGTTTGAGCTTAGCCTTAGGGGTTAGGGTTAGGCTTAAGTTTCAGATTAGGTTTAGGGTTAAGATCACTTTTAGGGTTAGGGTAAGTGTTAGGGTTAAGTGTTGGTTAGGTTTAGGGCTATTTTAAGGTCAGAGACAAGATGAGGTTAGGGGTAGGTTTAGGTTTAGATGTTTGTGTGAGGGTTAGTGCTAGGTTTCCATTTAAGCTGAGGGTGTAGGGTAAGTTTTAGGGTTAGAGATAGAGTTAGGGCCAGGGTTAGGTTTCAGTTAAGGTTAGGGTTAGGTTTATGGTTAGGATTAGGGTTAGAGTCAGAGTTGGGGGATATTTAGTATTATGTTTCGTTTTAGGGTTAGGGTTAGGGTGAAGTTTATGTTAAGTGTGAGGGTTAGGGTTAGGTTTTGGGTTAGGGTTAGGTTTTAGGCTAGAGTGAGGGGATAGTTTAGGGTTAGGTTTAGTTTTAGGGTTAGGCTTAGGTTTAGGGTGAAGGTTAAGATTAGGTTTAGGGTAAATATTAGAGTTAGCTGTTTGGGTTAATGTTAGGATCAGGTTAGGGTTAGGTTTAGGGTTAGTGTTAGGGTTCGGGGTAGGTTTTGGTGTTTGGATTAATGTTAGGGTCAGGTTTAGGGTTAGCTTTAGGGTTAGGGTTCGGGTTAGGGTTCGGGTTAGGGGGAAGTTTAAGTTGAGGGTGAGGGTTGAGCTTAGCCTTAGCATTAGGGTTTAGAACTAAGGTTAGGATTAGGTTTAGGTTTAAGATTAGCTTCAGGGTTAGGGTCAGTGTTAGGGTTAAGTCATGGTTAGGTTTAGGGCTACTTTAAGGTTAGAGATAAGGTTAGGTTAAGGGTAAGGTTTAGGTTTCGATGTTAGTGTGAGGGTTAGTGTTAGGTTTCCATTTAAGCTGAGCGTGTAGGGTAAGTTTTAGGGTTAGAGATAGAGTTAGGGTCAGGGTTAGGTTTCAGTTTAGAGTTAGGGTTCGGTTTATGCTTAGGATTAGGTTTAGGGCCAGAGTTGGGGGATATTTAGTATTACGTTTAGTTTTAGAGTTAGGGTGAAGTTTATGTTAAGTGTGAGGGTTAGAGTTAGGGTTAGGTTTAGGTTTCGGTCTAGAGTGAGGGGATAGCTTAGGGTTAGGTTTAGTTTTCGAGTTAGGCTTATGTTTAGGGTGAAGTTTAAGATTAAGGTTAGGGTAAACATTAGAGCTAGGGGTTTGGGTTAAGGTTAGGATCAGGTTAGGGTTAGGTTTAGGTTTAGTGTTAGGGTTAGTGTTAGGTTTTGCTGTTTAGATTAAGGTTAGGGTCAGGTTTAGGGTTAGCTTTAGTGTTAGGGTTCGGTTTAGGGTTAGGGTTAGGGTGAAGTTTAAGTCAAGAGTGAGGGTTGAGCTTAGACTTAGCGTTAGGGTTTAGGGTTAAAGTTAGGATTAGGTTTAGGGTTAAGATTCGTTTTAGGGTTAAGTCATGGTTAGGTTTAGGGCTAGTTTAAGGTTAGAGATAAGGTTATGTTAAGGGTACGGTTTAGGTTTAGATGTGATTGTGAGGGTTAGTGTTAGGTTTCCATTTAAGCTGAGTGTGTAGGGTAAGTTTTAGGGTTAGAATTAGGGTTAGAGATAGAGTTAGGGTCATGGTTCGGTTTACGTTTAGAGTTAGGGTTAGGCTTATGGTTAGGATTAGGGTTAAGGTCAGAGTTGGGGGAGATTTCGTATTATGTTTCGTTGTAGGGTTAGGGTTGAAGTGAAGTTTATGTTAAGTGTGAGGGTTAGGGTTAGTTTTAGGGGTTGGTTTCAGGTTAGGGTCAGGGTTAGGGTTAGAGTTAGGTATAGGGTTAGCTTTAGTTTTGGTTAGGGTTAGGATTTGAATGAAGTTAGGGTAGGTTTAGGGTTATGGGTACGGTAAAATTTTGGTTAAAGGTGAGGGTTCGGTTTAGGGTTAGGGTTAGAGTTATTGTTAGGGTTCGGTCTGAGTTTATGGTAGGTTTAAAGTTAGGGTTAAGGTTAGGTTAGGGTTATGGTCGGGGTTAAGAGTAGGATTAGGTTTAGGGTGAGGGTTAAGATCAGAGTTATTGTAAGGGTTATTTTTAGTTTTACAGGTACACCAAGGTTAAGGTTACGGTTTGGTATATGGGTAGGGATAGGTTTAGAGTTAGGGTGAGCTTTAGGTTAGGGATAAGGTGAAGTTTAAGATTGGGTGAGGGTTAGGGTTAGGGTTATGGCTAAGGTTTGGTTTAGTTTTCAGGTTAGCGTTAAGGTTGTTTTTCGTGTTAGGGTTAAGTTTACGGGTTCTGTTTACTTTTAGGGTGAGGGTTAGATTTTAGGTTAGGGTTAAGTTTAGTGTTACGGTTCGGGTTAGGGTCACGGTTTGTGTTAGGCTTTGTGGTTGGGGTGAGGGTTAGGTTTAGGGTTAGGGTTGGGTAAGTTTAGGATTATGGTTATGGTAAGGTGTTAGGGGTTAGAGTTTTAATTTAGGGTGAGTGTTTGGGTGAGGGTCCCGGTTAGTCATTGTGGTTCTGGTCATGCTTAGTTTTGGTTTATGGTTAGGGTTAGGTTTATGATCAGGTTGAGGGTTAGTGTTAGAGTTAGGGTGAGAGTTAGGGTTAAGGTTTGGGTTAGGCTTTGGTGTTAGGGGTTAGGGTTTGTGTTAGAGTTATCGTTACGGCTTAGGGTTTCTCTTCAGTGTTAGGGTTAGGTTTAGGGAGAGCATTAGGGTTAGGGTTGGGGGATATGGTTAGGGGTCAGGGTGAGGGTTATGGTTAGTTTTACAGTTAAGGTGAGCGTTTAGAGTAAGTGTTATGTTTAGGGTTCGAGTTAGGGTTAGGTTTAGGGTTAGGGTTAGGTGTAGCTTAAGTTTTCGGTTTAGGTTCAGTTTTCGAATTAGAATTAGTGTTCTATTTAAGATCAAGGTTAGAGTTAGGGTTAGTGTTAGGATTAGATCTACGGTTAGGATTAGGATTAGGACTAGACTTCGGTTCAGGGCTAATGTAAGGCTAAGTTTTAGGGTTACAGGTGGAGTAGCATTATGGTTAGAGTTTGGTTTAAGGTTAGGGTTTGGGTTAGGTTTAGGTTTAAGGTTAAGGTTAGGGTTAGGGTTGGATGAAGTTTAGGATGGCGTGAGGGTTATACTTAGGGTTAGGGCTAGAGTTTGATTTTGTGTTCAGGTTAGTGTTAAGGTTAGGTTTAAAGTTCGGGTTAGGGTTAGCAGTTATCTTTAGGGTTAGTGTTAGGTTTAGGTTCAGGGTTAGAGTTACATTTAGGTTCAGGGTGAGGGTTAAGGTAAGGGTTAGGATTACGGTGAGGATTCTACTTAGTGTTAGAGGTTAGGTTCATGGTTAGGATAGGGTTAAGTTTAGGGTTAATGTTAGGGTTAGTGTTAGATTAGGGTTACTGTTCGTGTTTGGGTTAGGGTTAGGGATAAGTTTCGGGATAGTGTTAGGTTTAGGGTTGGGGATACGGTTCGGGGTTAGGGTGAGGGTTAGCATTAGGTTTAGAGTTAAGGTGAGGGTTTAGGGTAAGTGTTATGGTTAGGGTTAGAGTTAGAGTTAGGGTTAGGGTGAATTCTCAGTTAATAGTGAGGGTTAGGGTAAGGGTTAGGGTTAAGGTTAGAGTTAGGATTAAGATTAGTGTTAGGGTTAGGTTTAGGGTCTGGGTTAGGTTAGGGGTAAGGTTAGGGTTAAGGCTATATTTACGGTCAGGGGTAGTGCTAAGTTAAGGTCAGGGTTCGGTTTAGAGTTAGAGTTCGTGCTAGGGTTTAGGGTTAGGTTTAGGGTCAGCTTTAGAGTTATTGTTAAGGTTAGGGTTAGGGTAGAGTTAAGGTTAGGGTTAACTTTAAAGTTATGTAAGGGTTACGTTTAGGTCAGTGTTAGCGTTATTATTAGAGATAGGGTTAGGTTTAGGGAAAGGGTTAGGGTTCTTGTGAGGGTTAGTGTTAGGTTTACAGTTAAGCCGATGTTTTACGGTGTTAACGGTTAGGGCCACGGTTAGAGTTAGGGTTAGGGTTAGGTGTAGGTGTAGGGCTAGAGTGAGGGGATAGTTTAGGGTTAGGTTTAGAGTGACGGTTAAGTTAACATTAGAGTTAGGGTAAATATTAGAGTTAGGTGTTTGTGTCAAGGTTAGGATGAGGTTAGGGTTAGGTTTAGGGTTGGTGTTAGGGTTAGGTTTTGGTTTTTGTGTTAATGTTAGGGTCAGGTTTAGGGTAGCTTTAGGGTTAGGGTTTGGTTTAGGGTTGTGGTTAGGGTGAAGTTGAAGTTAAGGGTGAGGTTTGAGCTTAGCCTTAGCCTTAGGGGTTAGGGTTAGGCTTAAGTTTCGGATTAGGTTTAGGGTTAAGATCACTTTTAGGGTTAGGGTAAGTGTTAGGGTTAAGTGTTGGTTAGGTTTAGGGCTATTTTAAGGTCAGAGACAAGATGAGGTTAGGGGTAGGTTTAGGTTTAGATGTTTGTGTGAGGGTTAGTGCTAGGTTTCCATTTAAGCTGAGGGTGTAGGGTAAGTTTTAGGGTTAGAGATAGAGTTAGGGCCAGGGTTAGGTTTCAGTTTAGGGTTAGGGTTAGGTTTATGGTTAGGATTAGGGTTAGAGTCAGAGTTGGGGGATATTTAGTATTATGTTTCGTTTTAGGGTTAGGGTTAGGGTGAAGTTTATGTTAAGTGTGAGGGTTAGGGTTAGGTTTTGGGTTAGGGTTAGGTTTTAGGCTAGAGTGAGGGGATAGTTTAGGGTTAGGTTTAGTTTTAGGGTTAGGCTTAGGTTTAGGGTGAAGGTTAAGATTAGGTTTAGGGTAAATATTAGAGTTAGCTGTTTGGGTTAATGTTAGGATCAGGTTAGGGTTAGGTTTAGGGTTAGTGTTAGGGTTCGGGGTAGGTTTTGGTGTTTGGATTAATGTTAGGGTCAGGTTTAGGGTTAGCTTTAGGGTTAGGGTTCGGGTTAGGGTTAGGGTTAGGGGGAAGTTTAAGTTGAGGGTGAGGGTTGAGCTTAGCCTTAGCATTAGGGTTTAGAACTAAGGTTAGGATTAGGTTTAGGTTTAAGATTAGCTTCAGGGTTAGGGTAAGTGTTAGGGTTAAGTCATGGTTAGGTTTAGGGCTAGTTTAAGGTTAGAGATAAGGTTAGGTTAAGGGTAAGGTTTAGGTTTCGATGTTAGTGTGAGGGTTAGTGTTAGGTTTCCATTTAAGCTGAGCGTGTAGGGTAAGTTTTAGGGTTAGGATTAGGGTTAGAGATAGAGTTAGGGTCAGGGTTCGGTTTACGTTTAGAGTTAGGGTTAGGCTTATGGTTAGGATTAGGGTTAAGGTCAGAGTTGGGGGAGATTTCGTATTATGTTTCGTTGTAGGGTTAGGGTTGAAGTGAAGTTTATGTTAAGTGTGAGGGTTAGGGTTAGTTTTAGGGGTTGGTTTCAGGTTAGGGTCAGGGTTAGGGTTAGAGTTAGGTATAGGGTTAGCTTTAGTTTTGGTTAGGGTTAGGATTTGAATGAAGTTAGGGTAGGTTTAGGGTTATGGGTACGGTAAAATTTTGGTTAAAGGTGAGGGTTCGGTTTAGGGTTAGGGTTAGAGTTATTGTTAGGGTTCGGTCTGAGTTTATGGTAGGTTTAAAGTTAGGGTTAAGGTTAGGTTAGGGTTATGGTCGGGGTTAAGAGTAGGATTAGGTTTAGGGTGAGGGTTAAGATCAGAGTTATTGTAAGGGTTATTTTTAGTTTTACAGGTGCACCAAGGTTAAGGTTACGGTTTGGTATATGGGTAGGGATAGGTTTAGAGTTAGGGTGAGCTTTAGGTTAGGGATAAGGTGAAGTTTAAGATCGGGTGAGGGTTAGGGTTAGGGTTATGGCTAAGGTTTGGTTTAGTTTTCAGGTTAGCGTTAAGGTTATTTTTCGTGTTAGGGTTAAGTTTACGGGTTCTGTTTACTTTTAGGGTGAGGGTTAGATTTTAGGTTAGGGTTAAGTTTAGTGTTACGGTTCGGGTTAGGGTCACGGTTTGTGTTAGGCTTTGTGGTTGGGGTGAGGGTTAGGTTTAGGGTTAGGGTTGGGTAAGTTTAGGATTATGGTTATGGTAAGGTGTTAGGGGTTAGAGTTTTAATTTAGGGTGAGTGTTTGGGTGAGGGTCCCGGTTAGTCATTGTGGTTCTGGTCATGCTTAGTTTTGGTTTATGGTTAGGGTTAGGTTTATGATCAGGTTGAGGGTTAGTGTTAGAGTTAGGGTGAGTGTTAGGGTTAAGGTTTGGGTTAGGCTTTGGTGTTAGGGGTTAGGGTTTGTGATAGAGTTATCGTTACGGCTTAGGGTTTCTCTTCAGTGTTAGGGTTAGGTTTAGGGAGAGCATTAGGGTTAGGGTTGGGGGATATGGTTAGGGGTCAGGGTGAGGGTTATGGTTAGTTTTACAGTTAAGGTGAGGGTTTAGAGTAAGTGTTATGTTTAGGGTTCGAGTTAGGGTTAGGTTTAGGGTTAGGGTTAGGTGTAGCTTAAGTTTTCGGTTTAGGTTCAGTTTTCGAATTAGAATTAGTGTTCTATTTAAGATCAAGGTTAGAGTTAGGGTTAGTGTTAGGATTAGGTCTACGGTTAGGATTAGGATTAGGACTAGACTTCGGTTCAGGGCTAATGTAAGGCTAAGTTTTAGGGTTACAGGTGGAGTAGCATTATGGTTAGAGTTTGGTTTAAGGTTAGGGTTTGGGTTAGGTTTAGGTTTAAGGTTAAGGTTAGGGTTAGGGTTGGATGAAGTTTAGGATGGCGTGAGGGTTATACTTAGGGTTAGGGCTAGAGTTTGATTTTGTGTTCACGTTAGTGTTAAGGTTAGGTTTAAAGTTCGGGTTAGGGTTAGCAGTTATCTTTAGGGTTAGTGTTAGGTTTAGGTTCAGGGTTAGAGTTACATTTAGGTTCAGGGTGAGGGTTAAGGTAAGGGTTAGGATTACGGTGAGGATTCTACTTAGTGTTAGAGGTTAGGTTCATGGTTAGGATAGGGTTAAGTTTAGGGTTAATGTTAGGGTTAGTGTTAGATTAGGGTTACTGTTCGTGTTTGGGTTAGGGTTAGGGATAAGTTTCGGGATAGTGTTAGGTTTAGGGTTGGGGATACGGTTCGGGGTTAGGGTGAGGGTTAGCATTAGGTTTAGAGTTAAGGTGAGGGTTTAGGGTAAGTGTTATGGTTAGGGTTAGAGTTAGAGTTAGGGTTAGGGTGAATTCTCAGTTAATAGTGAGGGTTAGGGTAAGGGTTAGGGTTAAGGTTAGAGTTAGGATTAAGATTAGTGTTAGGGTTAGGTTGAGGGTCTGGGTTAGGTTAGGGGTAAGGTTAGGGTTAAGGCTATATTTACGGTCAGGGGTAGTGCTAAGTTAAGGTCAGGGTTCGGTTTAGAGTTAGAGTTCGTGCTAGGGTTTAGGGTTAGGTTTAGGGTCAGCTTTAGAGTTATTGTTAAGGTTAGGGTTAGGGTAGAGTTAAGGTTAGGGTTAACTTTAAAGTTAAGTAAGGGTTACGTTTAGGTCAGTGTTAGCGTTATTATTAGAGATAGGGTTAGGTTTAGGGAAAGGGTTAGGGTTCTTGTGAGGGTTAGTGTTAGGTTTACAGTTAAGCCGATGTTTTACGGTGTTAACGGTTAGGGCCAGGGTTAGAGTTAGGGTTAGGGTTAGGTGTAGGTGTAGGGCTAGAGTGAGGGGATAGTTTAGGGTTAGGTTTAGAGTGACGGTTAAGTTAACATTAGAGTTAGGGTAAATATTAGAGTTAGGTGTTTGTGTCAAGGTTAGGATGAGGTTAGGGTTAGGTTTAGGGTTGGTGTTAGGGTTAGGTTTTGGTTTTTGTGTTAATGTTAGGGTCAGGTTTAGGGTAGCTTTAGGGTTAGGGTTTGGTTTAGGGTTGTGGTTAGGGTGAAGTTGAAGTTAAGGGTGAGGTTTGAGCTTAGCCTTAGCCTTAGGGGTTAGGGTTAGGCTTAAGTTTCGGATTAGGTTTAGGGTTAAGATCACTTTTAGGGTTAGGGTAAGTGTTAGGGTTAAGTGTTGGTTAGGTTTAGGGCTATTTTAAGGTCAGAGACAAGATGAGGTTAGGGGTAGGTTTAGGTTTAGATGTTTGTGTGAGGGTTAGTGCTAGGTTTCCATTTAAGCTGAGGGTGTAGGGTAAGTTTTAGGGTTAGAGATAGAGTTAGGGCCAGGGTTAGGTTTCAGTTTAGGGTTAGGGTTAGGTTTATGGTTAGGATTAGGGTTAGAGTCAGAGTTGGGGGATATTTAGTATTATGTTTCGTTTTAGGGTTAGGGTTAGGGTGAAGTTTATGTTAAGTGTGAGGGTTAGGGTTAGGTTTTGGGTTAGGGTTAGGTTTTAGGCTAGAGTGAGGGGATAGTTTAGGGTTAGGTTTAGTTTTAGGGTTAGGCTTAGGTTTAGGGTGAAGGTTAAGATTAGGTTTAGGGTAAATATTAGAGTTAGCTGTTTGGGTTAATGTTAGGATCAGGTTAGGGTTAGGTTTAGGGTTAGTGTTAGGGTTCGGGGTAGGTTTTGGTGTTTGGATTAATGTTAGGGTCAGGTTTAGGGTTAGCTTTAGGGTTAGGGTTCGGGTTAGGGTTAGGGTTAGGGGGAAGTTTAAGTTGAGGGTGAGGGTTGACCTTAGCCTTAGCATTAGGGTTTAGAACTAAGGTTAGGATTAGGTTTAGGTTTAAGATTAGCTTCAGGGTTAGGGTAAGTGTTAGGGTTAAGTCATGGTTAGGTTTAGGGCTAGTTTAAGGTTAGAGATAAGGTTAGGTTAAGGGTAAGGTTTAGGTTTCGATGTTAGTGTGAGGGTTAGTGTTAGGTTTCCATTTAAGCTGAGCGTGTAGGGTAAGTTTTAGGGTTAGGATTAGGGTTAGAGATAGAGTTAGGGTCAGGGTTCGGTTTACGTTTAGAGTTAGGGTTAGGCTTATGGTTAGGATTAGGGTTAAGGTCAGAGTTGGGGGAGATTTCATATTATGTTTCGTTGTAGGGTTAGGGTTGAAGTGAAGTTTATGTTAAGTGTGAGGGTTAGGGTTAGTTTTAGGGGTTGGTTTCAGGTTAGGGTCAGGGTTAGGGTTAGAGTTAGGTATAGGGTTAGCTTTAGTTTTGGTTAGGGTTAGGATTTGAATGAAGTTAGGGTAGGTTTAGGGTTATGGGTAGGGTAAAATTTTGGTTAAAGGTGAGGGTTCGGTTTAGGGTTAGGGTTAGAGTTATTGTTAGGGTTCGGTCTGAGTTTATGGTAGGTTTAAAGTTAGGGTTAAGGTTAGGTTAGGGTTATGGTCGGGGTTAAGAGTAGGATTAGGTTTAGGGTGAGGGTTAAGATCAGAGTTATTGTAAGGGTTATTTTTAGTTTTACAGGTGCACCAAGGTTAAGGTTACGGTTTGGTATATGGGTAGGGATAGGTTTAGAGTTAGGGTGAGCTTTAGGTTAGGGATAAGGTGAAGTTTAAGATCGGGTGAGGGTTAGGGTTATGGCTAAGGTTTGGTTTAGTTTTCAGGTTAGCGTTAAGGTTATTTTTCGTGTTAGGGTTAAGTTTACGGGTTCTGTTTACTTTTAGGGTGAGGGTTAGATTTTAGGTTAGGGTTAAGTTTAGTGTTACGGTTCGGGTTAGGGTCACGGTTTGTGTTAGGCTTTGTGGTTGGGGTGAGGGTTAGGTTTAGGGTTAGGGTTGGGTAAGTTTAGGATTATGGTTATGGTAAGGTGTTAGGGGTTAGAGTTTTAATTTAGGGTGAGTGTTTGGGTGAGGGTCCCGGTTAGTCATTGTGGTTCTGGTCATGCTTAGTTTTGGTTTATGGTTAGGGTTAGGTTTATGATCAGGTTGAGGGTTAGTGTTAGAGTTAGGGTGAGTGTTAGGGTTAAGGTTTGGGTTAGGCTTTGGTGTTAGGGGTTAGGGTTTGTGATAGAGTTATCGTTACGGCTTAGGGTTTCTCTTCAGTGTTAGGGTTAGGTTTAGGGAGAGCATTAGGGTTAGGGTTGGGGGATATGGTTAGGGGTCAGGGTGAGGGTTATGGTTAGTTTTACAGTTAAGGTGAGGGTTTAGAGTAAGTGTTATGTTTAGGGTTCGAGTTAGGGTTAGGTTTAGGGTTAGGGTTAGGTGTAGCTTAAGTTTTCGGTTTAGGTTCAGTTTTCGAATTAGAATTAGTGTTCTATTTAAGATCAAGGTTAGAGTTAGGGTTAGTGTTAGGATTAGGTCTACGGTTAGGATTAGGATTAGGACTAGACTTCGGTTCAGGGCTAATGTAAGGCTAAGTTTTAGGGTTACAGGTGGAGTAGCATTATGGTTAGAGTTTGGTTTAAGGTTAGGGTTTGGGTTAGGTTTAGGTTTAAGGTTAAGGTTAGGGTTAGGGTTGGATGAAGTTTAGGATGGCGTGAGGGTTATACTTAGGGTTAGGGCTAGAGTTTGATTTTGTGTTCAGGTTAGTGTTAAGGTTAGGTTTAAAGTTCGGGTTAGGGTTAGCAGTTATCTTTAGGGTTAGTGTTAGGTTTAGGTTCAGGGTTAGAGTTACATTTAGGTTCAGGGTGAGGGTTAAGGTAAGGGTTAGGATTACGGTGAGGATTCTACTTAGTGTTAGAGGTTAGGTTCATGGTTAGGATAGGGTTAAGTTTAGGGTTAATGTTAGGGTTAGTGTTAGATTAGGGTTACTGTTCGTGTTTGGGTTAGGGTTAGGGATAAGTTTCGGGATAGTGTTAGGTTTAGGGTTGGGGATACGGTTCGGGGTTAGGGTGAGGGTTAGCATTAGGTTTAGAGTTAAGGTGAGGGTTTAGGGTAAGTGTTATGGTTAGGGTTAGAGTTAGAGTTAGGGTTAGGGTGAATTCTCAGTTAATAGTGAGGGTTAGGGTAAGGGTTAGGGTTAAGGTTAGAGTTAGGATTAAGATTAGTGTTAGGGTTAGGTTTAGGGTCTGGGTTAGGTTAGGGGTAAGGTTAGGGTTAAGGCTATATTTACGGTCAGGGGTAGTGCTAAGTTAAGGTCAGGGTTCGGTTTAGAGTTAGAGTTCGTGCTAGGGTTTAGGGTTAGGTTTAGGGTCAGCTTTAGAGTTATTGTTAAGGTTAGGGTTAGGGTAGAGTTAAGGTTAGGGTTAACTTTAAAGTTATGTAAGGGTTACGTTTAGGTCAGTGTTAGCGTTATTATTAGAGATAGGGTTAGGTTTAGGGAAAGGGTTAGGGTTCTTGTGAGGGTTAGTGTTAGGTTTACAGTTAAGCCGATGTTTTACGGTGTTAACGGTTAGGGCCAGGGTTAGAGTTAGGGTTAGGGTTAGGTGTAGGTGTAGGGCTAGAGTGAGGGGATAGTTTAGGGTTAGGTTTAGAGTGAAGGTTAAGTTAACATTAGTGTTAGGGTAAATATTAGAGTTAGGTGTTTGTGTCAAGGTTAGGATGAGGTTAGGGTTAGGTTTAGGGTTGGTGTTAGGGTTAGGTCTTGGTTTTTGTGTTAATGTTAGGGTCAGGTTTAGGGTAGCTTTAGGGTTAGGGTTTGGTTTAGGGTTGTGGTTAGGGTGAAGTTGAAGTTAAGGGTGAGGTTTGAGCTTAGCCTTAGGGGTTAGGGTTAGGCTTAAGTTTCAGATTAGGTTTAGGGTTAAGATCACTTTTAGGGTTAGGGTAAGTGTTAGGGTTAAGTGTTGGTTAGGTTTAGGGCTATTTTAAGGTCAGAGACAAGATGAGGTTAGGGGTAGGTTTAGGTTTAGATGTTTGTGTGAGGGTTAGTGCTAGGTTTCCATTTAAGCTGAGGGTGTAGGGTAAGTTTTAGGGTTAGAGATAGAGTTAGGGCCAGGGTTAGGTTTTAGTTAAGGTTAGGGTTAGGTTTATGGTTAGGATTAGGGTTAGAGTCAGAGTTGGGGGATATTTAGTATTATGTTTCGTTTTAGGGTTAGGGTTAGGGTGAAGTTTATGTTAAGTGTGAGGGTTAGGGTTAGGTTTTGGGTTAGGGTTAGGTTTTAGGCTAGAGTGAGGGGATAGTTTAGGGTTAGGTTTAGTTTTAGGGTTAGGCTTAGGTTTAGGGTGAAGGTTAAGATTAGGTTTAGGGTAAATATTAGAGTTAGCTGTTTGGGTTAATGTTAGGATCAGGTTAGGGTTAGGTTTAGGGTTAGTGTTAGGGTTCGGGGTAGGTTTTGGTGTTTGGATTAATGTTAGGGTCAGGTTTAGGGTTAGCTTTAGGGTTAGGGTTCGGGTTAGGGTTAGGGTTAGGGGGAAGTTTAAGTTGAGGGTGAGGGTTGAGCTTAGCCTTAGCATTAGGGTTTAGAACTAAGGTTAGGATTAGGTTTAGGTTTAAGATTAGCTTCAGGGTTAGGGTCAGTGTTAGGGTTAAGTCATGGTTAGGTTTAGGGCTAGTTTAAGGTTAGAGATAAGGTTAGGTTAAGGGTAAGGTTTAGGTTTCGATGTTAGTGTGAGGGTTAGTGTTAGGTTTCCATTTAAGCTGAGCGTGTAGGGTAAGTTTTAGGGTTAGAGATAGAGTTAGGGTCAGGGTTAGGTTTCAGTTTAGAGTTAGGGTTCGGTTTATGCTTAGGATTAGGTTTAGGGCCAGAGTTGGGGGATATTTAGTATTACGTTTAGTTTTAGAGTTAGGGTGAAGTTTATGTTAAGTGTGAGGGTTAGAGTTAGGGTTAGGTTTAGGTTTCGGTCTAGAGTGAGGGGATAGCTTAGGGTTAGGTTTAGTTTTCGAGTTAGGCTTATGTTTAGGGTGAAGTTTAAGATTAAGGTTAGGGTAAACATTAGAGCTAGGGGTTTGGGTTAAGGTTAGGATCAGGTTAGGGTTAGGTTTAGGTTTAGTGTTAGGGTTAGTGTTAGGTTTTGCTGTTTAGATTAAGGTTAGGGTCAGGTTTAGGGTTAGCTTTAGTGTTAGGGTTCGGTTTAGGGTTAGGGTTAGGGTGAAGTTTAAGTCAAGAGTGAGGGTTGAGCTTAGACTTAGCGTTAGGGTTTAGGGTTAAAGTTAGGATTAGGTTTAGGGTTAAGATTCGTTTTAGGGTTAAGTCATGGTTAGGTTTAGGGCTAGTTTAAGGTTAGAGATAAGGTTATGTTAAGGGTACGGTTTAGGTTTAGATGTTATTGTGAGGGTTAGTGTTAGGTTTCCATTTAAGCTGAGTGTGTAGGGTAAGTTTTAGGGTTAGGATTAGGGTTAGAGGTAGAGTTAGGGTCATGGTTCGGTTTACGTTTAGAGTTAGGGTTAGGCTTATGGTTAGGATTAGGGTTAAGGTCAGAGTTGGGGGAGATTTCGTATTATGTTTCGTTGTAGGGTTAGGGTTGAAGTGAAGTTTATGTTAAGTGTGAGGGTTAGGGTTAGTTTTAGGGGTTGGTTTCAGGTTAGGGTCAGGGTTAGGGTTAGAGTTAGGTATAGGGTTAGCTTTAGTTTTGGTTAGGGTTAGGATTTGAATGAAGTTAGGGTAGGTTTAGGGTTATGGGTAGGGTAAAATTTTGGTTAAAGGTGAGGGTTCGGTTTAGGGTTAGGGTTAGAGTTATTGTTAGGGTTCGGTCTGAGTTTATGGTAGGTTTAAAGTTAGGGTTAAGGTTAGGTTAGGGTTATGGTCGGGGTTAAGAGTAGGATTAGGTTTAGGGTGAGGGTTAAGATCAGAGTTATTGTAAGGGTTATTTTTAGTTTTACAGGTGCACCAAGGTTAAGGTTACGGTTTGGTATATGGGTAGGGATAGGTTTAGAGTTAGGGTGAGCTTTAGGTTAGGGATAAGGTGAAGTTTAAGATTGGGTGAGGGTTAGGGTTAGGGTTATGGCTAAGGTTTGGTTTAGTTTTCAGGTTAGCGTTAAGGTTGTTTTTCGTGTTAGGGTTAAGTTTACGGGTTCTGTTTACTTTTAGGGTGAGGGTTAGATTTTAGGTTAGGGTTAAGTTTAGTGTTACGGTTCGGGTTAGGGTCACGGTTTGTGTTAGGCTTTGTGGTTGGGGTGAGGGTTAGGTTTAGGGTTAGGGTTGGGTAAGTTTAGGATTATGGTTATGGTAAGGTGTTAGGGGTTAGAGTTTTAATTTAGGGTGAGTGTTTGGGTGAGGGTCCCGGTTAGTCATTGTGGTTCTGGTCATGCTTAGTTTTGGTTTATGGTTAGGGTTAGGTTTATGATCAGGTTGAGGGTTAGTGTTAGAGTTAGGGTGAGAGTTAGGGTTAAGGTTTGGGTTAGGCTTTGGTGTTAGGGGTTAGGGTTTGTGTTAGAGTTATCGTTACGGCTTAGGGTTTCTCTTCAGTGTTAGGGTTAGGTTTAGGGAGAGCATTAGGGTTAGGGTTGGGGGATATGGTTAGGGGTCAGGGTGAGGGTTATGGTTAGTTTTACAGTTAAGGTGAGCGTTTAGAGTAAGTGTTATGTTTAGGGTTCGAGTTAGGGTTAGGTTTAGGGTTAGGGTTAGGTGTAGCTTAAGTTTTCGGTTTAGGTTCAGTTTTCGAATTAGAATTAGTGTTCTATTTAAGATCAAGGTTAGAGTTAGGGTTAGTGTTAGGATTAGGTCTACGGTTAGGATTAGGATTAGGACTAGACTTCGGTTCAGGGCTAATGTAAGGCTAAGTTTTAGGGTTACAGGTGGAGTAGCATTATGGTTAGAGTTTGGTTTAAGGTTAGGGTTTGGGTTAGGTTTAGGTTTAAGGTTAAGGTTAGGGTTAGGGTTGGATGAAGTTTAGGATGGCGTGAGGGTTATACTTAGGGTTAGGGCTAGAGTTTGATTTTGTGTTCAGGTTAGTGTTAAGGTTAGGTTTAAAGTTCGGGTTAGGGTTAGCAGTTATCTTTAGGGTTAGTGTTAGGTTTAGGTTCAGGGTTAGAGTTACATTTAGGTTCAGGGTGAGGGTTAAGGTAAGGGTTAGGATTACGGTGAGGATTCTACTTAGTGTTAGAGGTTAGGTTCATGGTTAGGATAGGGTTAAGTTTAGGGTTAATGTTAGGGTTAGTGTTAGATTAGGGTTACTGTTCGTGTTTGGGTTAGGGTTAGGGATAAGTTTCGGGATAGTGTTAGGTTTAGGGTTGGGGATACGGTTCGGGGTTAGGGTGAGGGTTAGCATTAGGTTTAGAGTTAAGGTGAGGGTTTAGGGTAAGTGTTATGGTTAGGGTTAGAGTTAGAGTTAGGGTTAGGGTGAATTCTCAGTTAATAGTGAGGGTTAGGGTAAGGGTTAGGGTTAAGGTTAGAGTTAGGATTAAGATTAGTGTTAGGGTTAGGTTTAGGGTCTGGGTTAGGTTAGGGGTAAGGTTAGGGTTAAGGCTATATTTACGGTCAGGGGTAGTGCTAAGTTAAGGTCAGGGTTCGGTTTAGAGTTAGAGTTCGTGCTAGGGTTTAGGGTTAGGTTTAGGGTCAGCTTTAGAGTTATTGTTAAGGTTAGGGTTAGGGTAGAGTTAAGGTTAGGGTTAACTTTAAAGTTATGTAAGGGTTACGTTTAGGTCAGTGTTAGCGTTATTATTACAGATAGGGTTAGGTTTAGGGAAAGGGTTAGGGTTCTTGTGAGGGTTAGTGTTAGGTTTACAGTTAAGCCGATGTTTTACGGTGTTAACGGTTAGGGCCAGGGTTAGAGTTAGGGTTAGGGTTAGGTGTAGGTGTAGGGCTAGAGTGAGGGGATAGTTTAGGGTTAGGTTTAGAGTGAAGGTTAAGTTAACATTAGTGTTAGGGTAAATATTAGAGTTAGGTGTTTGTGTCAAGGTTAGGATGAGGTTAGGGTTAGGTTTAGGGTTGGTGTTAGGGTTAGGTTTTGGTTTTTGTGTTAATGTTAGGGTCAGGTTTAGGGTAGCTTTAGGGTTAGGGTTTGGTTTAGGGTTGTGGTTAGGGTGAAGTTGAAGTTAAGGGTGAGGTTTGAGCTTAGCCTTAGCCTTAGGGGTTAGGGTTAGGCTTAAGTTTCGGATTAGGTTTAGGGTTAAGATCACTTTTAGGGTTAGGGTAAGTGTTAAGGTTAAGTGTTGGTTAGGTTTAGGGCTATTTTAAGGTCAGAGACAAGATGAGGTTAGGGGTAGGTTTAGGTTTAGATGTTTGTGTGAGGGTTAGTGCTAGGTTTCCATTTAAGCTGAGGGTGTAGGGTAAGTTTTAGGGTTAGAGATAGAGTTAGGGCCAGGGTTAGGTTTCAGTTTAGGGTTAGGGTTAGGTTTATGGTTAGGATTAGGGTTAGAGTCAGAGTTGGGGGATATTTAGTATTATGTTTCGTTTTAGGGTTAGGGTTAGGGTGAAGTTTATGTTAAGTGTGAGGGTTAGGGTTAGGTTTTGGGTTAGGGTTAGGTTTTAGGCTAGAGTGAGGGGATAGTTTAGGGTTAGGTTTAGTTTTAGGGTTAGGCTTAGGTTTAGGGTGAAGGTTAAGATTAGGTTTAGGGTAAATATTAGAGTTAGCTGTTTGGGTTAATGTTAGGATCAGGTTAGGGTTAGGTTTAGGGTTAGTGTTAGGGTTCGGGGTAGGTTTTGGTGTTTGGATTAATGTTAGGGTCAGGTTTAGGGTTAGCTTTAGGGTTAGGGTTCGGGTTAGGGTTCGGGTTAGGGGGAAGTTTAAGTTGAGGGTGAGGGTTGACCTTAGCCTTAGCATTAGGGTTTAGAACTAAGGTTAGGATTAGGTTTAGGTTTAAGATTAGCTTCAGGGTTAGGGTAAGTGTTAGGGTTAAGTCATGGTTAGGTTTAGGGCTAGTTTAAGGTTAGAGATAAGGTTAGGTTAAGGGTAAGGTTTAGGTTTCGATGTTAGTGTGAGGGTTAGTGTTAGGTTTCCATTTAAGCTGAGTGTGTAGGGTAAGTTTTAGGGTTAGGATTAGGGTTAGAGATAGAGTTAGGGTCAGGGTTCGGTTTACGTTTAGAGTTAGGGTTAGGCTTATGGTTAGGATTAGGGTTAAGGTCAGAGTTGGGGGAGATTTCGTATTATGTTTCGTTGTAGGGTTAGGGTTGAAGTGAAGTTTATGTTAAGTGTGAGGGTTAGGGTTAGTTTTAGGGGTTGGTTTCAGGTTAGGGTCAGGGTTAGGGTTAGAGTTAGGTATAGGGTTAGCTTTAGTTTTGGTTAGGGTTAGGATTTGAATGAAGTTAGGGTAGGTTTAGGGTTATGGGTAGGGTAAAATTTTGGTTAAAGGTGAGGGTTCGGTTTAGGGTTAGGGTTAGAGTTATTGTTAGGGTTCGGTCTGAGTTTATGGTAGGTTTAAAGTTAGGGTTAAGGTTAGGTTAGGGTTATGGTCGGGGTTAAGAGTAGGATTAGGTTTAGGGTGAGGGTTAAGATCAGAGTTATTGTAAGGGTTATTTTTAGTTTTACAGGTGCACCAAGGTTAAGGTTACGGTTTGGTATATGGGTAGGGATAGGTTTAGAGTTAGGGTGAGCTTTAGGTTAGGGATAAGGTGAAGTTTAAGATCGGGTGAGGGTTAGGGTTAGGGTTATGGCTAAGGTTTGGTTTAGTTTTCAGGTTAGCGTTAAGGTTATTTTTCGTGTTAGGGTTAAGTTTACGGGTTCTGTTTACTTTTAGGGTGAGGGTTAGATTTTAGGTTAGGGTTAAGTTTAGTGTTACGGTTCGGGTTAGGGTCACGGTTTGTGTTAGGCTTTGTGGTTGGGGTGAGGGTTAGGTTTAGGGTTAGGGTTGGGTAAGTTTAGGATTATGGTTATGGTAAGGTGTTAGGGGTTAGAGTTTTAATTTAGGGTGAGTGTTTGGGTGAGGGTCCCGGTTAGTCATTGTGGTTCTGGTCATGCTTAGTTTTGGTTTATGGTTAGGGTTAGGTTTATGATCAGGTTGAGGGTTAGTGTTAGAGTTAGGGTGAGAGTTAGGGTTAAGGTTTGGGTTAGGCTTTGGTGTTAGGGGTTAGGGTTTGTGTTAGAGTTATCGTTACGGCTTAGGGTTTCTCTTCAGTGTTAGGGTTAGGTTTAGGGAGAGCATTAGGGTTAGGGTTGGGGGATATGGTTAGGGGTCAGGGTGAGGGTTATGGTTAGTTTTACAGTTAAGGTGAGGGTTTAGAGTAAGTGTTATGTTTAGGGTTCGAGTTAGGGTTAGGTTTAGGGTTAGGGTTAGGTGTAGCTTAAGTTTTCGGTTTAGGTTCAGTTTTCGAATTAGAATTAGTGTTCTATTTAAGATCAAGGTTAGAGTTAGGGTTAGTGTTAGGATTAGGTCTACGGTTAGGATTAGGATTAGGACTAGACTTCGGTTCAGGGCTAATGTAAGGCTAAGTTTTAGGGTTACAGGTGGAGTAGCATTATGGTTAGAGTTTGGTTTAAGGTTAGGGTTTGGGTTAGGTTTAGGTTTAAGGTTAAGGTTAGGGTTAGGGTTGGATGAAGTTTAGGATGGCGTGAGGGTTATACTTAGGGTTAGGGCTAGAGTTTGATTTTGTGTTCAGGTTAGTGTTAAGGTTAGGTTTAAAGTTCGGGTTAGGGTTAGCAGTTATCTTTAGGGTTAGTGTTAGGTTTAGGTTCAGGGTTAGAGTTACATTTAGGTTCAGGGTGAGGGTTAAGGTAAGGGTTAGGATTACGGTGAGGATTCTACTTAGTGTTAGAGGTTAGGTTCATGGTTAGGATAGGGTTAAGTTTAGGGTTAATGTTAGGGTTAGTGTTAGATTAGGGTTACTGTTCGTGTTTGGGTTAGGGTTAGGGATAAGTTTAGGGATAGTGTTAGGTTTAGGGTTGGGGATACGGTTCGGGGTTAGGGTGAGGGTTAGCATTAGGTTTAGAGTTAAGGTGAGGGTTTAGGGTAAGTGTTATGGTTAGGGTTAGAGTTAGAGTTAGGGTTAGGGTGAATTCTCAGTTAATAGTGAGGGTTAGGGTAAGGGTTAGGGTTAAGGTTAGAGTTAGGATTAAGATTAGTGTTAGGGTTAGGTTGAGGGTCTGGGTTAGGTTAGGGGTAAGGTTAGGGTTAAGGCTATATTTACGGTCAGGGGTAGTGCTAAGTTAAGGTCAGGGTTCGGTTTAGAGTTAGAGTTCGTGCTAGGGTTTAGGGTTAGGTTTAGGGTCAGCTTTAGAGTTATTGTTAAGGTTAGGGTTAGGGTAGAGTTAAGGTTAGGGTTAACTTTAAAGTTAAGTAAGGGTTACGTTTAGGTCAGTGTTAGCGTTATTATTAGAGATAGGGTTAGGTTTAGGGAAAGGGTTAGGGTTCTTGTGAGGGTTAGTGTTAGGTTTACAGTTAAGCCGATGTTTTACGGTGTTAACGGTTAGGGCCAGGGTTAGAGTTAGGGTTAGGGTTAGGTGTAGGTGTAGGGCTAGAGTGAGGGGATAGTTTAGGGTTAGGTTTAGAGTGACGGTTAAGTTAACATTAGAGTTAGGGTAAATATTAGAGTTAGGTGTTTGTGTCAAGGTTAGGATGAGGTTAGGGTTAGGTTTAGGGTTGGTGTTAGGGTTAGGTTTTGGTTTTTGTGTTAATGTTAGGGTCAGGTTTAGGGTAGCTTTAGGGTTAGGGTTTGGTTTAGGGTTGTGGTTAGGGTGAAGTTGAAGTTAAGGGTGAGGTTTGAGCTTAGCCTTAGCCTTAGGGGTTAGGGTTAGGCTTAAGTTTCGGATTAGGTTTAGGGTTAAGATCACTTTTAGGGTTAGGGTAAGTGTTAGGGTTAAGTGTTGGTTAGGTTTAGGGCTATTTTAAGGTCAGAGACAAGATGAGGTTAGGGGTAGGTTTAGGTTTAGATGTTTGTGTGAGGGTTAGTGCTAGGTTTCCATTTAAGCTGAGGGTGTAGGGTAAGTTTTAGGGTTAGAGATAGAGTTAGGGCCAGGGTTAGGTTTCAGTTTAGGGTTAGGGTTAGGTTTATGGTTAGGATTAGGGTTAGAGTCAGAGTTGGGGGATATTTAGTATTATGTTTCGTTTTAGGGTTAGGGTTAGGGTGAAGTTTATGTTAAGTGTGAGGGTTAGGGTTAGGTTTTGGGTTAGGGTTAGGTTTTAGGCTAGAGTGAGGGGATAGTTTAGGGTTAGGTTTAGTTTTAGGGTTAGGCTTAGGTTTAGGGTGAAGGTTAAGATTAGGTTTAGGGTAAATATTAGAGTTAGCTGTTTGGGTTAATGTTAGGATCAGGTTAGGGTTAGGTTTAGGGTTAGTGTTAGGGTTCGGGGTAGGTTTTGGTGTTTGGATTAATGTTAGGGTCAGGTTTAGGGTTAGCTTTAGGGTTAGGGTTCGGGTTAGGGTTCGGGTTAGGGGGAAGTTTAAGTTGAGGGTGAGGGTTGAGCTTAGCCTTAGCATTAGGGTTTAGAACTAAGGTTAGGATTAGGTTTAGGTTTAAGATTAGCTTCAGGGTTAGGGTCAGTGTTAGGGTTAAGTCATGGTTAGGTTTAGGGCTAGTTTAAGGTTAGAGATAAGGTTAGGTTAAGGGTAAGGTTTAGGTTTCGATGTTAGTGTGAGGGTTAGTGTTAGGTTTCCATTTAAGCTGAGCGTGTAGGGTAAGTTTTAGGGTTAGAGATAGAGTTAGGGTCAGGGTTAGGTTTCAGTTTAGAGTTAGGGTTCGGTTTATGCTTAGGATTAGGTTTAGGGCCAGAGTTGGGGGATATTTAGTATTACGTTTAGTTTTAGAGTTAGGGTGAAGTTTATGTTAAGTGTGAGGGTTAGAGTTAGGGTTAGGTTTAGGTTTCGGTCTAGAGTGAGGGGATAGTTTAGGGTTAGGTTTAGTTTTCGAGTTAGGCTTATGTTTAGGGTGAAGTTTAAGATTAAGGTTAGGGTAAACATTAGAGCTAGGGGTTTGGGTTAAGGTTAGGATCAGGTTAGGGTTAGGTTTAGGTTTAGTGTTAGGGTTAGTGTTAGGTTTTGCTGTTTAGATTAAGGTTAGGGTCAGGTTTAGGGTTAGCTTTAGTGTTAGGGTTCGGTTTAGGGTTAGGGTTAGGGTGAAGTTTAAGTCAAGAGTGAGGGTTGAGCTTAGACTTAGCGTTAGGGTTTAGGGTTAAAGTTAGGATTAGGTTTAGGGTTAAGATTCGTTTTAGGGTTAACTCATGGTTAGGTTTAGGGCTAGTTTAAGGTTAGAGATAAGGTTATGTTAAGGGTACGGTTTAGGTTTAGATGTTATTGTGAGGGTTAGTGTTAGGTTTCCATTTAAGCTGAGTGTGTAGGGTAAGTTTTAGGGTTAGGATTAGGGTTAGAGATAGAGTTAGGGTCATGGTTCGGTTTACGTTTAGAGTTAGGGTTAGGCTTATGGTTAGGATTAGGGTTAAGGTCAGAGTTGGGGGAGATTTCCTATTATGTTTCGTTGTAGGGTTAGGGTTGAAGTGAAGTTTATGTTAAGTGTGAGGGTTAGGGTTAGTTTTAGGGGTTGGTTTCAGGTTAGGGTCAGGGTTAGGGTTAGAGTTAGGTATAGGGTTAGCTTTAGTTTTGGTTAGGGTTAGGATTTGAATGAAGTTAGGGTAGGTTTAGGGTTATGGGTAGGGTAAAATTTTGGTTAAAGGTGAGGGTTCGGTTTAGGGTTAGGGTTAGAGTTATTGTTAGGGTTCGGTCTGAGTTTATGGTAGGTTTAAAGTTAGGGTTAAGGTTAGGTTAGGGTTATGGTCGGGGTTAAGAGTAGGATTAGGTTTAGGGTGAGGGTTAAGATCAGAGTTATTGTAAGGGTTATTTTTAGTTTTACAGGTGCACCAAGGTTAAGGTTACGGTTTGGTATATGGGTAGGGATAGGTTTAGAGTTAGGGTGAGCTTTAGGTTAGGGATAAGGTGAAGTTTAAGATCGGGTGAGGGTTAGGGTTAGGGTTATGGCTAAGGTTTGGTTTAGTTTTCAGGTTAGCGTTAAGGTTGTTTTTCGTGTTAGGGTTAAGTTTACGGGTTCTGTTTACTTTTAGGGTGAGGGTTAGATTTTAGGCTAGGGTTAAGTTTAGTGTTACGGTTCGGGTTAGGGTCACGGTTTGTGTTAGGCTTTGTGGTTGGGGTGAGGGTTAGGTTTAGGGTTAGGGTTGGGTAAGTTTAGGATTATGGTTATGGTAAGGTGTTAGGGGTTAGAGTTTTAATTTAGGGTGAGTGTTTGGGTGAGGGTCCCGGTTAGTCATTGTGGTTCTGGTCATGCTTAGTTTTGGTTTATGGTTAGGGTTAGGTTTATGATCAGGTTGAGGGTTAGTGTTAGAGTTAGGGTGAGAGTTAGGGTTAAGGTTTGGGTTAGGCTTTGGTGTTAGGGGTTAGGGTTTGTGATAGAGTTATCGTTACGGCTTAGGGTTTCTCTTCAGTGTTAGGGTTAGGTTTAGGGAGAGCATTAGGGTTAGGGTTGGGGGATATGGTTAGGGGTCAGGGTGAGGGTTATGGTTAGTTTTACAGTTAAGGTGAGGGTTTAGAGTAAGTGTTATGTTTAGGGTTCGAGTTAGGGTTAGGTTTAGGGTTAGGGTTAGGTGTAGCTTAAGTTTTCGGTTTAGGTTCAGTTTTCGAATTAGAATTAGTGTTCTATTTAAGATCAAGGTTAGAGTTAGGGTTAGTGTTAGGATTAGGTCTACGGTTAGGATTAGGATTAGGACTAGACTTCGGTTCAGGGCTAATGTAAGGCTAAGTTTTAGGGTTACAGGTGGAGTAGCATTATGGTTAGATTTTGGTTTAAGGTTAGGGTTTGGGTTAGGTTTAGGTTTAAGGTTAAGGTTAGGGTTAGGGTTGGATGAAGTTTAGGATGGCGTGAGGGTTATACTTAGGGTTAGGGCTAGAGTTTGATTTTGTGTTCAGGTTAGTGTTAAGGTTAGGTTTAAAGTTCGGGTTAGGGTTAGCAGTTATCTTTAGGGTTAGTGTTAGGTTTAGGTTCAGGGTTAGAGTTACATTTAGGTTCAGGGTGAGGGTTAAGGTAAGGGTTAGGATTACGGTGAGGATTCTACTTAGTGTTAGAGGTTAGGTTCATGGTTAGGATAGGGTTAAGTTTAGGCTTAATGTTAGGGTTAGTGTTAGATTAGGGTTACTGTTCGTGTTTGGGTTAGGGTTAGGGATAAGTTTAGGGATAGTGTTAGGTTTAGGGTTGGGGATACGGTTCGGGGTTAGGGTGAGGGTTAGCATTAGGTTTAGAGTTAAGGTGAGGGTTTAGGGTAAGTGTTATGGTTAGGGTTAGAGTTAGAGTTAGGGTTAGGGTGAATTCTCAGTTAATAGTGAGAGTTAGGGTAAGGGTTAGGGTTAAGGTTAGAGTTAGGATTAAGATTAGTGTTAGTGTTAGGTTTAGGGTCTGGGTTAGCTTAGGGGTAAGGTTAGGGTTAAGGCTATATTTACGGTCAGGGGTAGTGCTAAGTTAAGGTCAGGGTTCGGTTTAGAGTTAGAGTTCGTGCTAGGGTTTAGGGTTAGGTTTAGGGTCAGCTTTAGAGTTATTGTTAAGGTTAGGGTTAGGGTAGAGTTAAGGTTAGGGTTAACTTTAAAGTTAAGTAAGGGTTACGTTTAGGTCAGTGTTAGCGTTATTATTAGAGATAGGGTTAGGTTTAGGGAAAGGGTTAGGGTTCTTGTGAGGGTTAGTGTTAGGTTTACAGTTAAGCCGATGTTTTACGGTGTTAACGGTTAGGGCCAGGGTTAGAGTTAGGGTTAGGGTTAGGTGTAGGTGTAGGGCTAGAGTGAGGGGATAGTTTAGGGTTAGGTTTAGAGTGAAGGTTAAGTTAACATTAGTGTTAGGGTAAATATTAGAGTTAGGTGTTTGTGTCAAGGTTAGGATGAGGTTAGGGTTAGGTTTAGGGTTGGTGTTAGGGTTAGGTCTTGGTTTTTGTGTTAATGTTAGGGTCAGGTTTAGGGTAGCTTTAGGGTTAGGGTTTGGTTTAGGGTTGTGGTTAGGGTGAAGTTGAAGTTAAGGGTGAGGTTTGAGCTTAGCCTTAGGGGTTAGGGTTAGGCTTAAGTTTCAGATTAGGTTTAGGGTTAAGATCACTTTTAGGGTTAGGGTAAGTGTTAGGGTTAAGTGTTGGTTAGGTTTAGGGCTATTTTAAGGTCAGAGACAAGATGAGGTTAGGGGTAGGTTTAGGTTTAGATGTTTGTGTGAGGGTTAGTGCTAGGTTTCCATTTAAGCTGAGGGTGTAGGGTAAGTTTTAGGGTTAGAGATAGAGTTAGGGCCAGGGTTAGGTTTCAGTTAAGGTTAGGGTTAGGTTTATGGTTAGGATTAGGGTTAGAGTCAGAGTTGGGGGATATTTAGTATTATGTTTCGTTTTAGGGTTAGGGTTAGGGTGAAGTTTATGTTAAGTGTGAGGGTTAGGGTTAGGTTTTGGGTTAGGGTTAGGTTTTAGGCTAGAGTGAGGGGATAGTTTAGGGTTAGGTTTAGTTTTAGGGTTAGGCTTAGGTTTAGGGTGAAGGTTAAGATTAGGTTTAGGGTAAATATTAGAGTTAGCTGTTTGGGTTAATGTTAGGATCAGGTTAGGGTTAGGTTTAGGGTTAGTGTTAGGGTTCGGGGTAGGTTTTGGTGTTTGGATTAATGTTAGGGTCAGGTTTAGGGTTAGCTTTAGGGTTAGGGTTCGGGTTAGGGTTCGGGTTAGGGGGAAGTTTAAGTTGAGGGTGAGGGTTGAGCTTAGCCTTAGCATTAGGGTTTAGAACTAAGGTTAGGATTAGGTTTAGGTTTAAGATTAGCTTCAGGGTTAGGGTAAGTGTTAGGGTTAAGTCATGGTTAGGTTTAGGGCTACATTAAGGTTAGAGATAAGGTTAGGTTAAGGGTAAGGTTTAGGTTTCGATGTTAGTGTGAGGGTTAGTGTTAGGTTTCCATTTAAGCTGAGCGTGTAGGGTAAGTTTTAGGGTTAGAGATAGAGTTAGGGTCAGGTTTAGGTTTCAGTTTAGAGTTAGGGTTCGGTTTATGCTTAGGATTAGGTTTAGGGCCAGAGTTGGGGGATATTTAGTATTACGTTTAGTTTTAGAGTTAGGGTGAAGTTTATGTTAAGTGTGAGGGTTAGAGTTAGGGTTAGGTTTAGGTTTCGGTCTAGAGTGAGGGGATAGCTTAGGGTTAGGTTTAGTTTTCGAGTTAGGCTTATGTTTAGGGTGAAGTTTAAGATTAAGGTTAGGGTAAACATTAGAGCTAGGGGTTTGGGTTAAGGTTAGGATCAGGTTAGGGTTAGGTTTAGGTTTAGTGTTAGGGTTAGTGTTAGGTTTTGCTGTTTAGATTAAGGTTAGGGTCAGGTTTAGGGTTAGCTTTAGTGTTAGGGTTCGGTTTAGGGTTAGGGTTAGGGTGAAGTTTAAGTCAAGAGTGAGGGTTGAGCTTAGACTTAGCGTTAGGGTTTAGGGTTAAAGTTAGGATTAGGTTTAGGGTTAAGATTCGTTTTAGGGTTAAGTCATGGTTAGGTTTAGGGCTAGTTTAAGGTTAGAGATAAGGTTATGTTAAGGGTACGGTTTAGGTTTAGATGTTATTGTGAGGGTTAGTGTTAGGTTTCCATTTAAGCTGAGTGTGTAGGGTAAGTTTTAGGGTTAGGATTAGGGTTAGAGATAGAGTTAGGGTCATGGTTCGGTTTACGTTTAGAGTTAGGGTTAGGCTTATGGTTAGGATTAGGGTTAAGGTCAGAGTTGGGGGAGATTTCGTATTATGTTTCGTTGTAGGGTTAGGGTTGAAGTGAAGTTTATGTTAAGTGTGAGGGTTAGGGTTAGTTTTAGGGGTTGGTTTCAGGTTAGGGTCAGGGTTAGGGTTAGAGTTAGGTATAGGGTTAGCTTTAGTTTTGGTTAGGGTTAGGATTTGAATGAAGTTAGGGTAGGTTTAGGGTTATGGGTAGGGTAAAATTTTGGTTAAAGGTGAGGGTTCGGTTTAGGGTTAGGGTTAGAGTTATTGTTAGGGTTCGGTCTGAGTTTATGGTAGGTTTAAAGTTAGGGTTAAGGTTAGGTTAGGGTTATGGTCGGGGTTAAGAGTAGGATTAGGTTTAGGGTGAGGGTTAAGATCAGAGTTATTGTAAGGGTTATTTTTAGTTTTACAGGTGCACCAAGGTTAAGGTTACGGTTTGGTATATGGGTAGGGATAGGTTTAGAGTTAGGGTGAGCTTTAGGTTAGGGATAAGGTGAAGTTTAAGATTGGGTGAGGGTTAGGGTTAGGGTTATGGCTAAGGTTTGGTTTAGTTTTCAGGTTAGCGTTAAGGTTGTTTTTCGTGTTAGGGTTAAGTTTACGGGTTCTGTTTACTTTTAGGGTGAGGGTTAGATTTTAGGTTAGGGTTAAGTTTAGTGTTACGGTTCGGGTTAGGGTCACGTTTTGTGTTAGGCTTTGTGGTTGGGGTGAGGGTTAGGTTTAGGGTTAGGGTTGGGTAAGTTTAGGATTATGGTTATGGTAAGGTGTTAGGGGTTAGAGTTTTAATTTAGGGTGAGTGTTTGGGTGAGGGTCCCGGTTAGTCATTGTGGTTCTGGTCATGCTTAGTTTTGGTTTATGGTTAGGGTTAGGTTTATGATCAGGTTGAGGGTTAGTGTTAGAGTTAGGGTGAGAGTTAGGGTTAAGGTTTGGGTTAGGCTTTGGTGTTAGGGGTTAGGGTTTGTGTTAGAGTTATCGTTACGGCTTAGGGTTTCTCTTCAGTGTTAGGGTTAGGTTTAGGGAGAGCATTAGGGTTAGGGCTGGGGGATATGGTTAGGGGTCAGGGTGAGGGTTATGGTTAGTTTTACAGTTAAGGTGAGCGTTTAGAGTAAGTGTTATGTTTAGGGTTCGAGTTAGGGTTAGGTTTAGGGTTAGGGTTAGGTGTAGCTTAAGTTTTCGGTTTAGGTTCAGTTTTCGAATTAGAATTAGTGTTCTATTTAAGATCAAGGTTAGAGTTAGGGTTAGTGTTAGGATTAGGTCTACGGTTAGGATTAGGATTAGGACTAGACTTCGGTTCAGGGCTAATGTAAGGCTAAGTTTTAGGGTTACAGGTGGAGTAGCATTATGGTTAGAGTTTGGTTTAAGGTTAGGGTTTGGGTTAGGTTTAGGTTTAAGGTTAAGGTTAGGGTTAGGGTTGGATGAAGTTTAGGATGGCGTGAGGGTTATACTTAGGGTTAGGGCTAGAGTTTGATTTTGTGTTCAGGTTAGTGTTAAGGTTAGGTTTAAAGTTCGGGTTAGGGTTAGCAGTTATCTTTAGGGTTAGTGTTAGGTTTAGGTTCAGGGTTAGAGTTACATTTAGGTTCAGGGTGAGGGTTAAGGTAAGGGTTAGGATTACGGTGAGGATTCTACTTAGTGTTAGAGGTTAGGTTCATGGTTAGGATAGGGTTAAGTTTAGGCTTAATGTTAGGGTTAGTGTTAGATTAGGGTTACTGTTCGTGTTTGGGTTAGGGTTAGGGATAAGTTTAGGGATAGTGTTAGGTTTAGGGTTGGGGATACGGTTCGGGGTTAGGGTGAGGGTTAGCATTAGGTTTAGAGTTAAGGTGAGGGTTTAGGGTAAGTGTTATGGTTAGGGTTAGAGTTAGAGTTAGGGTTAGGGTGAATTCTCAGTTAATAGTGAGGGTTAGGGTAAGGGTTAGGGTTAAGGTTAGAGTTAGGATTAAGATTAGTGTTAGGGTTAGGTTTAGGGTCTGGGTTAGGTTAGGGGTAAGGTTAGGGTTAAGGCTATATTTACGGTCAGGGGTAGTGCTAAGTTAAGGTCAGGGTTCGGTTTAGAGTTAGAGTTCGTGCTAGGGTTTAGGGTTAGGTTTAGGGTCAGCTTTAGAGTTATTGTTAAGGTTAGGGTTAGGGTAGAGTTAAGGTTAGGGTTAACTTTAAAGTTAAGTAAGGGTTACGTTTAGGTCAGTGTTAGCGTTATTATTAGAGATAGGGTTAGGTTTAGGGAAAGGGTTAGGGTTCTTGTGAGGGTTAGTGTTAGGTTTACAGTTAAGCCGATGTTTTACGGTGTTAACGGTTAGGGCCAGGGTTAGAGTTAGGGTTAGGGTTAGGTGTAGGTGTAGGGCTAGAGTGAGGGGATAGTTTAGGGTTAGGTTTAGAGTGAAGGTTAAGTTAACATTAGTGTTAGGGTAAATATTAGAGTTAGGTGTTTGTGTCAAGGTTAGGATGAGGTTAGGGTTAGGTTTAGGGTTGGTGTTAGGGTTAGGTTTTGGTTTTTGTGTTAATGTTAGGGTCAGGTTTAGGGTAGCTTTAGGGTTAGGGTTTGGTTTAGGGTTGTGGTTAGGGTGAAGTTGAAGTTAAGGGTGAGGTTTGAGCTTAGCCTTAGCCTTAGGGGTTAGGGTTAGGCTTAAGGTTCGGATTAGGTTTAGGGTTAAGATCACTTTTAGGGTTAGGGTAAGTGTTAGGGTTAAGTGTTGGTTAGGTTTAGGGCTATTTTAAGGTCAGAGACAAGATGAGGTTAGGGGTAGGTTTAGGTTTAGATGTTTGTGTGAGGGTTAGTGCTAGGTTTCCATTTAAGCTGAGGGTGTAGGGTAAGTTTTAGGGTTAGAGATAGAGTTAGGGCCAGGGTTAGGTTTCAGTTTAGGGTTAGGGTTAGGTTTATGGTTAGGATTAGGGTTAAAGTCAGAGTTGGGGGATATTTAGTATTATGTTTCGTTTTAGGGTTAGGGTTAGGGTGAAGTTTATGTTAAGTGTGAGGGTTAGGGTTAGGTTTTGGGTTAGGGTTAGGTTTTAGGCTAGAGTGAGGGGATAGTTTAGGGTTAGGTTTAGTTTTAGGGTTAGGCTTAGGTTTAGGGTGAAGGTTAAGATTAGGTTTAGGGTAAATATTAGAGTTAGCTGTTTGGGTTAATGTTAGGATCAGGTTAGGGTTAGGTTTAGGGTTAGTGTTAGGGTTCGGGGTAGGTTTTGGTGTTTGGATTAATGTTAGGGTCAGGTTTAGGGTTAGCTTTAGGGTTAGGGTTCGGGTTAGGGTTCGGGTTAGGGGGAAGTTTATGTTGAGGGTGAGGGTTGAGCTTAGCCTTAGCATTAGGGTTTAGAACTAAGGTTAGGATTAGGTTTAGGTTTAAGATTAGCTTCAGGGTTAGGGTAAGTGTTAGGGTTAAGTCATGGTTAGGTTTAGGGCTACTTTAAGGTTAGAGATAAGGTTAGGTTAAGGGTAAGGTTTAGGTTTCGATGTTAGTGTGAGGGTTAGTGTTAGGTTTCCATTTAAGCTGAGCGTGTAGGGTAAGTTTTAGGGTTAGAGATAGAGTTAGGGTCAGGGTTAGGTTTCAGTTTAGAGTTAGGGTTCGGTTTATGCTTAGGATTAGGTTTAGGGCCAGAGTTGGGGGATATTTAGTATAACGTTTAGTTTTAGAGTTAGGGTGAAGTTTATGTTAAGTGTGAGGGTTAGAGTTAGGGTTAGGTTTAGGTTTCGGGCTAGAGTGAGGGGATAGTTTAGGGTTAGGTTTAGTTTTCGAGTTAGGCTTATGTTTAGGGTGAAGTTTAAGATTAAGGTTAGGGTAAACATTAGAGCTAGGGGTTTGGGTTAAGGTTAGGATCAGGTTAGGGTTAGGTTTAGGTTTAGTGTTAGGGTTAGTGTTAGGTTTTGCTGTTTAGATTAAGGTTAGGGTCAGGTTTAGGGTTAGCTTTAGTGTTAGGGTTCGGTTTAGGGTTAGGGTTAGGGTGAAGTTTAAGTCAAGAGTGAGGGTTGAGCTTAGACTTAGCGTTAGGGTTTAGGGTTAAAGTTAGGATTAGGTTTAGGGTTAAGATTCGTTTTCGGGTTAAGTCATGGTTAGGTTTAGGGCTAGTTTAAGGTTATGTTAAGGGTACGGTTTAGGTTTAGATGTTATTGTGAGGGTTAGTGTTAGGTTTCCATTTAAGCTGAGTGTGTAGGGTAAGTTTTAGGGTTAGGATTAGGGTTAGAGATAGAGTTAGGGTCATGGTTCGGTTTACGTTTAGAGTTAGGGTTAGGCTTATGGTTAGGATTAGGGTTAAGGTCAGAGTTGGGGGAGATTTCGTATTATGTTTCGTTGTAGGGTTAGGGTTGAAGTGAAGTTTATGTTAAGTGTGAGGGTTAGGGTTAGTTTTAGGGGTTGGTTTCAGGTTAGGGTCAGGGTTAGGGTTAGAGTTAGGTATAGGGTTAGCTTTAGTTTTGGTTAGGGTTAGGATTTGAATGAAGTTAGGGTAGGTTTAGGGTTATGGGTAGGGTAAAATTTTGGTTAAAGGTGAGGGTTCGGTTTAGGGTTAGGGTTAGAGTTATTGTTAGGGTTCGGTCTGAGTTTATGGTAGGTTTAAAGTTAGGGTTAAGGTTAGGTTAGGGTTATGGTCGGGGTTAAGAGTAGGATTAGGTTTAGGGTGAGGGTTAAGATCAGAGTTATTGTAAGGGTTATTTTTAGTTTTACAGGTGCACCAAGGTTAAGGTTACGGTTTGGTATATGGGTAGGGATAGGTTTAGAGTTAGGGTGAGCTTTAGGTTAGGGATAAGGTGAAGTTTAAGATTGGGTGAGGGTTAGGGTTAGGGTTATGGCTAATGTTTGGTTTAGTTTTCAGGTTAGCGTTAAGGTTGTTTTTCGTGTTAGGGTTAAGTTTAGGGGTTCTGTTTACTTTTAGGGTGAGGGTTAGATTTTAGGTTAGGGTTAAGTTTAGTGTTACGGTTCGGGTTAGGGTCACGGTTTGTGTTAGGCTTTGTGGTTGGGGTGAGGGTTAGGTTTAGGGTTAGGGTTGGGTAAGTTTAGGATTATGGTTATGGTAAGGTGTTAGGGGTTAGAGTTTTAATTTAGGGTGAGTGTTTGGGTGAGGGTCCCGGTTAGTCATTGTGGTTCTGGTCATGCTTAGTTTTGGTTTATGGTTAGGGTTAGGTTTATGATCAGGTTGAGGGTTAGTGTTAGAGTTAGGGTGAGAGTTAGGGTTAAGGTTTGGGTTAGGCTTTGGTGTTAGGGGTTAGGGTTTGTGTTAGAGTTATCGTTACGGCTTAGGGTTTCTCTTCAGTGTTAGGGTTAGGTTTAGGGAGAGCATTAGGGTTAGGGTTGGGGGATATGGTTAGGGGTCAGGGTGAGGGTTATGGTTAGTTTTACAGTTAAGGTGAGCGTTTAGAGTAAGTGTTATGTTTAGGGTTCGAGTTAGGGTTAGGTTTAGGGTTAGGGTTAGGTGTAGCTTAAGTTTTCGGTTTAGGTTCAGTTTTCGAATTAGAATTAGTGTTCTATTTAAGATCAAGGTTAGAGTTAGGGTTAGTGTTAGGATTAGGTCTACGGTTAGGATTAGGATTAGGACTAGACTTCGGTTCAGGGCTAATGTAAGGCTAAGTTTTAGGGTTACAGGTGGAGTAGCATTATGGTTAGAGTTTGGTTTAAGGTTAGGGTTTGGGTTAGGTTTAGGTTTAAGGTTAAGGTTAGGGTTAGGGTTGGATGAAGTTTAGGATGGCGTGAGGGTTATACTTAGGGTTAGGGCTAGAGTTTGATTTTGTGTTCAGGTTAGTGTTAAGGTTAGGTTTAAAGTTCGGGTTAGGGTTAGCAGTTATCTTTAGGGTTAGTGTTAGGTTTAGGTTCAGGGTTAGAGTTACATTTAGGTTCAAGGTGAGGGTTAAGGTAAGGGTTAGGATTACGGTGAGGATTCTACTTAGTGTTAGAGGTTAGGTTCATGGTTAGGATAGGGTTAAGTTTAGGGTTAATGTTAGGGTTAGCGTTAGATTAGGGTTACTGTTGGTGTTTGGGTTAGGGTTAGGGATAAGTTTCGGGATAGTGTTAGGTTTAGGGTTGGGGATACGGTTCGGGGTTAGGGTGAGGGTTAGCATTAGGTTTAGAGTTAAGGTGAGGGTTTAGGGTAAGTGTTATGGTTAGGGTTAGAGTTAGAGTTAGGGTTAGGGTGAATTCTCAGTTAATAGTGAGGGTTAGGGTAAGGGTTAGGGTTAAGGTTAGAGTTAGGATTAAGATTAGTGTTAGGGTTAGGTTTAGGGTCTGGGTTAGGTTAGGGGTAAGGTTAGGGTTAAGGCTATATTTACGGTCAGGGGTAGTGCTAAGTTAAGGTCAGGGTTCGGTTTAGAGTTAGAGTTCGTGCTAGGGTTTAGGGTTAGGTTTAGGGTCAGCTTTAGAGTTATTGTTAAGGTTAGGGTTAGGGTAGAGTTAAGGTTAGGGTTAACTTTAAAGTTAAGTAAGGGTTACGTTTAGGTCAGTGTTAGCGTTATTATTAGAGATAGGGTTAGGTTTAGGGAAAGGGTTAGGGTTCTTGTGAGGGTTAGTGTTAGGTTTACAGTTAAGCCGATGTTTTACGGTGTTAACGGTTAGGGCCAGGGTTAGAGTTAGGGTTAGGGTTAGGTGTAGGTGTAGGGCTAGAGTGAGGGGATAGTTTAGGGTTAGGTTTAGAGTGAAGGTTAAGTTAACATTAGAGTTAGGGTAAATATTAGAGTTAGGTGTTTGTGTCAAGGTTAGGATGAGGTTAGGGTTAGGTTTAGGGTTGGTGTTAGGGTTAGGTTTTGGTTTTTGTGTTAATGTTAGGGTCAGGTTTAGGGTAGCTTTAGGGTTAGGGTTTGGTTTAGGGTTGTGGTTAGGGTGAAGTTGAAGTTAAGGGTGAGGTTTGAGCTTAGCCTTAGCCTTAGGGGTTAGGGTTAGGCTTAAGGTTCGGATTAGGTTTAGGGTTAAGATCACTTTTAGGGTTAGGGTAAGTGTTAGGGTTAAGTGTTGGTTAGGTTTAGGGCTATTTTAAGGTCAGAGACAAGATGAGGTTAGGGGTAGGTTTAGGTTTAGATGTTTGTGTGAGGGTTAGTGCTAGGTTTCCATTTAAGCTGAGGGTGTAGGGTAAGTTTTAGGGTTAGAGATAGAGTTAGGGCCAGGGTTAGGTTTCAGTTTAGGGTTAGGGTTAGGTTTATGGTTAGGATTAGGGTTAGAGTCAGAGTTGGGGGATATTTAGTATTATGTTTCGTTTTAGGGTTAGGGTTAGGGTGAAGTTTATGTTAAGTGTGAGGGTTAGGGTTAGGTTTTGGGTTAGGGTTAGGTTTTAGGCTAGAGTGAGGGGATAGTTTAGGGTTAGGTTTAGTTTTAGGGTTAGGCTTAGGTTTAGGGTGAAGGTTAAGATTAGGTTTAGGGTAAATATTAGAGTTAGCTGTTTGGGTTAATGTTAGGATCAGGTTAGGGTTAGGTTTAGGGTTAGTGTTAGGGTTCGGGGTAGGTTTTGGTGTTTGGATTAATGTTAGGGTCAGGTTTAGGGTTAGCTTTAGGGTTAGGGTTCGGGTTAGGGTTCGGGTTAGGGGGAAGTTTAAGTTGAGGGTGAGGGTTGAGCTTAGCCTTAGCATTAGGGTTTAGAACTAAGGTTAGGATTAGGTTTAGGTTTAAGATTAGCTTCAGGGTTAGGGTAAGTGTTAGGGTTAAGTCATGGTTAGGTTTAGGGCTAGTTTAAGGTTAGAGATAAGGTTAGGTTAAGGGTAAGGTTTAGGTTTCGATGTTAGTGTGAGGGTTAGTGTTAGGTTTCCATTTAAGCTGAGCGTGTAGGGTAAGTTTTAGGGTTAGAGATAGAGTTAGGGTCAGGGTTAGGTTTCAGTTTAGAGTTAGGGTTCGGTTTATGCTTAGGATTAGGTTTAGGGCCAGAGTTGGGGGATATTTAGTATTACGTTTAGTTTTAGAGTTAGGGTGAAGTTTATGTTAAGTGTGAGGGTTAGAGTTAGGGTTAGGTTTAGGTTTCGGGCTAGAGTGAGGGGATAGTTTAGGGTTAGGTTTAGTTTTCGAGTTAGGCTTATGTTTAGGGTGAAGTTTAAGATTAAGGTTAGGGTAAACATTAGAGCTAGGGGTTTGGGTTAAGGTTAGGATCAGGTTAGGGTTAGGTTTAGGTTTAGTGTTAGGGTTAGTGTTAGGTTTTGCTGTTTAGATTAAGGTTAGTGTCAGGTTTAGGGTTAGCTTTAGTGTTAGGGTTCGGTTTAGGGTTAGGGTTAGGGTGAAGTTTAAGTCAAGAGTGAGGGTTGAGCTTAGACTTAGCGTTAGGGTTTAGGGTTAAAGTTAGGATTAGGTTTAGGGTTAAGATTCGTTTTCGGGTTAAGTCATGGTTAGGTTTAGGGCTAGTTTAAGGTTATGTTAAGGGTACGGTTTAGGTTTAGATGTTATTGTGAGGGTTAGTGTTAGGTTTCCATTTAAGCTGAGTGTGTAGGGTAAGTTTTAGGGTTAGGATTAGGGTTAGAGATAGAGTTAGGGTCAGGGTTCGGTTTACGTTTAGAGTTAGGGTTAGGCTTATGGTTAGGATTAGGGTTAAGGTCAGAGTTGGGGGAGATTTCGTATTATGTTTCGTTGTAGGGTTAGGGTTGAAGTGAAGTTTATGTTAAGTGTGAGGGTTAGGGTTAGTTTTAGGGGTTGGTTTCAGGTTAGGGTCAGGGTTAGGGTTAGAGTTAGGTATAGGGTTAGCTTTAGTTTTGGTTAGGGTTAGGATTTGAATGAAGTTAGGGTAGGTTTAGGGTTATGGGTAGGGTAAAATTTTGGTTAAAGGTGAGGGTTCGGTTTAGGGTTAGGGTTAGAGTTATTGTTAGGGTTCGGTCTGAGTTTATGGTAGGTTTAAAGTTAGGGTTAAGGTTAGGTTAGGGTTATGGTCGGGGTTAAGAGTAGGATTAGGTTTAGGGTGAGGGTTAAGATCAGAGTTATTGTAAGGGTTATTTTTAGTTTTACAGGTGCACCAAGGTTAAGGTTACGGTTTGGTATATGGGTAGGGATAGGTTTAGAGTTAGGGTGAGCTTTAGGTTAGGGATAAGGTGAAGTTTAAGATTGGGTGAGGGTTAGGGTTAGGGTTATGGCTAATGTATGGTTTAGTTTTCAGGTTAGCGTTAAGGTTGTTTTTCGTGTTAGGGTTAAGTTTAGGGGTTCTGTTTACTTTTAGGGTGAGGGTTAGATTTTAGGTTAGGGTTAAGTTTAGTGTTACGGTTCGGGTTAGGGTCACGGTTTGTGTTAGGCTTTGTGGTTGGGGTGAGGGTTAGGTTTAGGGTTAGGGTTGGGTAAGTTTAGGATTATGGTTATGGTAAGGTGTTAGGGGTTAGAGTTTTAATTTAGGGTGAGTGTTTGGGTGAGGGTCCCGGTTAGTCATTGTGGTTCTGGTCATGCTTAGTTTTGGTTTATGGTTAGGGTTAGGTTTATGATCAGGTTGAGGGTTAGTGTTAGAGTTAGGGTGAGAGTTAGGGTTAAGGTTTGGGTTAGGCTTTGGTGTTAGGGGTTAGGGTTTGTGTTAGAGTTATCGTTACGGCTTAGGGTTTCTCTTCAGTGTTAGGGTTAGGTTTAGGGAGAGCATTAGGGTTAGGGTTGGGGGATATGGTTAGGGGTCAGGGTGAGGGTTATGGTTAGTTTTACAGTTAAGGTGAGCGTTTAGAGTAAGTGTTATGTTTAGGGTTCGAGTTAGGGTTAGGTTTAGGGTTAGGGTTAGGTGTAGCTTAAGTTTTCGGTTTAGGTTCAGTTTTCGAATTAGAATTAGTGTTCTATTTAAGATCAAGGTTAGAGTTAGGGTTAGTGTTAGGATTAGGTCTACGGTTAGGATTAGGATTAGGACTAGACTTCGGTTCAGGGCTAATGTAAGGCTAAGTTTTAGGGTTACAGGTGGAGTAGCATTATGGTTAGAGTTTGGTTTAAGGTTAGGGTTTGGGTTAGGTTTAGGTTTAAGGTTAAGGTTAGGGTTAGGGTTGGATGAAGTTTAGGATGGCGTGAGGGTTATACTTAGGGTTAGGGCTAGAGTTTGATTTTGTGTTCAGGTTAGTGTTAAGGTTAGGTTTAAAGTTCGGGTTAGGGTTAGCAGTTATCTTTAGGGTTAGTGTTAGGTTTAGGTTCAGGGTTAGAGTTACATTTAGGTTCAGGGTGAGGGTTAAGGTAAGGGTTAGGATTACGGTGAGGATTCTACTTAGTGTTAGAGGTTAGGTTCATGGTTAGGATAGGGTTAAGTTTAGGGTTAATGTTAGGGTTAGTGTTAGATTAGGGTTACTGTTCGTGTTTGGGTTAGGGTTAGGGATAAGTTTAGGGATAGTGTTAGGTTTAGGGTTGGGGATACGGTTCGGGGTTAGGGTGAGGGTTAGCATTAGGTTTAGAGTTAAGGTGAGGGTTTAGGGTAAGTGTTATGGTTAGGGTTAGAGTTAGAGTTAGGGTTAGGGTGAATTCTCAGTTAATAGTGAGGGTTAGGGTAAGGGTTAGGGTTAAGGTTAGAGTTAGGATTAAGATTAGTGTTAGGGTTAGGTTTAGGGTCTGGGTTAGGTTAGGGGTAAGGTTAGGGTTAAGGCTATATTTACGGTCAGGGGTAGTGCTAAGTTAAGGTCAGGGTTCGGTTTAGAGTTAGAGTTCGTGCTAGGGTTTAGGGTTAGGTTTAGGGTCAGCTTTAGAGTTATTGTTAAGGTTAGGGTTAGGGTAGAGTTAAGGTTAGGGTTAACTTTAAAGTTAAGTAAGGGTTACGTTTAGGTCAGTGTTAGCGTTATTATTAGAGATAGGGTTAGGTTTAGGGAAAGGGTTAGGGTTCTTGTGAGGGTTAGTGTTAGGTTTACAGTTAAGCCGATGTTTTACGGTGTTAACGGTTAGGGCCAGGGTTAGAGTTAGGGTTAGGGTTAGGTGTAGGTGTAGGGCTAGAGTGAGGGGATAGTTTAGGGTTAGGTTTAGAGTGAAGGTTAAGTTAACATTAGTGTTAGGGTAAATATTAGAGTTAGGTGTTTGTGTCAAGGTTAGGATGAGGTTAGGGTTAGGTTTAGGGTTGGTGTTAGGGTTAGGTTTTGGTTTTTGTGTTAATGTTAGGGTCAGGTTTAGGGTAGCTTTAGGGTTAGGGTTTGGTTTAGGGTTGTGGTTAGGGTGAAGTTGAAGTTAAGGGTGAGGTTTGAGCTTAGCCTTAGCCTTAGGGGTTAGGGTTAGGCTTAAGGTTCGGATTAGGTTTAGGGTTAAGATCACTTTTAGGGTTAGGGTAAGTGTTAGGGTTAAGTGTTGGTTAGGTTTAGGGCTATTTTAAGGTCAGAGACAAGATGAGGTTAGGGGTAGGTTTAGGTTTAGATGTTTGTGTGAGGGTTAGTGCTAGGTTTCCATTTAAGCTGAGGGTGTAGGGTAAGTTTTAGGGTTAGAGATAGAGTTAGGGCCAGGGTTAGGTTTCAGTTTAGGGTTAGGGTTAGGTTTATGGTTAGGATTAGGGTTAGAGTCAGAGTTGGGGGATATTTAGTATTATGTTTCGTTTTAGGGTTAGGGTTAGGGTGAAGTTTATGTTAAGTGTGAGGGTTAGGGTTAGGTTTTGGGTTAGGGTTAGGTTTTAGGCTAGAGTGAGGGGATAGTTTAGGGTTAGGTTTAGTTTTAGGGTTAGGCTTAGGTTTAGGGTGAAGGTTAAGATTAGGTTTAGGGTAAATATTAGAGTTAGCTGTTTGGGTTAATGTTAGGATCAGGTTAGGGTTAGGTTTAGGGTTAGTGTTAGGGTTCGGGGTAGGTTTTGGTGTTTGGATTAATGTTAGGGTCAGGTTTAGGGTTAGCTTTAGGGTTAGGGTTCGGGTTAGGGTTCGGGTTAGGGGGAAGTTTAAGTTGAGGGTGAGGGTTGAGCTTAGCCTTAGCATTAGGGTTTAGAACTAAGGTTAGGATTAGGTTTAGGTTTAAGATTAGCTTCAGGGTTAGGGTAAGTGTTAGGGTTAAGTCATGGTTAGGTTTAGGGCTAGTTTAAGGTTAGAGATAAGGTTAGGTTAAGGGTAAGGTTTAGGTTTCGATGTTAGTGTGAGGGTTAGTGTTAGGTTTCCATTTAAGCTGAGCGTGTAGGGTAAGTTTTAGGGTTAGAGATAGAGTTAGGGTCAGGGTTAGGTTTCAGTTTAGAGTTAGGGTTCGGTTTATGCTTAGGATTAGGTTTAGGGCCAGAGTTGGGGGATATTTAGTATTACGTTTAGTTTTAGAGTTAGGGTGAAGTTTATGTTAAGTGTGAGGGTTAGAGTTAGGGTTAGGTTTAGGTTTCGGGCTAGAGTGAGGGGATAGTTTAGGGTTAGGTTTAGTTTTCGAGTTAGGCTTATGTTTAGGGTGAAGTTTAAGATTAAGGTTAGGGTAAACATTAGAGCTAGGGGTTTGGGTTAAGGTTAGGATCAGGTTAGGGTTAGGTTTAGGTTTAGTGTTAGGGTTAGTGTTAGGTTTTGCTGTTTAGATTAAGGTTAGTGTCAGGTTTAGGGTTAGCTTTAGTGTTAGGGTTCGGTTTAGGGTTAGGGTTAGGGTGAAGTTTAAGTCAAGAGTGAGGGTTGAGCTTAGACTTAGCGTTAGGGTTTAGGGTTAAAGTTAGGATTAGGTTTAGGGTTAAGATTCGTTTTCGGGTTAAGTCATGGTTAGGTTTAGGGCTAGTTTAAGGTTATGTTAAGGGTACGGTTTAGGTTTAGATGTTATTGTGAGGGTTAGTGTTAGGTTTCCATTTAAGCTGAGTGTGTAGGGTAAGTTTTAGGGTTAGGATTAGGGTTAGAGATAGAGTTAGGGTCAGGGTTCGGTTTACGTTTAGAGTTAGGGTTAGGCTTATGGTTAGGATTAGGGTTAAGGTCAGAGTTGGGGGAGATTTCGTATTATGTTTCGTTGTAGGGTTAGGGTTGAAGTGAAGTTTATGTTAAGTGTGAGGGTTAGGGTTAGTTTTAGGGGTTGGTTTCAGGTTAGGGTCAGGGTTAGGGTTAGAGTTAGGTATAGGGTTAGCTTTAGTTTTGGTTAGGGTTAGGATTTGAATGAAGTTAGGGTAGGTTTAGGGTTATGGGTAGGGTAAAATTTTGGTTAAAGGTGAGGGTTCGGTTTAGGGTTAGGGTTAGAGTTATTGTTAGGGTTCGGTCTGAGTTTATGGTAGGTTTAAAGTTAGGGTTAAGGTTAGGTTAGGGTTATGGTCGGGGTTAAGAGTAGGATTAGGTTTAGGGTGAGGGTTAAGATCAGAGTTATTGTAAGGGTTATTTTTAGTTTTACAGGTGCACCAAGGTTAAGGTTACGGTTTGGTATATGGGTAGGGATAGGTTTAGAGTTAGGGTGAGCTTTAGGTTAGGGATAAGGTGAAGTTTAAGATTGGGTGAGGGTTAGGGTTAGGGTTATGGCTAAGGTTTGGTTTAGTTTTCAGGTTAGCGTTAAGGTTGTTTTTCGTGTTAGGGTTAAGTTTAGGGGTTCTGTTTACTTTTAGGGTGAGGGTTAGATTTTAGGTTAGGGTTAAGTTTAGTGTTACGGTTCGGGTTAGGGTCACGTTTTGTGTTAGGCTTTGTGGTTGGGGTGAGGGTTAGGTTTAGGGTTAGGGTTGGGTAAGTTTAGGATTATGGTTATGGTAAGGTGTTAGGGGTTAGAGTTTTAATTTAGGGTGAGTGTTTGGGTGAGGGTCCCGGTTAGTCATTGTGGTTCTGGTCATGCTTAGTTTTGGTTTATGGTTAGGGTTAGGTTTATGATCAGGTTGAGGGTTAGTGTTAGAGTTAGGGTGAGAGTTAGGGTTAAGGTTTGGGTTAGGCTTTGGTGTTAGGGGTTAGGGTTTGTGTTAGAGTTATCGTTACGGCTTAGGGTTTCTCTTCAGTGTTAGGGTTAGGTTTAGGGAGAGCATTAGGGTTAGGGTTGGGGGATATGGTTAGGGGTCAGGGTGAGGGTTATGGTTAGTTTTACAGTTAAGGTGAGGGTTTAGAGTAAGTGTTATGTTTAGGGTTCGAGTTAGGGTTAGGTTTAGGGTTAGGGTTAGGTGTAGCTTAAGTTTTCGGTTTAGGTTCAGTTTTCGAATTAGAATTAGTGTTCTATTTAAGATCAAGGTTAGAGTTAGGGTTAGTGTTAGGATTAGGTCTACGGTTAGGATTAGGATTAGGACTAGACTTCGGTTCAGGGCTAATGTAAGGCTAAGTTTTAGGGTTACAGGTGGAGTAGCATTATGGTTAGAGTTTGGTTTAAGGTTAGGGTTTGGGTTAGGTTTAGGTTTAAGGTTAAGGTTAGGGTTAGGGTTGGATGAAGTTTAGGATGGCGTGAGGGTTATACTTAGGGTTAGGGCTAGAGTTTGATTTTGTGTTCAGGTTAGTGTTAAGGTTAGGTTTAAAGTTCGGGTTAGGGTTAGCAGTTATCTTTAGGGTTAGTGTTAGGTTTAGGTTCAGGGTTAGAGTTACATTTAGGTTCAGGGTGAGGGTTAAGGTAAGGGTTAGGATTACGGTGAGGATTCTACTTAGTGTTAGAGGTTAGGTTCATGGTTAGGATAGGGTTAAGTTTAGGGTTAATGTTAGGGTTAGTGTTAGATTAGGGTTACTGTTCGTGTTTGGGTTAGGGTTAGGGATAAGTTTAGGGATAGTGTTAGGTTTAGGGTTGGGGATACGGTTCGGGGTTAGGGTGAGGGTTAGCATTAGGTTTAGAGTTAAGGTGAGGGTTTAGGGTAAGTGTTATGGTTAGGGTTAGAGTTAGAGTTAGGGTTAGGGTGAATTCTCAGTTAATAGTGAGGGTTAGGGTAAGGGTTAGGGTTAAGGTTAGAGTTAGGATTAAGATTAGTGTTAGGGTTAGGTTTAGGGTCTGGGTTAGGTTAGGGGTAAGGTTAGGGTTAAGGCTATATTTACGGTCAGGGGTAGTGCTAAGTTAAGGTCAGGGTTCGGTTTAGAGTTAGAGTTCGTGCTAGGGTTTAGGGTTAGGTTTAGGGTCAGCTTTAGAGTTATTGTTAAGGTTAGGGTTAGGGTAGAGTTAAGGTTAGGGTTAACTTTAAAGTTAAGTAAGGGTTACGTTTAGGTCAGTGTTAGCGTTATTATTAGAGATAGGGTTAGGTTTAGGGAAAGGGTTAGGGTTCTTGTGAGGGTTAGTGTTAGGTTTACAGTTAAGCCGATGTTTTACGGTGTTAACGGTTAGGGCCAGGGTTAGAGTTAGGGTTAGGGTTAGGTGTAGGTGTAGGGCTAGAGTGAGGGGATAGTTTAGGGTTAGGTTTAGAGTGAAGGTTAAGTTAACATTAGTGTTAGGGTAAATATTAGAGTTAGGTGTTTGTGTCAAGGTTAGGATGAGGTTAGGGTTAGGTTTAGGGTTGGTGTTAGGGTTAGGTTTTGGTTTTTGTGTTAATGTTAGGGTCAGGTTTAGGGTAGCTTTAGGGTTAGGGTTTGGTTTAGGGTTGTGGTTAGGGTGAAGTTGAAGTTAAGGGTGAGGTTTGAGCTTAGCCTTAGCCTTAGGGGTTAGGGTTAGGCTTAAGGTTCGGATTAGGTTTAGGGTTAAGATCACTTTTAGGGTTAGGGTAAGTGTTAGGGTTAAGTGTTGGTTAGGTTTAGGGCTATTTTAAGGTCAGAGACAAGATGAGGTTAGGGGTAGGTTTAGGTTTAGATGTTTGTGTGAGGGTTAGTGCTAGGTTTCCATTTAAGCTGAGGGTGTAGGGTAAGTTTTAGGGTTAGAGATAGAGTTAGGGCCAGGGTTAGGTTTCAGTTTAGGGTTAGGGTTAGGTTTATGGTTAGGATTAGGGTTAGAGTCAGAGTTGGGGGATATTTAGTATTATGTTTCGTTTTAGGGTTAGGGTTAGGGTGAAGTTTATGTTAAGTGTGAGGGTTAGGGTTAGGTTTTGGGTTAGGGTTAGGTTTTAGGCTAGAGTGAGGGGATAGTTTAGGGTTAGGTTTAGTTTTAGGGTTAGGCTTAGGTTTAGGGTGAAGGTTAAGATTAGGTTTAGGGTAAATATTAGAGTTAGCTGTTTGGGTTAATGTTAGGATCAGGTTAGGGTTAGGTTTAGGGTTAGTGTTAGGGTTCGGGGTAGGTTTTGGTGTTTGGATTAATGTTAGGGTCAGGTTTAGGGTTAGCTTTAGGGTTAGGGTTCGGGTTAGGGTTCGGGTTAGGGGGAAGTTTAAGTTGAGGGTGAGGGTTGAGCTTAGCCTTAGCATTAGGGTTTAGAACTAAGGTTAGGATTAGGTTTAGGTTTAAGATTAGCTTCAGGGTTAGGGTAAGTGTTAGGGTTAAGTCATGGTTAGGTTTAGGGCTAGTTTAAGGTTAGAGATAAGGTTAGGTTAAGGGTAAGGTTTAGGTTTCGATGTTAGTGTGAGGGTTAGTGTTAGGTTTCCATTTAAGCTGAGCGTGTAGGGTAAGTTTTAGGGTTAGAGATAGAGTTAGGGTCAGGGTTAGGTTTCAGTTTAGAGTTAGGGTTCGGTTTATGCTTAGGATTAGGTTTAGGGCCAGAGTTGGGGGATATTTAGTATTACGTTTAGTTTTAGAGTTAGGGTGAAGTTTATGTTAAGTGTGAGGGTTAGAGTTAGGGTTAGGTTTAGGTTTCGGGCTAGAGTGAGGGGATAGTTTAGGGTTAGGTTTAGTTTTCGAGTTAGGCTTATGTTTAGGGTGAAGTTTAAGATTAAGGTTAGGGTAAACATTAGAGCTAGGGGTTTGGGTTAAGGTTAGGATCAGGTTAGGGTTAGGTTTAGGTTTAGTGTTAGGGTTAGTGTTAGGTTTTGCTGTTTAGATTAAGGTTAGTGTCAGGTTTAGGGTTAGCTTTAGTGTTAGGGTTCGGTTTAGGGTTAGGGTTAGGGTGAAGTTTAAGTCAAGAGTGAGGGTTGAGCTTAGACTTAGCGTTAGGGTTTAGGGTTAAAGTTAGGATTAGGTTTAGGGTTAAGATTCGTTTTCGGGTTAAGTCATGGTTAGGTTTAGGGCTAGTTTAAGGTTATGTTAAGGGTACGGTTTAGGTTTAGATGTTATTGTGAGGGTTAGTGTTAGGTTTCCATTTAAGCTGAGTGTGTAGGGTAAGTTTTAGGGTTAGGATTAGGGTTAGAGATAGAGTTAGGGTCAGGGTTCGGTTTACGTTTAGAGTTAGGGTTAGGCTTATGGTTAGGATTAGGGTTAAGGTCAGAGTTGGGGGAGATTTCGTATTATGTTTCGTTGTAGGGTTAGGGTTGAAGTGAAGTTTATGTTAAGTGTGAGGGTTAGGGTTAGTTTTAGGGGTTGGTTTCAGGTTAGGGTCAGGGTTAGGGTTAGAGTTAGGTATAGGGTTAGCTTTAGTTTTGGTTAGGGTTAGGATTTGAATGAAGTTAGGGTAGGTTTAGGGTTATGGGTAGGGTAAAATTTTGGTTAAAGGTGAGGGTTCGGTTTAGGGTTAGGGTTAGAGTTATTGTTAGGGTTCGGTCTGAGTTTATGGTAGGTTTAAAGTTAGGGTTAAGGTTAGGTTAGGGTTATGGTCGGGGTTAAGAGTAGGATTAGGTTTAGGGTGAGGGTTAAGATCAGAGTTATTGTAAGGGTTATTTTTAGTTTTACAGGTGCACCAAGGTTAAGGTTACGGTTTGGTATATGGGTAGGGATAGGTTTAGAGTTAGGGTGAGCTTTAGGTTAGGGATAAGGTGAAGTTTAAGATTGGGTGAGGGTTAGGGTTAGGGTTATGGCTAAGGTTTGGTTTAGTTTTCAGGTTAGCGTTAAGGTTGTTTTTCGTGTTAGGGTTAAGTTTAGGGGTTCTGTTTACTTTTAGGGTGAGGGTTAGATTTTAGGTTAGGGTTAAGTTTAGTGTTACGGTTCGGGTTAGGGTCACGGTTTGTGTTAGGCTTTGTGGTTGGGGTGAGGGTTAGGTTTAGGGTTAGGGTTGGGTAAGTTTAGGATTATGGTTATGGTAAGGTGTTAGGGGTTAGAGTTTTAATTTAGGGTGAGTGTTTGGGTGAGGGTCCCGGTTAGTCATTGTGGTTCTGGTCATGCTTAGTTTTGGTTTATGGTTAGGGTTAGGTTTATGATCAGGTTGAGGGTTAGTGTTAGAGTTAGGGTGAGAGTTAGGGTTAAGGTTTGGGTTAGGCTTTGGTGTTAGGGGTTAGGGTTTGTGTTAGAGTTATCGTTACGGCTTAGGGTTTCTCTTCAGTGTTAGGGTTAGGTTTAGGGAGAGCATTAGGGTTAGGGTTGGGGGATATGGTTAGGGGTCAGGGTGAGGGTTATGGTTAGTTTTACAGTTAAGGTGAGCGTTTAGAGTAAGTGTTATGTTTAGGGTTCGAGTTAGGGTTAGGTTTAGGGTTAGGGTTAGGTGTAGCTTAAGTTTTCGGTTTAGGTTCAGTTTTCGAATTAGAATTAGTGTTCTATTTAAGATCAAGGTTAGAGTTAGGGTTAGTGTTAGGATTAGGTCTACGGTTAGGATTAGGATTAGGACTAGACTTCGGTTCAGGGCTAATGTAAGGCTAAGTTTTAGGGTTACAGGTGGAGTAGCATTATGGTTAGAGTTTGGTTTAAGGTTAGGGTTTGGGTTAGGTTTAGGTTTAAGGTTAAGGTTAGGGTTAGGGTTGGATGAAGTTTAGGATGGCGTGAGGGTTATACTTAGGGTTAGGGCTAGAGTTTGATTTTGTGTTCAGGTTAGTGTTAAGGTTAGGTTTAAAGTTCGGGTTAGGGTTAGCAGTTATCTTTAGGGTTAGTGTTAGGTTTAGGTTCAGGGTTAGAGTTACATTTAGGTTCAGGGTGAGGGTTAAGGTAAGGGTTAGGATTACGGTGAGGATTCTACTTAGTGTTAGAGGTTAGGTTCATGGTTAGGATAGGGTTAAGTTTAGGGTTAATGTTAGGGTTAGTGTTAGATTAGGGTTACTGTTCGTGTTTGGGTTAGGGTTAGGGATAAGTTTAGGGATAGTGTTAGGTTTAGGGTTGGGGATACGGTTCGGGGTTAGGGTGAGGGTTAGCATTAGGTTTAGAGTTAAGGTGAGGGTTTAGGGTAAGTGTTATGGTTAGGGTTAGAGTTAGAGTTAGGGTTAGGGTGAATTCTCAGTTAATAGTGAGGGTTAGGGTAAGGGTTAGGGTTAAGGTTAGAGTTAGGATTAAGATTAGTGTTAGGGTTAGGTTTAGGGTCTGGGTTAGGTTAGGGGTAAGGTTAGGGTTAAGGCTATATTTACGGTCAGGGGTAGTGCTAAGTTAAGGTCAGGGTTCGGTTTAGAGTTAGAGTTCGTGCTAGGGTTTAGGGTTAGGTTTAGGGTCAGCTTTAGAGTTATTGTTAAGGTTAGGGTTAGGGTAGAGTTAAGGTTAGGGTTAACTTTAAAGTTAAGTAAGGGTTACGTTTAGGTCAGTGTTAGCGTTATTATTAGAGATAGGGTTAGGTTTAGGGAAAGGGTTAGGGTTCTTGTGAGGGTTAGTGTTAGGTTTACAGTTAAGCCGATGTTTTACGGTGTTAACGGTTAGGGCCAGGGTTAGAGTTAGGGTTAGGGTTAGGTGTAGGTGTAGGGCTAGAGTGAGGGGATAGTTTAGGGTTAGGTTTAGAGTGAAGGTTAAGTTAACATTAGTGTTAGGGTAAATATTAGAGTTAGGTGTTTGTGTCAAGGTTAGGATGAGGTTAGGGTTAGGTTTAGGGTTGGTGTTAGGGTTAGGTTTTGGTTTTTGTGTTAATGTTAGGGTCAGGTTTAGGGTAGCTTTAGGGTTAGGGTTTGGTTTAGGGTTGTGGTTAGGGTGAAGTTGAAGTTAAGGGTGAGGTTTGAGCTTAGCCTTAGCCTTAGGGGTTAGGGTTAGGCTTAAGGTTCGGATTAGGTTTAGGGTTAAGATCACTTTTAGGGTTAGGGTAAGTGTTAGGGTTAAGTGTTGGTTAGGTTTAGGGCTATTTTAAGGTCAGAGACAAGATGAGGTTAGGGGTAGGTTTAGGTTTAGATGTTTGTGTGAGGGTTAGTGCTAGGTTTCCATTTAAGCTGAGGGTGTAGGGTAAGTTTTAGGGTTAGAGATAGAGTTAGGGCCAGGGTTAGGTTTCAGTTTAGGGTTAGGGTTAGGTTTATGGTTAGGATTAGGGTTAGAGTCAGAGTTGGGGGATATTTAGTATTATGTTTCGTTTTAGGGTTAGGGTTAGGGTGAAGTTTATGTTAAGTGTGAGGGTTAGGGTTAGGTTTTGGGTTAGGGTTAGGTTTTAGGCTAGAGTGAGGGGATAGTTTAGGGTTAGGTTTAGTTTTAGGGTTAGGCTTAGGTTTAGGGTGAAGGTTAAGATTAGGTTTAGGGTAAATATTAGAGTTAGCTGTTTGGGTTAATGTTAGGATCAGGTTAGGGTTAGGTTTAGGGTTAGTGTTAGGGTTCGGGGTAGGTTTTGGTGTTTGGATTAATGTTAGGGTCAGGTTTAGGGTTAGCTTTAGGGTTAGGGTTCGGGTTAGGGTTCGGGTTAGGGGGAAGTTTAAGTTGAGGGTGAGGGTTGAGCTTAGCCTTAGCATTAGGGTTTAGAACTAAGGTTAGGATTAGGTTTAGGTTTAAGATTAGCTTCAGGGTTAGGGTAAGTGTTAGGGTTAAGTCATGGTTAGGTTTAGGGCTAGTTTAAGGTTAGAGATAAGGTTAGGTTAAGGGTAAGGTTTAGGTTTCGATGTTAGTGTGAGGGTTAGTGTTAGGTTTCCATTTAAGCTGAGCGTGTAGGGTAAGTTTTAGGGTTAGAGATAGAGTTAGGGTCAGGGTTAGGTTTCAGTTTAGAGTTAGGGTTCGGTTTATGCTTAGGATTAGGTTTAGGGCCAGAGTTGGGGGATATTTAGTATTACGTTTAGTTTTAGAGTTAGGGTGAAGTTTATGTTAAGTGTGAGGGTTAGAGTTAGGGTTAGGTTTAGGTTTCGGGCTAGAGTGAGGGGATAGTTTAGGGTTAGGTTTAGTTTTCGAGTTAGGCTTATGTTTAGGGTGAAGTTTAAGATTAAGGTTAGGGTAAACATTAGAGCTAGGGGTTTGGGTTAAGGTTAGGATCAGGTTAGGGTTAGGTTTAGGTTTAGTGTTAGGGTTAGTGTTAGGTTTTGCTGTTTAGATTAAGGTTAGTGTCAGGTTTAGGGTTAGCTTTAGTGTTAGGGTTCGGTTTAGGGTTAGGGTTAGGGTGAAGTTTAAGTCAAGAGTGAGGGTTGAGCTTAGACTTAGCGTTAGGGTTTAGGGTTAAAGTTAGGATTAGGTTTAGGGTTAAGATTCGTTTTCGGGTTAAGTCATGGTTAGGTTTAGGGCTAGTTTAAGGTTATGTTAAGGGTACGGTTTAGGTTTAGATGTTATTGTGAGGGTTAGTGTTAGGTTTCCATTTAAGCTGAGTGTGTAGGGTAAGTTTTAGGGTTAGGATTAGGGTTAGAGATAGAGTTAGGGTCAGGGTTCGGTTTACGTTTAGAGTTAGGGTTAGGCTTATGGTTAGGATTAGGGTTAAGGTCAGAGTTGGGGGAGATTTCGTATTATGTTTCGTTGTAGGGTTAGGGTTGAAGTGAAGTTTATGTTAAGTGTGAGGGTTAGGGTTAGTTTTAGGGGTTGGTTTCAGGTTAGGGTCAGGGTTAGGGTTAGAGTTAGGTATAGGGTTAGCTTTAGTTTTGGTTAGGGTTAGGATTTGAATGAAGTTAGGGTAGGTTTAGGGTTATGGGTAGGGTAAAATTTTGGTTAAAGGTGAGGGTTCGGTTTAGGGTTAGGGTTAGAGTTATTGTTAGGGTTCGGTCTGAGTTTATGGTAGGTTTAAAGTTAGGGTTAAGGTTAGGTTAGGGTTATGGTCGGGGTTAAGAGTAGGATTAGGTTTAGGGTGAGGGTTAAGATCAGAGTTATTGTAAGGGTTATTTTTAGTTTTACAGGTGCACCAAGGTTAAGGTTACGGTTTGGTATATGGGTAGGGATAGGTTTAGAGTTAGGGTGAGCTTTAGGTTAGGGATAAGGTGAAGTTTAAGATTGGGTGAGGGTTAGGGTTAGGGTTATGGCTAAGGTTTGGTTTAGTTTTCAGGTTAGCGTTAAGGTTGTTTTTCGTGTTAGGGTTAAGTTTAGGGGTTCTGTTTACTTTTAGGGTGAGGGTTAGATTTTAGGTTAGGGTTAAGTTTAGTGTTACGGTTCGGGTTAGGGTCACGTTTTGTGTTAGGCTTTGTGGTTGGGGTGAGGGTTAGGTTTAGGGTTAGGGTTGGGTAAGTTTAGGATTATGGTTATGGTAAGGTGTTAGGGGTTAGAGTTTTAATTTAGGGTGAGTGTTTGGGTGAGGGTCCCGGTTAGTCATTGTGGTTCTGGTCATGCTTAGTTTTGGTTTATGGTTAGGGTTAGGTTTATGATCAGGTTGAGGGTTAGTGTTAGAGTTAGGGTGAGAGTTAGGGTTAAGGTTTGGGTTAGGCTTTGGTGTTAGGGGTTAGGGTTTGTGTTAGAGTTATCGTTACGGCTTAGGGTTTCTCTTCAGTGTTAGGGTTAGGTTTAGGGAGAGCATTAGGGTTAGGGTTGGGGGATATGGTTAGGGGTCAGGGTGAGGGTTATGGTTAGTTTTACAGTTAAGGTGAGCGTTTAGAGTAAGTGTTATGTTTAGGGTTCGAGTTAGGGTTAGGTTTAGGGTTAGGGTTAGGTGTAGCTTAAGTTTTCGGTTTAGGTTCAGTTTTCGAATTAGAATTAGTGTTCTATTTAAGATCAAGGTTAGAGTTAGAGTTAGTGTTAGGATTAGGTCTACGGTTAGGATTAGGATTAGGACTAGACTTCGGTTCAGGGCTAATGTAAGGCTAGGTTTTAGGGTTACAGGTGGAGTAGCATTATGGTTACAGTTTGGTTTAAGGTTAGGGTTTGGGTTAGGTTTAGGTTTAAGGTTAAGGTTAGGGTTAGGGTTGGATGAAGTTTAGGATGGCGTGAGGGTTATACTTAGGGTTAGGGCTAGAGTTTGATTTTGTGTTCAGGTTAGTGTTAAGGTTAGGTTTAAAGTTCGGGTTAGGGTTAGGAGTTATCTTTAGGGTTAGTGTTAGGTTTAGGTTCAGGGTTAGAGTTACATTTAGGTTCAGGGTGAGGGTTAAGGTAAGGGTTAGGATTACGGTGAGGATTCTACTTAGTGTTAGAGGTTAGGTTCATGGTTAGGATAGGGTTAAGTTTAGGGTTAATGTTAGGGTTAGTGTTAGATTAGGGTTACTGTTCGTGTTTGGGTTAGGGTTAGGGATAAGTTTCGGGATAGTGTTAGGTTTAGGGCTGGGGATACGGTTCGGGGTTAGGGTGAGGGTTAGCATTAGGTTTAGAGTTAAGGTGAGGGTTTAGGGTAAGTGTTATGGTTAGGGTTAGAGTTAGAGTTAGGGTTAGAGTGAATTCTCAGTTAATAGTGAGGGTTAGGGTAAGGGTTAGGGTTAAGGTTAGAGTTAGGATTAAGATTAGTGTTAGGGTTAGGTTGAGGGTCTGGGTTAGGTTAGGGGTAAGGTTAGGGTTAAGGCTATATTTACGGTCAGGGGTAGTGCTAAGTTAAGGTCAGGGTTCGGTTTAGAGTTAGAGTTCGTGCTAGGGTTTAGGGTTAGGTTTAGGGTCAGCTTTAGAGTTATTGTTAAGGTTAGGGTTAGGGTAGAGTTAAGGTTAGGGTTAACTTTAAAGTTAAGTAAGGGTTACGTTTAGGCCAGTGTTAGCGTTATTATTAGAGATAGGGTTAGGTTTAGGGAAAGAGTTAGGGTTCTTGTGAGGGTTAGTGTTAGGTTTACTGTTAAGGCGATGTTTTACGGTGTTAACGGTTAGGGCCAGGGTTAGAGTTAGGGTTAGGGTTAGGTGTAGGTGTAGGGCTAGAGTGAGGGGATAATTTAGGGTTAGGTTTAGAGTGAAGGTTAAGTTAACATTAGTGTTAGGGTAAATATTAGAGTTAAGTGTTTGTGTCAAGGTTAGGATCAGGTTAGGGTTAGGTTTAGGGTTGGTGTTAGGGTTAGGTTTTGGTTTTTGTGTTAATGTTAGGGTCAGGTTTAGGGTAGCTTTAGGGTTAGGGTTTGGTTTAGGGTTGTGGTTAGGGTGAAGTTGAAGTTAAGGGTGAGGTTTGAGCTTAGCCTTAGCCTTAGGGGTTAGGGTTAGGCTTAAGTTTCGGATTAGGTTTAGAGTTAAGATCACTTTTAGGGTTAGGGTAAGGGTTAGGGTTAAGTGTTGGTTAGGTTTAGGGCTATTTTAAGGTCAGAGACAAGATGAGGTTAGGGGTAGGTTTAGGTTTAGATGTTTGTGTGAGGGTTAGTGCTAGGTTTCCATTTAAGCTGAGGGTGTAGGGTAAGTTTTAGGGTTAGAGATAGAGTTAGGGCCAGGGTTAGGTTTCAGTTTAGGGTTAGGGTTAGGTTTATGGTTAGGATTAGGGTTAGAGTCAGAGTTGGGGGATATTTAGTATTATGTTTCGTTTTAGGGTTAGGGTTAGGGTGAAGTTTATGTTAAGTGTGAGGGTTAGGGTTAGGTTTTGGGTTAGGGTTAGGTTTTAGGCTAGAGTGAGGGGATAGTTTAGGGTTAGGTTTAGTTTTAGGGTTAGGCTTAGGTTTAGGGTGAAGGTTAAGATTAGGTTTAGGGTAAATATTAGAGTTAGCTGTTTGGGTTAATGTTAGGATCAGGTTAGGGTTAGGTTTAGGGTTAGTGTTAGGGTTCGGGGTAGGTTTTGGTGTTTGGATTAATGTTAGGGTCAGGTTTAGGGTTAGCTTTAGGGTTAGGGTTCGGGTTAGGGTTCGGGTTAGGGGGAAGTTTAAGTTGAGGGTGAGGGTTGAGCTTAGCCTTAGCATTAGGGTTTAGAACTAAGGTTAGGATTAGGTTTAGGTTTAAGATTAGCTTCAGGGTTAGGGTAAGTGTTAGGGTTAAGTCATGGTTAGGTTTAGGGCTAGTTTAAGGTTAGAGATAAGGTTAGGTTAAGGGTAAGGTTTAGGTTTCGATGTTAGTGTGAGGGTTAGTGTTAGGTTTCCATTTAAGCTGAGCGTGTAGGGTAAGTTTTAGGGTTAGAGATAGAGTTAGGGTCAGGGTTAGGTTTCAGTTTAGAGTTAGGGTTCGGTTTATGCTTAGGATTAGGTTTAGGGCCAGAGTTGGGGGATATTTAGTATTATGTTTAGTTTTAGAGTTAGGGTGAAGTTTATGTTAAGTGTGAGGGTTAGAGTTAGGGTTAGGTTTAGGTTTCGGGCTAGAGTGAGGGGATAGTTTAGGGTTAGGTTTAGTTTTCGAGTTAGGCTTATGTTTAGGGTGAAGTTTAAGATTAAGGTTAGTGTAAACGTTAGAGCTAGGGGTTTGGGTTAAGTTTAGGATCAGGTTAGGGTTAGGTTTAGGTTTAGTGTTAGGGTTAGTGTTAGGTTTTGCTGTTTAGATTAAGGGTAGGGTCAGGTTTAGGGTTAGCTTTAGGGTTAGGGTTCGGTTTAGGGTTAGGGTTAGGGTGAAGTTTAAGTCAAGAGTGAGGGTTGAGCTTAGACTTAGCGTTAGGGTTTAGGGTTAAAGTTAGGATTAGGTTTAGGGTTAAGATTCGTTTTCGGGTTAAGTCATGGTTAGGTTTAGGGCTAGTTTAAGGTTAGAGATAAGGTTAGGTTAAGGGTACGGTTTAGGTTTAGATGTTATTGTGAGGGTTAGTGTTAGGTTTCCATTTAAGCTGAGTGTGTAGGGTAAGTTTTAGGGTTAGGATTAGGGTTAGAGATAGAGTTAGGGTCAGGGTTCGGTTTACGTTTAGAGTTAGGGTTAGGCTTATGGTTAGGATTAGGGTTAAGGTCAGAGTTGGGGGAGATTTCGTATTATGTTTCGTTGTAGGGTTAGGGTTGAAGTGAAGTTTATGTTAAGTGTGAGGGTTAGGGTTAGTTTTAGGGGTTGGTTTCAGGTTAGGGTCAGGGTTAGGGTTAGAGTTAGGTATAGGGTTAGCTTTAGTTTTGGTTAGGGTTAGGATTTGAATGAAGTTAGGGTAGGTTTAGGGTTATGGGTAGGGTAAAATTTTGGTTAAAGGTGAGGGTTCAGTTTAGGGTTAGGGTTAGAGTTATTGTTAGGGTTCGGTCTGAGTTTATGGTAGGTTTAAAGTTAGGGTTAAGTTTAGGTTAGGGTTATGGTCGGGGTTAAGAGTAGGATTAGGTTTAGGGTGAGGGTTAAGATCAGAGTTATTGTAAGGGTTATTTTTAGTTTTACAGGTGCACCAAGGTTAAGGTTACGGTTTGGTATATGGGTAGGGATAGGTTTAGAGTTAGGGTGAGCTTTAGGTTAGGGATAAGGTGAAGTTTAAGATCGGGTGAGGGTTAGGGTTAGGGTTATGGCTAAGGTTTGGTTTAGTTTTCAGGTTAGCGTTAAGGTTGTTTTTCGTGTTAGGGTTAAGTTTACGGGTTCTGTTTACTTTTAGGGTGAGGGTTAGATTTTAGGTTAGGGTTAAGTTTAGTGTTACGGTTCGGGTTAGGGTCACGGTTTGTGTTAGGCTTTGTGGTTGGGGTGAGGGTTAGGTTTAGGGTTAGGGTTGGGTAAGTTTAGGATTATGGTTATGGTAAGGTGTTAGGGGTTAGAGTTTTAATTTAGGGTGAGTGTTTGGGTGAGGGTCCCGGTTAGTCATTGTGGTTCTGGTCATGCTTAGTTTTGGTTTATGGTTAGGGTTAGGTTTATGATCAGGTTGAGGGTTAGTGTTAGAGTTAGGGTGAGAGTTAGGGTTAAGGTTTGGGTTAGGCTTTGGTGTTAGGGGTTAGGGTTTGTGTTAGAGTTATCGTTACGGCTTAGGGTTTCTCTTCAGTGTTAGGGTTAGGTTTAGGGAGAGCATTAGGGTTAGGGTTGGGGGATATGGTTAGGGGTCAGGGTGAGGGTTATGGTTAGTTTTACAGTTTAGGTGAGGGTTTAGAGTAAGTGTTATGTTTAGGGTTCGAGTTAGGGTTAGGTTTAGGGTTAGGGTTAGGTGTAGCTTAAGTTTTCGGTTTAGGTTCAGTTTTCGAATTAGAATTAGTGTTCTATTTAAGATCAAGGTTAGAGTTAGGGTTAGTGTTAGGATTAGGTCTACGGTTAGGATTAGGATTAGGACTAGACTTCGGTTCAGGGCTAATGTAAGGCTAAGTTTTAGGGTTACAGGTGGAGTAGCATTATGGTTAGAGTTTGGTTTAAGGTTAGGGTTTGGGTTAGGTTTAGGTTTAAGGTTAAGGTTAGGGTTAGGGTTGGATGAAGTTTAGGATGGCGTGAGGGTTATACTTAGGGTTAGGGCTAGAGTTTGATTTTGTGTTCAGGTTAGTGTTAAGGTTAGGTTTAAAGTTCGGGTTAGGGTTAGCAGTTATCTTTAGGGTTAGTGTTAGGTTTAGGTTCAGGGTTAGAGTTACATTTAGGTTCAGGGTGAGGGTTAAGGTAAGGGTTAGGATTACGGTGAGGATTCTACTTAGTGTTAGAGGTTAGGTTCATGGTTAGGATAGGGTTAAGTTTAGGGTTGATGTTAGGGTTAGTGTTAGATTAGGGTTACTGTTCGTGTTGGGGTTAGGGTTAGGGATAAGTTTCGGGATAGTGTTAGGTTTAGGGTTGGGGATACGGTTCGGGGTTAGGGTGAGGGTTAGCATTAGGTTTAGAGTTAAGGTGAGGGTTTAGGGTAAGTGTTATGGTTAGAGTTAGAGTTAGGGTTAGGGTGAATTCTCAGTTAATAGTGAGGGTTAGGGTAAGGGTTAGGGTTAAGGTTAGAGTTAGGATTAAGATTAGTGTTAGGGTTAGGTTTAGGGTCTGGGTTAGGTTAGGGGTAAGGTTAGGGTTAAGGCTATATTTACGGTCAGGGGTAGTGCTAAGTTAAGGTCCGGGTTCGGTTTAGAGTTAGAGTTCGTGCTAGGGTTTAGGGTTAGGTTTAGGGTCAGCTTTAGAGTTATTGTTAGGGTTAGGGTTAGGGTAGAGTTAAGGTTAGGGTTAACTTTAAAGTTAAGTAAGGGTTACTTTTAGGTCAGTGTTAGCGTTATTATTAGAGATAGGGTTCGGTTTAGGGAAAGTGTTAGGATTCTTGTGAGGGTTAGTGTTAGGTTTACAGTTAAGCCGATGTTTTACGGTGTTAACGGTTAGGGCCAGGGTTAGAGTTAGGGTTAGGGTTAGGTGTAGGTGTAGGGCTAGAGTGAGGGGATAGTTTAGGGTTAGGTTTAGAGTGAAGGTTAAGTTAACATTAGTGTTAGGGTAAATATTAGAGTTAGGTGTTTGTGTCAAGGTTAGGATCAGGTTAGGGTTAGGTTTATGGTTGGTGTTAGGGTTAGGTTTTGGTTTTTGTGTTAAGGTTAGGGTCAGGTTTAGGGTAGCTTTAGGGTTAGGGTTTGGTTTAGGGTTGTGGTTAGGGTGAAGTTGAAGTTAAGGGTGAGGTTTGAGCTTAGCCTTAGCCTTAGGGGTTAGGGTTAGGCTTAAGTTTCGGATTAGGTTTAGGGTTAAGATCACTTTTAGGGTTAGGGTAAGTGTTAGGGTGAAGTGTTGGTTAGGTTTAGGGCTATTTTAAGGTCAGAGACAAGATGAGGTTAGGGGTAGGTTTAGGTTTAGATGTTTGTGTGAGGGTTAGTGCTAGGTTTCCATTTAAGCTGAGGGTGTAGGGTAAGTTTTAGGGTTAGAGATAGAGTTAGGGCCAGGGTTAGGTTTCAGTTTAGGGTTAGGGTTAGGTTTATGGTTAGGATTAGGGTTAGAGTCAGAGTTGGGGGATATTTAGTATTATGTTTCGTTTTAGGGTTAGGGTGAAGTTTATGTTAAGTGTGAGGGTTAGGGTTAGGTTTTGGGTTAGGGTTAGGTTTTAGGCTAGAGTGAGGGGATAGTTTAGGGTTAGGTTTAGTTTTAGGGTTAGGCTTAGGTTTAGGGTGAAGGTTAAGATTAGGTTTAGGGTAAATATTAGAGTTAGCTGTTTGGGTTAATGTTAGGATCAGGTTAGGGTTAGGTTTAGGGTTAGTGTTAGGGTTCGGGGTAGGTTTTGGTGTTTGGATTAATGTTAGGGTCAGGTTTAGGGTTAGCTTTAGGGTTAGGGTTCGGGTTAGGGTTCGGGTTAGGGGGAAGTTTAAGTTGAGGGTGAGGGTTGAGCTTAGCCTTAGCATTAGGGTTTAGAACTAAGGTTAGGATTAGGTTTAGGTTTAAGATTAGCTTCAGGGTTAGGGTAAGTGTTAGGGTTAAGTCATGGTTAGGTTTAGGGCTAGTTTAAGGTTAGAGATAAGGTTAGGTTAAGTGTAAGGTTTAGGTTTCGATGTTAGTGTGAGGGTTAGTGTTAGGTTTCCATTTAAGCTGAGCGTGTAGGGTAAGTTTTAGGGTTAGAGATAGAGTTAGGGTCAGGGTTAGGTTTCAGTTTAGAGTTAGGGTTCGGTTTATGCTTAGGATTAGGTTTAGGGCCAGAGTTGGGGGATATTTAGTATTATGTTTAGTTTTAGAGTTAGGGTGAAGTTTATGTTAAGTGTGAGGGTTAGAGTTAGGGTTAGGTTTAGGTTTCGGGCTAGAGTGAGGGGATAGTTTAGGGTTAGGTTTAGTTTTCGAGTTAGGCTTATGTTTAGGGTGAAGTTTAAGATTAAGGTTAGGGTAAACATTAGAGCTAGGGGTTTGGGTTAAGGTTAGGATCAGGTTAGGGTTAGGTTTAGGTTTAGTGTTAGGGTTAGTGTTAGGTTTTGCTGTTTAGATTAAGGGTAGGGTCAGGTTTAGGGTTAGTTTTAGGGTTAGGGTTCGGTTTAGGGTTAGGGTTAGGGTGAAGTTTAAGTCAAGAGTGAGGGTTGAGCTTAGACTTAGCGTTAGGGTTTAGGGTTAAAGTTAGGATTAGGTTTAGGGTTAAGATTAGTTTTAGGGTTAAGTCATGGTTAGGTTTAGGGCTAGTTTAAGGTTAGAGATAAGGTTAGGTTAAGGGTACGGTTTAGGTTTAGATGTTATTGTGAGGGTTAGTGTTAGGTTTCCATTTAAGCTGAGTGTGTGGGGTAAGTTTTAGGGTTAGGATTAGGGTTAGAGATAGAGTTAGGGTCAGGGTTCGGTTTACGTTTAGAGTTAGGGTTAGGCTTATGGTTAGGATTAGGGTTAAGGTCAGAGTTGGGGGAGATTTCGTATTATGTTTCGTTGTAGGGTTAGGGTTGAAGTGAAGTTTATGTTAAGTGTGAGGGTTAGGGTTAGTTTTAGGGGTTGGGTTCAGGTTAGGGTCAGGGTTAGGGTTAGAGTTAGGTATAGGGTTAGCTTTAGTTTTGGTTAGAGTTAGGATTTGAATGAAGTTAGGGTAGGTTTAGGGTTATGGGTAGGGTAAAATTTTGGTTAAAGGTGAGGGTTCGGTTTAGGGTTAGGGTTAGAGTTATTGTTAGGGTTCGGTCTGAGTTTATGGTAGGTTTAAAGTTAGGGTTAAGGTTAGGTGAGGGTTATGGTCGGGGTTAAGAGTAGGATTAGGTTTAGGGTGAGGGTTAAGATCAGAGTTATTGTAAGGGTTATTTTTAGTTTTACAGGTGCACCAAGGTTAAGGTTACGGTTTGGTATATGGGTAGGGATAGGTTTAGAGTTAGGGTGAGCTTTAGGTTAGGGATAAGGTGAAGTTTAAGATCGGGTGAGGGTTAGGGTTTAGGTTATGGCTAAGGTTTGGTTTAGTTTTCAGGTTAGCGTTAAGGTTGTTTTTCGTGTTAGGGTTAAGTTTACGGGTTCTGTTTACTTTTAGGGTGAGGGTTAGATTTTAGGTTAGGGTTAAGTTTAGTGTTACGGTTCGGGTTAGGGTCACGGTTTGTGTTAGGCTTTGTGGTTGGGGTGAGGGTTAGGTTTAGGGTTAGGGTTGGGTAAGTTTAGGATTATGGTTATGGTAAGGTGTTAGGGGTTAGAGTTTTAATTTAGGGTGAGTGTTTGGGTGAGGGTCCCGGTTAGTCATTGTGGTTCTGGTCATGCTTAGTTTTGGTTTATGGTTAGGGTTAGGTTTATGATCAGGTTGAGGGTTAGTGTTAGAGTTAGGGTGAGAGTTAGGGTTAAGGTTTGGGTTAGGCTTTGGTGTTAGGGGTTAGGGTTTGGGTTAGAGTTATCGTTACGGCTTAGGGTTTCTCTTCAGTGTTAGGGTTAGGGTTAGGGAGAGCATTAGGGTTAGGGTTGGGGGATATGGTTAGGGGTCAGGGTGAGGGTTATGGTTAGTTTTACAGTTAAGGTGAGGGTTTAGAGTGTTATGTTGAGGGTTCGAGTTAGGGTTAGGTTTAGGGTTAGGGTTAGGTGTAGCTTAAGTTTTCGGTTTAGGTTCAGTTTTCGAATTAGAATTAGTGTTCTATTTAAGATCAAGGTTAGAGTTAGGGTTAGTGTTCGGATTAGGTCTACGGTTAGGATTAGGATTAGGACTAGACTTCGGTTCAGGGCTAATGTAAGGCTAAGTTTTAGGGTTACAGGTGGAGTAGCATTATGGTTAGAGTTTGGTTTAAGGTTAGGGTTTGGGTTAGGTTTAGGTTTAAGGTTAAGGTTAGGGTTAGGGTTGGATGAAGTTTAGGATGGCGTGAGGGTTATACTTAGGGTTAGGGCTAGAGTTTGATTTTGTGTTCAGGTTAGTGTTAAGGTTAGGTTTAAAGTTCGGGTTAGGGTTAGCAGTTATCTTTAGGGTTAGTGTTAGGTTTAGGTTCAGGGTTAGAGTTACATTTAGGTTCAGGGTGAGGGTTAAGGTAAGGGTTAGGATTACGGTGAGGATTCTACTTAGTGTTAGAGGTTAGGTTCATGGTTAGGATAGGGTTAAGTTTAGGGTTGATGTTAGGGTTAGTGTTAGATTAGGGTTACTGTTCGTGTTGGGGTTAGGGTTAGGGATAAGTTTCGGGATAGTGTTATGTTTAGGGTTGGGGATACGGTTCGGGGTTAGGGTGAGGGTTAGCATTAGGTTTAGAGTTAAGGTGAGGGTTTAGGGTAAGTGTTATGGTTAGAGTTAGAGTTAGGGTTAGGGTGAATTCTCAGTTAATAGTGAGGGTTAGGGTAAGGGTTAGGGTTAAGGTTAGAGTTAGGATTAAGATTAGTGTTAGGGTTAGGTTTAGGGTCTGGGTTAGGTTAGGGGTAAGGTTAGGGTTAAGGCTATATTTACGGTCAGGGGTAGTGCTAAGTTAAGGTCCGGGTTCGGTTTAGAGTTAGAGTTCGTGCTAGGGTTTAGGGTTAGGTTTAGGGTCAGCTTTAGAGTTATTGTTAGGGTTAGGGTTAGGGTAGAGTTAAGGTTAGGGTTAACTTTAAAGTTAAGTAAGGGTTACTTTTAGGTCAGTGTTAGCGTTATTATTAGAGATAGGGTTCGGTTTAGGGAAAGTGTTAGGATTCTCGTGAGGGTTAGTGTTAGGTTTACAGTTAAGCCGATGTTTTACGGTGTTAACGGTTAGGGCCAGGGTTAGAGTTAGGGTTAGGGTTAGGTGTAGGTGTAGGGCTAGAGTGAGGGGATAGTTTAGGGTTAGGTTTAGAGTGAAGGTTAAGTTAACATTAGTGTTAGGGTAAATATTAGAGTTAGGTGTTTGTGTCAAGGTTAGGATCAGGTTAGGGTTAGGTTTAGGGTTGGTGTTAGGGTTAGGTTTTGGTTTTTGTGTTAAGGTTAGGGTCAGGTTTAGGGTAGCTTTAGGGTTAGGGTTTGGTTTAGGGTTGTGGTTAGGGTGAAGTTGAAGTTAAGGGTGAGGTTTGAGCTTAGCCTTAGCCTTAGTGGTTAGGGTTAGGCTTAAGTTTCGGATTAGGTTTAGGGTTAAGATCACTTTTAGGGTTAGGGTAAGTGTTAGGGTGAAGTGTTGGTTAGGTTTAGGGCTATTTTAAGGTCAGAGACAAGATGAGGTTAGGGGTAGGTTTAGGTTTAGATGTTTGTGTGAGGGTTAGTGCTAGGTTTCCATTTAAGCTGAGGGTGTAGGGTAAGTTTTAGGGTTAGAGATAGAGTTAGGGCCAGGGTTAGGTTTCAGTTTAGGGTTAGGGTTAGGTTTATGGTTAGGATTAGGGTTAGAGTCAGAGTTGGGGGATATTTAGTATTATGTTTCGTTTTAGGGTTAGGGTGAAGTTTATGTTAAGTGTGAGGGTTAGGGTTAGGTTTTGGGTTAGGGTTAGGTTTTAGGCTAGAGTGAGGGGATAGTTTAGGGTTAGGTTTAGTTTTAGGGTTAGGCTTAGGTTTAGGGTGAAGGTTAAGATTAGGTTTAGGGTAAATATTAGAGTTAGCTGTTTGGGTTAATGTTAGGATCAGGTTAGGGTTAGGTTTAGGGTTAGTGTTAGGGTTCGGGGTAGGTTTTGGTGTTTGGATTAATGTTAGGGTCAGGTTTAGGGTTAGCTTTAGGGTTAGGGTTCGGGTTAGGGTTCGGGTTAGGGGGAAGTTTAAGTTGAGGGTGAGGGTTGAGCTTAGCCTTAGCATTAGGGTTTAGAACTAAGGTTAGGATTAGGTTTAGGTTTAAGATTAGCTTCAGGGTTAGGGTAAGTGTTAGGGTTAAGTCATGGTTAGGTTTAGGGCTAGTTTAAGGTTAGAGATAAGGTTAGGTTAAGTGTAAGGTTTAGGTTTCGATGTTAGTGTGAGGGTTAGTGTTAGGTTTCCATTTAAGCTGAGCGTGTAGGGTAAGTTTTAGGGTTAGAGATAGAGTTAGGGTCAGGGTTAGGTTTCAGTTTAGAGTTAGGGTTCGGTTTATGCTTAGGATTAGGTTTAGGGCCAGAGTTGGGGGATATTTAGTATTATGTTTAGTTTTAGAGTTAGGGTGAAGTTTATGTTAAGTGTGAGGGTTAGAGTTAGGGTTAGGTTTAGGTTTCGGGCTAGAGTGAGGGGATAGTTTAGGGTTAGGTTTAGTTTTCGAGTTAGGCTTATGTTTAGGGTGAAGTTTAAGATTAAGGTTAGGGTAAACATTAGAGCTAGGGGTTTGGGTTAAGGTTAGGATCAGGTTAGGGTTAGGTTTAGGTTTAGTGTTAGGGTTAGTGTTAGGTTTTGCTGTTTAGATTAAGGGTAGGGTCAGGTTTAGGGTTAGTTTTAGGGTTAGGGTTCGGTTTAGGGTTAGGGTTAGGGTGAAGTTTAAGTCAAGAGTGAGGGTTGAGCTTAGACTTAGCGTTAGGGTTTAGGGTTAAAGTTAGGATTAGGTTTAGGGTTAAGATTAGTTTTAGGGATAGGGTAAGTTTTAGGGTTAAGTCATGGTTAGGTTTAGGGCTAGTTTAAGGTTAGAGATAAGGTTAGGTTAAGGGTACGGTTTAGGTTTAGATGTTATTGTGAGGGTTAGTGTTAGGTTTCCATTTAAGCTGAGTGTGTGGGGTAAGTTTTAGGGTTAGGATTAGGGTTAGAGATAGAGTTAAGGTCAGGGTTCGGTTTACTTTTAGAGTTAGGGTTAGGCTTATGGTTAGGATTAGGGTTAAGGTCAGAGTTGGGGGAGATTTCGTATTATGTGTCGTTGTAGGGTTAGGGTTGAAGTGAAGTTTATGTTAAGTGTGAGGGTTAGGGTTAGTTTTAGGGGTTGGGTTCAGGTTAGGTTCAGGGTTAGGGTTAGAGTTAGGTATAGGGTTAGCTTTAGTTTTGGTTAGGGTTAGGATTTGAATGAAGTTAGGGTAGGTTTAGGGTTATGGGTAGGGTAAAATTTTGGTTAAAGGTGAGGGTTCGGTTTAGGGTTAGGGTTAGAGTTATTGTTAGGGTTCGGTCTGAGTTTATGGTAGGTTTAAAGTTAGGGTTAAGGTTAGGTTAGGGTTATGGTCGGGGTTAAGAGTAGGATTAGGTTTAGGGTGAGGGTTAAGATCAGAGTTATTGTAAGGGTTATTTTTAGTTTTACAGGTGCACCAAGGTTAAGGTTACGGTTTGGTATATGGGTAGGGATAGGTTTAGAGTTAGGGTGAGCTTTAGGTTAGGGATAAGGTGAAGTTTAAGATTGGGTGAGGGTTAGGGTTAGGGTTATGGCTAAGGTTTGGTTTAGTTTTCAGGTTAGCGTTAAGGTTGTTTTTCGTGTTAGGGTTAAGTTTACGGGTTCTATTTACTTTTAGGGTGAGGGTTAGATTTTAGGTTAGGGTTAAGTTTAGTGTTACGGTTCGGGTTAGGGTCACGGTTTGTGTTAGGCTTTGTGGTTGGGGTGAGGGTTAGGTTTAGGGTTAGGGTTGGGTAAGTTTAGGATTATGGTTATGGTAAGGTGTTAGGGGTTAGAGTTTTAATTTAGGGTGAGTGTTTGGGTGAGGGTCCCGGTTAGTCATTGTGGTTCTGGTCATGCTTAGTTTTGGTTTATGGTTAGTATTAGGTTTATGATCAGGATCAGGGTTAGTGTTAGAGTTAGGGTGAGAGTTAGGGTTAAGGTTTGGGTTAGGCTTTGGTGTTAGGGGTTAGGGTTTGTGTTAGAGTTATCGTTACGGCTTAGGGTTTCTCTTCAGTGTTAGGGTTAGGGTTAGGGAGAGCATTAGGGTTAGGGTTGGGGGATATGGTTAGGGGTCAGGGTGAGGGTTATGGTTAGTTTTACAGTTAAGGTGAGGGTTTAGAGTAAGTGTTATGTTGAGGGTTCGAGTTAGGGTTAGGTTTAGGGTTAGGGTTAGGTGTAGCTTAAGTTTTCGGTTTAGGTTCAGTTTTCGAATTAGAATTAGTGTTCTATTTAAGATCAAGGTTAGAGTTAGGGTTAGTGTTCGGATTAGGTCTACGGTTAGGATTAGGATTAGGACTAGACTTCGGTTCAGGGCTAATGTAAGGCTAAGTTTTAGGGTTACAGGTGGAGTAGCATTATGGTTAGAGTTTGGTTTAAGGTTAGGGTTTGGGTTAGGTTTAGGTTTAAGGTTAAGGTTAGGGTTAGGGTTGGATGAAGTTTAGGATGGCGTGAGGGTTATACTTAGGGTTAGGGCTAGAGTTTGATTTTGTGTTCAGGTTAGTGTTAAGGTTAGGTTTAAAGTTCGGGTTAGGGTTAGCAGTTATCTTTAGGGTTAGTGTTAGGTTTAGGTTCAGGGTTAGAGTTACATTTAGGTTCAGGGTGAGGGTTAAGGTAAGGGTTAGGATTACGGTGAGGATTCTACTTAGTGTTAGAGGTTAGGTTCATGGTTAGGATAGGGTTAAGTTTAGGGTTAATGTTAGGCTTAGTGTTAGATTAGGGTTACTGTTCGTGTTTGGGTTAGGGTTAGGGATAAGTTTAGGGATAGTGTTAGGTTTAGGGTTGGGGATACGGTTCGGGGTTAGGGTGAGGGTTAGCATTAGGTTTAGAGTTAAGGTGAGGGTTTAGGGTAAGTGTTATGGTTAGGGTTAGAGTTAGAGTTAGGGTTAGGGTGAATTCTCAGTTAATAGTGAGGGTTAGGGTAAGGGTTAGGGTTAAGGTTAGAGTTAGGATTAAGATTAGTGTTAGGGTTAGGTTTAGGGTCTGGGTTAGGTTAGGGGTAAGGTTAGGGTTAAGGCTATATTTACGGTCAGGGGTAGTGCTAAGTTAAGGTCCGGGTTTGGTTTAGAGTTAGAGTTCGTGCTTGGGTTTAGGGTTAGGTTTAGGGTCAGGTTTAGAGTTATTGTTAGGGTTAGGGTTAGGGTAGAGTTAAGGTTAGGGTTAACTTTAAAGTTAAGTAAGGGTTACGTTTAGGTCAGTGTTAGCGTTATTATTAGAGATAGGGTTAGGTTTAGGGAAAGTGTTAGGGTTCTTGTGAGGGTTAGTGTTAGGTTTACAGTTAAGCCGATGTTTTACGGTGTTAACGCTTAGGGCCAGGGTTAGAGTTAGGGTTAGGGTTAGGTGTAGGTGTAGGGCTAGAGTGAGGGGATAATTTAGGGTTAGGTTTAGAGTGAAGGTTAAGTTAACATTAGTGTTAGGGTAAATATTAGAGTTAGGTGTTTGTGTCAAGGTTAGGATGAGGTTAGGGTTAGGTTTAGGGTTAGTGTTAGGGTTCGGGGTAGGTTTTGGTGTTTGGATTAATGTTAGGGTCAGGTTTAGGGTTAGCTTTAGGGTTAGGGTTCGGGTTAGGTTTCGGGTTAGGGGGAAGTTTAAGTTGAGGGTGAGGGTTGAGCTTAGCCTTAGCATTAGGGTTTAGAACTAAGGTTAGGATTAGGTTTAGGTTTAAGATTAGCTTCAGGGTTAGGGTAAGTGTTAGGGTTAAGTCATGGTTAGGTTTAGGGCTAGTTTAAGGTTAGAGATAAGGTTAGGTTAAGGGTAAGGTTTAGGTTTCAATGTTAGTGTGAGGGTTAGTGTTAGGTTTCCATTTAAGCTGAGCGTGTAGGGTAAGTTTTAGGGTTAGAGATAGAGTTAGGGTCAGGGTTAGGTTTCAGTTTAGAGTTAGGGTTCGGTTTATGCTTAGGATTAGGTTTAGGGCCAGAGTTGGGGGATATTTAGTATTATGTTTAGTTTTAGAGTTAGGGTGAAGTTTATGTTAAGTGTGAGGGTTAGAGTTAGGGTTAGGTTTAGGTTTCGGGCTAGAGTGAGGGGATAGTTTAGGGTTAGGTTTAGTTTTCGAGTTAGGCTTATGTTTAGGGTGAAGTTTAAGATTAAGGTTAGGGTAAACATTAGAGCTAGGGGTTTGGGTTAAGGTTAGGATCAGGTTAGGGTTAGGTTTAGGTTTAGTGTTAGGGTTAGTGTTAGGTTTTGCTGTTTAGATTAATGGTAGGGTCAGGTTTAGGGTTAGCTTTAGGGTTAGGGTTCGGTTTAGGGTTAGGGTTAGGGTGAAGTTTAAGTCAAGAGTGAGGGTTGAGCTTAGACTTAGCGTTAGGGTTTAGGGTTAAAGTTAGGATTAGGTTTAGGGTTAAGATTAGTTTTAGGGTTAGGGTAAGTTTTAGGGTTAAGTCATGGTTAGGTTTAGGGCTAGTTTAAGGTTAGAGATAAGGTTAGGTTAAGGGTACGGTTTAGGTTTAGATGTTATTGTGAGGGTTAGTGTTAGGTTTCCATTTAAGCTGAGTGTGTAGGGTAAGTTTTAGGGTTAGGATTAGGGTTAGAGATAGAGTTAGGGTCAGGGTTCGGTTTACGTTTAGAGTTAGGGTTAGGCTTATGGTTAGGATTAGGGTTAAGGTCAGAGTTGGGTTAGATTTCGTATTATGTTTCGTTGTAGGGTTAGGGTTGAAGTGAAGTTTATGTTAAGTGTGAGGGTTAGGGTTAGTTTTAGGGGTTGGGTTCAGGTTAGGGTCAGGGTTAGGGTTAGAGTTAGGTATAGGGTTAGCTTTAGTTATGGTTAGGGTTAGGATTTGAATGAAGTTAGGGTAGGTTTAGGGTTATGGGTAGGGTAAAATTTTGGTTAAAGGTGAGGGTTCGGTTTAGGGTTAGGGTTAGAGTTATTGTTAGGGTTCGGTCTGAGTTTATGGTAGGTTTAAAGTTAGGGTTAAGGTTAGGTTAGGGTTATAGTCGGGGTTAAGAGTAGGATTAGGTTTAGGGTGAGGGTTAAGATCAGAGTTATTGTAAGGGTTATTTTTAGTTTTACAGGTGCACCAAGGTTAAGGTTACGGTTTGGTATATGGGTAGGGATAGGTTTAGAGTTAGGGTGAGCTTTAGGTTAGGGATAAGGTGAAGTTTAAGATTGGGTGAGGGTTAGGGTTAGGGTTATGGCTAAGGTTTGGTTTAGTTTTCAGGTTAGCGTTAAGGTTGTTTTTCGTGTTAGGGTTAAGTTTAGGGGTTCTGTTTACTTTTAGGGTGAGGGTTAGATTTTAGGTTAGGGTTAAGTTTAGTGTTACGGTTCGGGTTAGGGTCACGTTTTGTGTTAGGCTTTGTGGTTGGGGTGAGGGTTAGGTTTAGGGTTAGGGTTGGGTAAGTTTAGGATTATGGTTATGGTAAGGTGTTAGGGGTTAGAGTTTTAATTTAGGGTGAGTGTTTGGGTGAGGGTCCCGGTTAGTCATTGTGGTTCTGGTCATGCTTAGTTTTGGTTTATGGTTAGGGTTAGGTTTATGATCAGGTTGAGGGTTAGTGTTAGAGTTAGGGTGAGAGTTAGGGTTAAGGTTTGGGTTAGGCTTTGGTGTTAGGGGTTAGGGTTTGTGTTAGAGTTATCGTTACGGCTTAGGGTTTCTCTTCAGTGTTAGGGTTAGGTTTAGGGAGAGCATTAGGGTTAGGGTTGGGGGATATGGTTAGGGGTCAGGGTGAGGGTTATGGTTAGTTTTACAGTTAAGGTGAGCGTTTAGAGTAAGTGTTATGTTTAGGGTTCGAGTTAGGGTTAGGTTTAGGGTTAGGGTTAGGTGTAGCTTAAGTTTTCGGTTTAGGTTCAGTTTTCGAATTAGAATTAGTGTTCTATTTAAGATCAAGGTTAGAGTTAGAGTTAGTGTTAGGATTAGGTCTACGGTTAGGATTAGGATTAGGACTAGACTTCGGTTCAGGGCTAATGTAAGGCTAGGTTTTAGGGTTACAGGTGGAGTAGCATTATGGTTACAGTTTGGTTTAAGGTTAGGGTTTGGGTTAGGTTTAGGTTTAAGGTTAAGGTTAGGGTTAGGGTTGGATGAAGTTTAGGATGGCGTGAGGGTTATACTTAGGGTTAGGGCTAGAGTTTGATTTTGTGTTCAGGTTAGTGTTAAGGTTAGGTTTAAAGTTCGGGTTAGGGTTAGGAGTTATCTTTAGGGTTAGTGTTAGGTTTAGGTTCAGGGTTAGAGTTACATTTAGGTTCAGGGTGAGGGTTAAGGTAAGGGTTAGGATTACGGTGAGGATTCTACTTAGTGTTAGAGGTTAGGTTCATGGTTAGGATAGGGTTAAGTTTAGGGTTAATGTTAGGGTTAGTGTTAGATTAGGGTTACTGTTCGTGTTTGGGTTAGGGTTAGGGATAAGTTTCGGGATAGTGTTAGGTTTAGGGCTGGGGATACGGTTCGGGGTTAGGGTGAGGGTTAGCATTAGGTTTAGAGTTAAGGTGAGGGTTTAGGGTAAGTGTTATGGTTAGGGTTAGAGTTAGAGTTAGGGTTAGAGTGAATTCTCAGTTAATAGTGAGGGTTAGGGTAAGGGTTAGGGTTAAGGTTAGAGTTAGGATTAAGATTAGTGTTAGGGTTAGGTTGAGGGTCTGGGTTAGGTTAGGGGTAAGGTTAGGGTTAAGGCTATATTTACGGTCAGGGGTAGTGCTAAGTTAAGGTCAGGGTTCGGTTTAGAGTTAGAGTTCGTGCTAGGGTTTAGGGTTAGGTTTAGGGTCAGCTTTAGAGTTATTGTTAAGGTTAGGGTTAGGGTAGAGTTAAGGTTAGGGTTAACTTTAAAGTTAAGTAAGGGTTACGTTTAGGCCAGTGTTAGCGTTATTATTAGAGATAGGGTTAGGTTTAGGGAAAGAGTTAGGGTTCTTGTGAGGGTTAGTGTTAGGTTTACTGTTAAGGCGATGTTTTACGGTGTTAACGGTTAGGGCCAGGGTTAGAGTTAGGGTTAGGGTTAGGTGTAGGTGTAGGGCTAGAGTGAGGGGATAATTTAGGGTTAGGTTTAGAGTGAAGGTTAAGTTAACATTAGTGTTAGGGTAAATATTAGAGTTAAGTGTTTGTGTCAAGGTTAGGATCAGGTTAGGGTTAGGTTTAGGGTTGGTGTTAGGGTTAGGTTTTGGTTTTTGTGTTAATGTTAGGGTCAGGTTTAGGGTAGCTTTAGGGTTAGGGTTTGGTTTAGGGTTGTGGTTAGGGTGAAGTTGAAGTTAAGGGTGAGGTTTGAGCTTAGCCTTAGCCTTAGGGGTTAGGGTTAGGCTTAAGTTTCGGATTAGGTTTAGAGTTAAGATCACTTTTAGGGTTAGGGTAAGGGTTAGGGTTAAGTGTTGGTTAGGTTTAGGGCTATTTTAAGGTCAGAGACAAGATGAGGTTAGGGGTAGGTTTAGGTTTAGATGTTTGTGTGAGGGTTAGTGCTAGGTTTCCATTTAAGCTGAGGGTGTAGGGTAAGTTTTAGGGTTAGAGATAGAGTTAGGGCCAGGGTTAGGTTTCAGTTTAGGGTTAGGGTTAGGTTTATGGTTAGGATTAGGGTTAGAGTCAGAGTTGGGGGATATTTAGTATTATGTTTCGTTTTAGGGTTAGGGTTAGGGTGAAGTTTATGTTAAGTGTGAGGGTTAGGGTTAGGTTTTGGGTTAGGGTTAGGTTTTAGGCTAGAGTGAGGGGATAGTTTAGGGTTAGGTTTAGTTTTAGGGTTAGGCTTAGGTTTAGGGTGAAGGTTAAGATTAGGTTTAGGGTAAATATTAGAGTTAGCTGTTTGGGTTAATGTTAGGATCAGGTTAGGGTTAGGTTTAGGGTTAGTGTTAGGGTTCGGGGTAGGTTTTGGTGTTTGGATTAATGTTAGGGTCAGGTTTAGGGTTAGCTTTAGGGTTAGGGTTCGGGTTAGGGTTCGGGTTAGGGGGAAGTTTAAGTTGAGGGTGAGGGTTGAGCTTAGCCTTAGCATTAGGGTTTAGAACTAAGGTTAGGATTAGGTTTAGGTTTAAGATTAGCTTCAGGGTTAGGGTAAGTGTTAGGGTTAAGTCATGGTTAGGTTTAGGGCTAGTTTAAGGTTAGAGATAAGGTTAGGTTAAGGGTAAGGTTTAGGTTTCGATGTTAGTGTGAGGGTTAGTGTTAGGTTTCCATTTAAGCTGAGCGTGTAGGGTAAGTTTTAGGGTTAGAGATAGAGTTAGGGTCAGGGTTAGGTTTCAGTTTAGAGTTAGGGTTCGGTTTATGCTTAGGATTAGGTTTAGGGCCAGAGTTGGGGGATATTTAGTATTATGTTTAGTTTTAGAGTTAGGGTGAAGTTTATGTTAAGTGTGAGGGTTAGAGTTAGGGTTAGGTTTAGGTTTCGGGCTAGAGTGAGGGGATAGTTTAGGGTTAGGTTTAGTTTTCGAGTTAGGCTTATGTTTAGGGTGAAGTTTAAGATTAAGGTTAGTGTAAACGTTAGAGCTAGGGGTTTGGGTTAAGTTTAGGATCAGGTTAGGGTTAGGTTTAGGTTTAGTGTTAGGGTTAGTGTTAGGTTTTGCTGTTTAGATTAAGGGTAGGGTCAGGTTTAGGGTTAGCTTTAGGGTTAGGGTTCGGTTTAGGGTTAGGGTTAGGGTGAAGTTTAAGTCAAGAGTGAGGGTTGAGCTTAGACTTAGCGTTAGGGTTTAGGGTTAAAGTTAGGATTAGGTTTAGGGTTAAGATTCGTTTTCGGGTTAAGTCATGGTTAGGTTTAGGGCTAGTTTAAGGTTAGAGATAAGGTTAGGTTAAGGGTACGGTTTAGGTTTAGATGTTATTGTGAGGGTTAGTGTTAGGTTTCCATTTAAGCTGAGTGTGTAGGGTAAGTTTTAGGGTTAGGATTAGGGTTAGAGATAGAGTTAGGGTCAGGGTTCGGTTTACGTTTAGAGTTAGGGTTAGGCTTATGGTTAGGATTAGGGTTAAGGTCAGAGTTGGGGGAGATTTCGTATTATGTTTCGTTGTAGGGTTAGGGTTGAAGTGAAGTTTATGTTAAGTGTGAGGGTTAGGGTTAGTTTTAGGGGTTGGTTTCAGGTTAGGGTCAGGGTTAGGGTTAGAGTTAGGTATAGGGTTAGCTTTAGTTTTGGTTAGGGTTAGGATTTGAATGAAGTTAGGGTAGGTTTAGGGTTATGGGTAGGGTAAAATTTTGGTTAAAGGTGAGGGTTCAGTTTAGGGTTAGGGTTAGAGTTATTGTTAGGGTTCGGTCTGAGTTTATGGTAGGTTTAAAGTTAGGGTTAAGTTTAGGTTAGGGTTATGGTCGGGGTTAAGAGTAGGATTAGGTTTAGGGTGAGGGTTAAGATCAGAGTTATTGTAAGGGTTATTTTTAGTTTTACAGGTGCACCAAGGTTAAGGTTACGGTTTGGTATATGGGTAGGGATAGGTTTAGAGTTAGGGTGAGCTTTAGGTTAGGGATAAGGTGAAGTTTAAGATCGGGTGAGGGTTAGGGTTAGGGTTATGGCTAAGGTTTGGTTTAGTTTTCAGGTTAGCGTTAAGGTTGTTTTTCGTGTTAGGGTTAAGTTTACGGGTTCTGTTTACTTTTAGGGTGAGGGTTAGATTTTAGGTTAGGGTTAAGTTTAGTGTTACGGTTCGGGTTAGGGTCACGGTTTGTGTTAGGCTTTGTGGTTGGGGTGAGGGTTAGGTTTAGGGTTAGGGTTGGGTAAGTTTAGGATTATGGTTATGGTAAGGTGTTAGGGGTTAGAGTTTTAATTTAGGGTGAGTGTTTGGGTGAGGGTCCCGGTTAGTCATTGTGGTTCTGGTCATGCTTAGTTTTGGTTTATGGTTAGGGTTAGGTTTATGATCAGGTTGAGGGTTAGTGTTAGAGTTAGGGTGAGAGTTAGGGTTAAGGTTTGGGTTAGGCTTTGGTGTTAGGGGTTAGGGTTTGTGTTAGAGTTATCGTTACGGCTTAGGGTTTCTCTTCAGTGTTAGGGTTAGGTTTAGGGAGAGCATTAGGGTTAGGGTTGGGGGATATGGTTAGGGGTCAGGGTGAGGGTTATGGTTAGTTTTACAGTTTAGGTGAGGGTTTAGAGTAAGTGTTATGTTTAGGGTTCGAGTTAGGGTTAGGTTTAGGGTTAGGGTTAGGTGTAGCTTAAGTTTTCGGTTTAGGTTCAGTTTTCGAATTAGAATTAGTGTTCTATTTAAGATCAAGGTTAGAGTTAGGGTTAGTGTTAGGATTAGGTCTACGGTTAGGATTAGGATTAGGACTAGACTTCGGTTCAGGGCTAATGTAAGGCTAAGTTTTAGGGTTACAGGTGGAGTAGCATTATGGTTAGAGTTTGGTTTAAGGTTAGGGTTTGGGTTAGGTTTAGGTTTAAGGTTAAGGTTAGGGTTAGGGTTGGATGAAGTTTAGGATGGCGTGAGGGTTATACTTAGGGTTAGGGCTAGAGTTTGATTTTGTGTTCAGGTTAGTGTTAAGGTTAGGTTTAAAGTTCGGGTTAGGGTTAGCAGTTATCTTTAGGGTTAGTGTTAGGTTTAGGTTCAGGGTTAGAGTTACATTTAGGTTCAGGGTGAGGGTTAAGGTAAGGGTTAGGATTACGGTGAGGATTCTACTTAGTGTTAGAGGTTAGGTTCATGGTTAGGATAGGGTTAAGTTTAGGGTTGATGTTAGGGTTAGTGTTAGATTAGGGTTACTGTTCGTGTTGGGGTTAGGGTTAGGGATAAGTTTCGGGATAGTGTTAGGTTTAGGGTTGGGGATACGGTTCGGGGTTAGGGTGAGGGTTAGCATTAGGTTTAGAGTTAAGGTGAGGGTTTAGGGTAAGTGTTATGGTTAGAGTTAGAGTTAGGGTTAGGGTGAATTCTCAGTTAATAGTGAGGGTTAGGGTAAGGGTTAGGGTTAAGGTTAGAGTTAGGATTAAGATTAGTGTTAGGGTTAGGTTTAGGGTCTGGGTTAGGTTAGGGGTAAGGTTAGGGTTAAGGCTATATTTACGGTCAGGGGTAGTGCTAAGTTAAGGTCCGGGTTCGGTTTAGAGTTAGAGTTCGTGCTAGGGTTTAGGGTTAGGTTTAGGGTCAGCTTTAGAGTTATTGTTAGGGTTAGGGTTAGGGTAGAGTTAAGGTTAGGGTTAACTTTAAAGTTAAGTAAGGGTTACTTTTAGGTCAGTGTTAGCGTTATTATTAGAGATAGGGTTCGGTTTAGGGAAAGTGTTAGGATTCTTGTGAGGGTTAGTGTTAGGTTTACAGTTAAGCCGATGTTTTACGGTGTTAACGGTTAGGGCCAGGGTTAGAGTTAGGGTTAGGGTTAGGTGTAGGTGTAGGGCTAGAGTGAGGGGATAGTTTAGGGTTAGGTTTAGAGTGAAGGTTAAGTTAACATTAGTGTTAGGGTAAATATTAGAGTTAGGTGTTTGTGTCAAGGTTAGGATCAGGTTAGGGTTAGGTTTATGGTTGGTGTTAGGGTTAGGTTTTGGTTTTTGTGTTAAGGTTAGGGTCAGGTTTAGGGTAGCTTTAGGGTTAGGGTTTGGTTTAGGGTTGTGGTTAGGGTGAAGTTGAAGTTAAGGGTGAGGTTTGAGCTTAGCCTTAGCCTTAGGGGTTAGGGTTAGGCTTAAGTTTCGGATTAGGTTTAGGGTTAAGATCACTTTTAGGGTTAGGGTAAGTGTTAGGGTGAAGTGTTGGTTAGGTTTAGGGCTATTTTAAGGTCAGAGACAAGATGAGGTTAGGGGTAGGTTTAGGTTTAGATGTTTGTGTGAGGGTTAGTGCTAGGTTTCCATTTAAGCTGAGGGTGTAGGGTAAGTTTTAGGGTTAGAGATAGAGTTAGGGCCAGGGTTAGGTTTCAGTTTAGGGTTAGGGTTAGGTTTATGGTTAGGATTAGGGTTAGAGTCAGAGTTGGGGGATATTTAGTATTATGTTTCGTTTTAGGGTTAGGGTGAAGTTTATGTTAAGTGTGAGGGTTAGGGTTAGGTTTTGGGTTAGGGTTAGGTTTTAGGCTAGAGTGAGGGGATAGTTTAGGGTTAGGTTTAGTTTTAGGGTTAGGCTTAGGTTTAGGGTGAAGGTTAAGATTAGGTTTAGGGTAAATATTAGAGTTAGCTGTTTGGGTTAATGTTAGGATCAGGTTAGGGTTAGGTTTAGGGTTAGTGTTAGGGTTCGGGGTAGGTTTTGGTGTTTGGATTAATGTTAGGGTCAGGTTTAGGGTTAGCTTTAGGGTTAGGGTTCGGGTTAGGGTTCGGGTTAGGGGGAAGTTTAAGTTGAGGGTGAGGGTTGAGCTTAGCCTTAGCATTAGGGTTTAGAACTAAGGTTAGGATTAGGTTTAGGTTTAAGATTAGCTTCAGGGTTAGGGTAAGTGTTAGGGTTAAGTCATGGTTAGGTTTAGGGCTAGTTTAAGGTTAGAGATAAGGTTAGGTTAAGTGTAAGGTTTAGGTTTCGATGTTAGTGTGAGGGTTAGTGTTAGGTTTCCATTTAAGCTGAGCGTGTAGGGTAAGTTTTAGGGTTAGAGATAGAGTTAGGGTCAGGGTTAGGTTTCAGTTTAGAGTTAGGGTTCGGTTTATGCTTAGGATTAGGTTTAGGGCCAGAGTTGGGGGATATTTAGTATTATGTTTAGTTTTAGAGTTAGGGTGAAGTTTATGTTAAGTGTGAGGGTTAGAGTTAGGGTTAGGTTTAGGTTTCGGGCTAGAGTGAGGGGATAGTTTAGGGTTAGGTTTAGTTTTCGAGTTAGGCTTATGTTTAGGGTGAAGTTTAAGATTAAGGTTAGGGTAAACATTAGAGCTAGGGGTTTGGGTTAAGGTTAGGATCAGGTTAGGGTTAGGTTTAGGTTTAGTGTTAGGGTTAGTGTTAGGTTTTGCTGTTTAGATTAAGGGTAGGGTCAGGTTTAGGGTTAGTTTTAGGGTTAGGGTTCGGTTTAGGGTTAGGGTTAGGGTGAAGTTTAAGTCAAGAGTGAGGGTTGAGCTTAGACTTAGCGTTAGGGTTTAGGGTTAAAGTTAGGATTAGGTTTAGGGTTAAGATTAGTTTTAGGGTTAAGTCATGGTTAGGTTTAGGGCTAGTTTAAGGTTAGAGATAAGGTTAGGTTAAGGGTACGGTTTAGGTTTAGATGTTATTGTGAGGGTTAGTGTTAGGTTTCCATTTAAGCTGAGTGTGTGGGGTAAGTTTTAGGGTTAGGATTAGGGTTAGAGATAGAGTTAGGGTCAGGGTTCGGTTTACGTTTAGAGTTAGGGTTAGGCTTATGGTTAGGATTAGGGTTAAGGTCAGAGTTGGGGGAGATTTCGTATTATGTTTCGTTGTAGGGTTAGGGTTGAAGTGAAGTTTATGTTAAGTGTGAGGGTTAGGGTTAGTTTTAGGGGTTGGGTTCAGGTTAGGGTCAGGGTTAGGGTTAGAGTTAGGTATAGGGTTAGCTTTAGTTTTGGTTAGAGTTAGGATTTGAATGAAGTTAGGGTAGGTTTAGGGTTATGGGTAGGGTAAAATTTTGGTTAAAGGTGAGGGTTCGGTTTAGGGTTAGGGTTAGAGTTATTGTTAGGGTTCGGTCTGAGTTTATGGTAGGTTTAAAGTTAGGGTTAAGGTTAGGTGAGGGTTATGGTCGGGGTTAAGAGTAGGATTAGGTTTAGGGTGAGGGTTAAGATCAGAGTTATTGTAAGGGTTATTTTTAGTTTTACAGGTGCACCAAGGTTAAGGTTACGGTTTGGTATATGGGTAGGGATAGGTTTAGAGTTAGGGTGAGCTTTAGGTTAGGGATAAGGTGAAGTTTAAGATCGGGTGAGGGTTAGGGTTTAGGTTATGGCTAAGGTTTGGTTTAGTTTTCAGGTTAGCGTTAAGGTTGTTTTTCGTGTTAGGGTTAAGTTTACGGGTTCTGTTTACTTTTAGGGTGAGGGTTAGATTTTAGGTTAGGGTTAAGTTTAGTGTTACGGTTCGGGTTAGGGTCACGGTTTGTGTTAGGCTTTGTGGTTGGGGTGAGGGTTAGGTTTAGGGTTAGGGTTGGGTAAGTTTAGGATTATGGTTATGGTAAGGTGTTAGGGGTTAGAGTTTTAATTTAGGGTGAGTGTTTGGGTGAGGGTCCCGGTTAGTCATTGTGGTTCTGGTCATGCTTAGTTTTGGTTTATGGTTAGGGTTAGGTTTATGATCAGGTTGAGGGTTAGTGTTAGAGTTAGGGTGAGAGTTAGGGTTAAGGTTTGGGTTAGGCTTTGGTGTTAGGGGTTAGGGTTTGGGTTAGAGTTATCGTTACGGCTTAGGGTTTCTCTTCAGTGTTAGGGTTAGGGTTAGGGAGAGCATTAGGGTTAGGGTTGGGGGATATGGTTAGGGGTCAGGGTGAGGGTTATGGTTAGTTTTACAGTTAAGGTGAGGGTTTAGAGTGTTATGTTGAGGGTTCGAGTTAGGGTTAGGTTTAGGGTTAGGGTTAGGTGTAGCTTAAGTTTTCGGTTTAGGTTCAGTTTTCGAATTAGAATTAGTGTTCTATTTAAGATCAAGGTTAGAGTTAGGGTTAGTGTTCGGATTAGGTCTACGGTTAGGATTAGGATTAGGACTAGACTTCGGTTCAGGGCTAATGTAAGGCTAAGTTTTAGGGTTACAGGTGGAGTAGCATTATGGTTAGAGTTTGGTTTAAGGTTAGGGTTTGGGTTAGGTTTAGGTTTAAGGTTAAGGTTAGGGTTAGGGTTGGATGAAGTTTAGGATGGCGTGAGGGTTATACTTAGGGTTAGGGCTAGAGTTTGATTTTGTGTTCAGGTTAGTGTTAAGGTTAGGTTTAAAGTTCGGGTTAGGGTTAGCAGTTATCTTTAGGGTTAGTGTTAGGTTTAGGTTCAGGGTTAGAGTTACATTTAGGTTCAGGGTGAGGGTTAAGGTAAGGGTTAGGATTACGGTGAGGATTCTACTTAGTGTTAGAGGTTAGGTTCATGGTTAGGATAGGGTTAAGTTTAGGGTTGATGTTAGGGTTAGTGTTAGATTAGGGTTACTGTTCGTGTTGGGGTTAGGGTTAGGGATAAGTTTCGGGATAGTGTTATGTTTAGGGTTGGGGATACGGTTCGGGGTTAGGGTGAGGGTTAGCATTAGGTTTAGAGTTAAGGTGAGGGTTTAGGGTAAGTGTTATGGTTAGAGTTAGAGTTAGGGTTAGGGTGAATTCTCAGTTAATAGTGAGGGTTAGGGTAAGGGTTAGGGTTAAGGTTAGAGTTAGGATTAAGATTAGTGTTAGGGTTAGGTTTAGGGTCTGGGTTAGGTTAGGGGTAAGGTTAGGGTTAAGGCTATATTTACGGTCAGGGGTAGTGCTAAGTTAAGGTCCGGGTTCGGTTTAGAGTTAGAGTTCGTGCTAGGGTTTAGGGTTAGGTTTAGGGTCAGCTTTAGAGTTATTGTTAGGGTTAGGGTTAGGGTAGAGTTAAGGTTAGGGTTAACTTTAAAGTTAAGTAAGGGTTACTTTTAGGTCAGTGTTAGCGTTATTATTAGAGATAGGGTTCGGTTTAGGGAAAGTGTTAGGATTCTCGTGAGGGTTAGTGTTAGGTTTACAGTTAAGCCGATGTTTTACGGTGTTAACGGTTAGGGCCAGGGTTAGAGTTAGGGTTAGGGTTAGGTGTAGGTGTAGGGCTAGAGTGAGGGGATAGTTTAGGGTTAGGTTTAGAGTGAAGGTTAAGTTAACATTAGTGTTAGGGTAAATATTAGAGTTAGGTGTTTGTGTCAAGGTTAGGATCAGGTTAGGGTTAGGTTTAGGGTTGGTGTTAGGGTTAGGTTTTGGTTTTTGTGTTAAGGTTAGGGTCAGGTTTAGGGTAGCTTTAGGGTTAGGGTTTGGTTTAGGGTTGTGGTTAGGGTGAAGTTGAAGTTAAGGGTGAGGTTTGAGCTTAGCCTTAGCCTTAGTGGTTAGGGTTAGGCTTAAGTTTCGGATTAGGTTTAGGGTTAAGATCACTTTTAGGGTTAGGGTAAGTGTTAGGGTGAAGTGTTGGTTAGGTTTAGGGCTATTTTAAGGTCAGAGACAAGATGAGGTTAGGGGTAGGTTTAGGTTTAGATGTTTGTGTGAGGGTTAGTGCTAGGTTTCCATTTAAGCTGAGGGTGTAGGGTAAGTTTTAGGGTTAGAGATAGAGTTAGGGCCAGGGTTAGGTTTCAGTTTAGGGTTAGGGTTAGGTTTATGGTTAGGATTAGGGTTAGAGTCAGAGTTGGGGGATATTTAGTATTATGTTTCGTTTTAGGGTTAGGGTGAAGTTTATGTTAAGTGTGAGGGTTAGGGTTAGGTTTTGGGTTAGGGTTAGGTTTTAGGCTAGAGTGAGGGGATAGTTTAGGGTTAGGTTTAGTTTTAGGGTTAGGCTTAGGTTTAGGGTGAAGGTTAAGATTAGGTTTAGGGTAAATATTAGAGTTAGCTGTTTGGGTTAATGTTAGGATCAGGTTAGGGTTAGGTTTAGGGTTAGTGTTAGGGTTCGGGGTAGGTTTTGGTGTTTGGATTAATGTTAGGGTCAGGTTTAGGGTTAGCTTTAGGGTTAGGGTTCGGGTTAGGGTTCGGGTTAGGGGGAAGTTTAAGTTGAGGGTGAGGGTTGAGCTTAGCCTTAGCATTAGGGTTTAGAACTAAGGTTAGGATTAGGTTTAGGTTTAAGATTAGCTTCAGGGTTAGGGTAAGTGTTAGGGTTAAGTCATGGTTAGGTTTAGGGCTAGTTTAAGGTTAGAGATAAGGTTAGGTTAAGTGTAAGGTTTAGGTTTCGATGTTAGTGTGAGGGTTAGTGTTAGGTTTCCATTTAAGCTGAGCGTGTAGGGTAAGTTTTAGGGTTAGAGATAGAGTTAGGGTCAGGGTTAGGTTTCAGTTTAGAGTTAGGGTTCGGTTTATGCTTAGGATTAGGTTTAGGGCCAGAGTTGGGGGATATTTAGTATTATGTTTAGTTTTAGAGTTAGGGTGAAGTTTATGTTAAGTGTGAGGGTTAGAGTTAGGGTTAGGTTTAGGTTTCGGGCTAGAGTGAGGGGATAGTTTAGGGTTAGGTTTAGTTTTCGAGTTAGGCTTATGTTTAGGGTGAAGTTTAAGATTAAGGTTAGGGTAAACATTAGAGCTAGGGGTTTGGGTTAAGGTTAGGATCAGGTTAGGGTTAGGTTTAGGTTTAGTGTTAGGGTTAGTGTTAGGTTTTGCTGTTTAGATTAAGGGTAGGGTCAGGTTTAGGGTTAGTTTTAGGGTTAGGGTTCGGTTTAGGGTTAGGGTTAGGGTGAAGTTTAAGTCAAGAGTGAGGGTTGAGCTTAGACTTAGCGTTAGGGTTTAGGGTTAAAGTTAGGATTAGGTTTAGGGTTAAGATTAGTTTTAGGGATAGGGTAAGTTTTAGGGTTAAGTCATGGTTAGGTTTAGGGCTAGTTTAAGGTTAGAGATAAGGTTAGGTTAAGGGTACGGTTTAGGTTTAGATGTTATTGTGAGGGTTAGTGTTAGGTTTCCATTTAAGCTGAGTGTGTGGGGTAAGTTTTAGGGTTAGGATTAGGGTTAGAGATAGAGTTAAGGTCAGGGTTCGGTTTACTTTTAGAGTTAGGGTTAGGCTTATGGTTAGGATTAGGGTTAAGGTCAGAGTTGGGGGAGATTTCGTATTATGTGTCGTTGTAGGGTTAGGGTTGAAGTGAAGTTTATGTTAAGTGTGAGGGTTAGGGTTAGTTTTAGGGGTTGGGTTCAGGTTAGGTTCAGGGTTAGGGTTAGAGTTAGGTATAGGGTTAGCTTTAGTTTTGGTTAGGGTTAGGATTTGAATGAAGTTAGGGTAGGTTTAGGGTTATGGGTAGGGTAAAATTTTGGTTAAAGGTGAGGGTTCGGTTTAGGGTTAGGGTTAGAGTTATTGTTAGGGTTCGGTCTGAGTTTATGGTAGGTTTAAAGTTAGGGTTAAGGTTAGGTTAGGGTTATGGTCGGGGTTAAGAGTAGGATTAGGTTTAGGGTGAGGGTTAAGATCAGAGTTATTGTAAGGGTTATTTTTAGTTTTACAGGTGCACCAAGGTTAAGGTTACGGTTTGGTATATGGGTAGGGATAGGTTTAGAGTTAGGGTGAGCTTTAGGTTAGGGATAAGGTGAAGTTTAAGATTGGGTGAGGGTTAGGGTTAGGGTTATGGCTAAGGTTTGGTTTAGTTTTCAGGTTAGCGTTAAGGTTGTTTTTCGTGTTAGGGTTAAGTTTACGGGTTCTATTTACTTTTAGGGTGAGGGTTAGATTTTAGGTTAGGGTTAAGTTTAGTGTTACGGTTCGGGTTAGGGTCACGGTTTGTGTTAGGCTTTGTGGTTGGGGTGAGGGTTAGGTTTAGGGTTAGGGTTGGGTAAGTTTAGGATTATGGTTATGGTAAGGTGTTAGGGGTTAGAGTTTTAATTTAGGGTGAGTGTTTGGGTGAGGGTCCCGGTTAGTCATTGTGGTTCTGGTCATGCTTAGTTTTGGTTTATGGTTAGTATTAGGTTTATGATCAGGATCAGGGTTAGTGTTAGAGTTAGGGTGAGAGTTAGGGTTAAGGTTTGGGTTAGGCTTTGGTGTTAGGGGTTAGGGTTTGTGTTAGAGTTATCGTTACGGCTTAGGGTTTCTCTTCAGTGTTAGGGTTAGGGTTAGGGAGAGCATTAGGGTTAGGGTTGGGGGATATGGTTAGGGGTCAGGGTGAGGGTTATGGTTAGTTTTACAGTTAAGGTGAGGGTTTAGAGTAAGTGTTATGTTGAGGGTTCGAGTTAGGGTTAGGTTTAGGGTTAGGGTTAGGTGTAGCTTAAGTTTTCGGTTTAGGTTCAGTTTTCGAATTAGAATTAGTGTTCTATTTAAGATCAAGGTTAGAGTTAGGGTTAGTGTTCGGATTAGGTCTACGGTTAGGATTAGGATTAGGACTAGACTTCGGTTCAGGGCTAATGTAAGGCTAAGTTTTAGGGTTACAGGTGGAGTAGCATTATGGTTAGAGTTTGGTTTAAGGTTAGGGTTTGGGTTAGGTTTAGGTTTAAGGTTAAGGTTAGGGTTAGGGTTGGATGAAGTTTAGGATGGCGTGAGGGTTATACTTAGGGTTAGGGCTAGAGTTTGATTTTGTGTTCAGGTTAGTGTTAAGGTTAGGTTTAAAGTTCGGGTTAGGGTTAGCAGTTATCTTTAGGGTTAGTGTTAGGTTTAGGTTCAGGGTTAGAGTTACATTTAGGTTCAGGGTGAGGGTTAAGGTAAGGGTTAGGATTACGGTGAGGATTCTACTTAGTGTTAGAGGTTAGGTTCATGGTTAGGATAGGGTTAAGTTTAGGGTTAATGTTAGGCTTAGTGTTAGATTAGGGTTACTGTTCGTGTTTGGGTTAGGGTTAGGGATAAGTTTAGGGATAGTGTTAGGTTTAGGGTTGGGGATACGGTTCGGGGTTAGGGTGAGGGTTAGCATTAGGTTTAGAGTTAAGGTGAGGGTTTAGGGTAAGTGTTATGGTTAGGGTTAGAGTTAGAGTTAGGGTTAGGGTGAATTCTCAGTTAATAGTGAGGGTTAGGGTAAGGGTTAGGGTTAAGGTTAGAGTTAGGATTAAGATTAGTGTTAGGGTTAGGTTTAGGGTCTGGGTTAGGTTAGGGGTAAGGTTAGGGTTAAGGCTATATTTACGGTCAGGGGTAGTGCTAAGTTAAGGTCCGGGTTTGGTTTAGAGTTAGAGTTCGTGCTTGGGTTTAGGGTTAGGTTTAGGGTCAGGTTTAGAGTTATTGTTAGGGTTAGGGTTAGGGTAGAGTTAAGGTTAGGGTTAACTTTAAAGTTAAGTAAGGGTTACGTTTAGGTCAGTGTTAGCGTTATTATTAGAGATAGGGTTAGGTTTAGGGAAAGTGTTAGGGTTCTTGTGAGGGTTAGTGTTAGGTTTACAGTTAAGCCGATGTTTTACGGTGTTAACGCTTAGGGCCAGGGTTAGAGTTAGGGTTAGGGTTAGGTGTAGGTGTAGGGCTAGAGTGAGGGGATAATTTAGGGTTAGGTTTAGAGTGAAGGTTAAGTTAACATTAGTGTTAGGGTAAATATTAGAGTTAGGTGTTTGTGTCAAGGTTAGGATGAGGTTAGGGTTAGGTTTAGGGTTAGTGTTAGGGTTCGGGGTAGGTTTTGGTGTTTGGATTAATGTTAGGGTCAGGTTTAGGGTTAGCTTTAGGGTTAGGGTTCGGGTTAGGTTTCGGGTTAGGGGGAAGTTTAAGTTGAGGGTGAGGGTTGAGCTTAGCCTTAGCATTAGGGTTTAGAACTAAGGTTAGGATTAGGTTTAGGTTTAAGATTAGCTTCAGGGTTAGGGTAAGTGTTAGGGTTAAGTCATGGTTAGGTTTAGGGCTAGTTTAAGGTTAGAGATAAGGTTAGGTTAAGGGTAAGGTTTAGGTTTCAATGTTAGTGTGAGGGTTAGTGTTAGGTTTCCATTTAAGCTGAGCGTGTAGGGTAAGTTTTAGGGTTAGAGATAGAGTTAGGGTCAGGGTTAGGTTTCAGTTTAGAGTTAGGGTTCGGTTTATGCTTAGGATTAGGTTTAGGGCCAGAGTTGGGGGATATTTAGTATTATGTTTAGTTTTAGAGTTAGGGTGAAGTTTATGTTAAGTGTGAGGGTTAGAGTTAGGGTTAGGTTTAGGTTTCGGGCTAGAGTGAGGGGATAGTTTAGGGTTAGGTTTAGTTTTCGAGTTAGGCTTATGTTTAGGGTGAAGTTTAAGATTAAGGTTAGGGTAAACATTAGAGCTAGGGGTTTGGGTTAAGGTTAGGATCAGGTTAGGGTTAGGTTTAGGTTTAGTGTTAGGGTTAGTGTTAGGTTTTGCTGTTTAGATTAATGGTAGGGTCAGGTTTAGGGTTAGCTTTAGGGTTAGGGTTCGGTTTAGGGTTAGGGTTAGGGTGAAGTTTAAGTCAAGAGTGAGGGTTGAGCTTAGCCTTAGCGTTAGGGTTTAGGGTTAAAGTTAGGATTAGGTTTAGGGTGAAGATTAGTTTTCGGGTTAGGGTAAGTTTTAGGGATAAGTCATGGTTAGGTTTAGGGCTAGTTTAAGGTTAGGGATAAGGTTAGGTTAAGGGTACGGTTTAGGTATAGATGTTATTGTGAGGGTTAGTGTTAGGTTTGCATTTAAGCTGAGTGTTTAGGGTAAGTTTTAGGGTTAGGATTAGGGTTAGAGATAGAGTTAGGGTCAGGGTTCGGTTTACGTTTAGAGTTAGGGTTAGACTTATGGTTAGGATTAGGTTTAAGGTCAGATTTGGGGGAGATTTCGTTTTATGTTTCGTTGTAAAGTTAGGGTTGAAGTGAAGTTTATGTTAAGTGTGAGGGTTAGGGTTAGTTTTAGGGGTTGGGTTCAGGTTAGGGTCAGGGTTAGGGTTTGGGTTAGGTTTAGGGTTAGGGTTAGGGTTAGAGTTAGGTTTAGGGTTAGCTTTAGTTTTGGTTAGGGTTAGGATTTGAATGAAGTTAGGGTAGGTTTAGGGTTATGGGTAGGGTAAAATTTTGGTTAAAGGTGAGGGTTCGGTTTAGGGTTAGGGTTAGAGTTATTGTTAGGGTTCGGTCTGAGTTTATGGTAGGTTTAAAGTTAGGGTTAAGGTTAGGTTAGGGTTATAGTCGGGGTTAAGAGTAGGATTAGGTTTAGGGTGAGGGTTAAGATCAGAGTTATTGTAAGGGTTATTTTTAGTTTTACAGGTGCACCAAGGTTAAGGTTACGGTTTGGTATATGGGTAGGGATAGGTTTAGAGTTAGGGTGAGCTTTAGGTTAGGGATAAGGTGAAGTTTAAGATCGGGTGAGGGTTAGGGTTAGGGTTATGGCTAAGGTTTGGTTTAGTTTTCAGGTTAGCGTTAAGGTTGTTTTTCGTGTTAGGGTTAAGTTTACGGGTTCTGTTTACTTTTAGGGTGAGGGTTAGATTTTAGGTTAGGGTTAAGTTTAGTGTTACGGTTCGGGTTAGGGTCACGGTTTGTGTTAGGCTTTGTGGTTGGGGTGAGGGTTAGGTTTAGGGTTAGGATTGGGTAAGTTTAGGATTATGGTTATGGTAAGGTGTTAGGGGTTAGAGTTTTAATTTAGGGTGAGTGTTTGGGTGAGGGTCCCGGTTAGTCATTGTGGTTCTGGTCATGCTTAGTTTTGGTTTATGGTTAGGGTTAGGTTTATGATCAGGTTGAGGGTTAGTGTTAGAGTTAGGGTGAGAGTTAGGGTTAAGGTTTGGGTTAGGCTTTGGTGTTAGGGGTTAGGGTTTGTGTTAGAGTTATCGTTACGGCTTAGGGTTTCTCTTCAGTGTTAGGGTTAGGGTTAGGGAGAGCATTAGGGTTAGGGTTGGGGGATATGGTTAGGGGTCAGGGTGAGGGTTATGGTTAGTTTTACAGTTAAGGTGAGGGTTTAGAGTAAGTGTTATGATTAGGGTTCGAGTTAGGGTTAGGTTTAGGGTTAGGGTTATGTGTAGCTTAAGTTTTCGGTTTAGGTTCAGTTTTCGAATTAGAATTAGTGTTCTATTTAAGATCAAGGTTAGAGTTAGGGTTAGTGTTAGGATTAGGTCTACGGTTAGGATTAGGATTAGGACTAGACTTCGGTTCAGGGCTAATGTAAGGCTAAGTTTTAGGGTTACAGGTGGAGTAGCGTTATGGTTAGAGTTTGGTTTAAGGTTAGGGTTTGGGTTAGGTTTAGGTTTAAGGTTAAGGTTAGGGTTAGGGTTGGATGAAGTTTAGGATGGCGTGAGGGTTATACTTAGGGTTAGGGCTAGAGTTTGATTTTGTGTTCAGGTTAGTGTTAAGGTTAGGTTTAAAGTTCGGGTTAGGGTTAGCAGTTATCTTTAGGGTTAGTGTTAGGTTTAGGTTCAGGGTTAGAGTTACATTTAGGTTCAGAGTGAGGGTTAAGGTAAGGGTTAGGATTACGGTGAGGATTCTACTTAGTGTTAGAGGTTAGGTTCATGGTTAGGATAGGGTTACGTTTAGGGTTAATGCTAGGGTTAGTGTTAGATTAGGGTTACTGTTCGTGTTTGGGTTAGGGTTAGGGATAAGTTTCGGGATAGTGTTAGGTTTAGGGTTGGGGATACGGTTCGGGGTTAGGGTGAGGGTTAGCATTAGGTTTAGAGTTAAGGTGAGGGTTTAGGGTAAGTGTTATGGTTAGGGTTAGAGTTAGAGTTAGGGTTAGGGTGAATTTTCAGTTAATACTGAGGGTTAGGGTAAGGGTTACGATTAAGGTTAGAGTTAGGATTAAGATTAGTGTTTGGGTTACGTTTAGGGTCTGGGTTAGGTTAGGGGTAAGGTTAGGGTTAATGCTATATTTACGGTCAGGGCTAGTGCTAGGTTAGGGTTAGGATTCGGTTTAGAGTTAGAATTAGTGCTAGGGTTTAGGGTTAGGTTTAGGGTCAGCTTTAGAGTTATTGTTAAGGTTAGGGTTAGGGTAGAGTTAAGGTTTGGGTTAACTTTAAAGTTAAGTAAGGGTTACGTTTAGGTCAGTGTTAGCGTTATTATTAGAGATAGGGTTACGTTTAGGGAAAGGGTTAGGGTTCTTGTGAGGGTTAGTGTTAGGTTTACAGTTAAACCGATGTTTTACGGTGTTACCGGTTAGGGCCAGGGTTAGAGTTAGGGTTACGGTTAGGTGTAGGTGTAGGGCTAGAGTGAGGGGATAGTTTAGGGTTAGGTTTAGAGTGAAGGTTAAGTTAACATTAGTGTTAGGGTAAATATTAGAGTTAGGTGTTTGTGTCAAGGTTAGGATCAGGTTAGGGTTAGGTTTAGGGTTGGTGTTAGGGTTAGGTTTTGGTTTTTGTGTTAAGTTTAGGGTCAGGTTTAGGGTAGCTTTAGGGTTAGGGTTTGGTTTAGGGTTGTGGTTAGGGTGAAGTTGAAGTTAAGGGTGAGGTTTGAGCTTAGCCTTAGCCTTAGGGGTTAGGGTTAGGCTTAAGTTTCGGATTAGGTTAAGGGTTAAGATCACTTTTAGGGTTAGGGTAAGTGTTAGGGTTAAGTGTTGGTTAGGTTTAGGGCTATTTTAAGGTCAGAGACAAGATGAGGTTAGGGGTAGGTTTAGGTTTAGATGTTTGTGTGAGGGTTAGTGCTAGGTTTCCATTTAAGCTGAGGGTGTAGGGTAAGTTTTAGGGTTAGAGATAGAGTTAGGGCCAGGGTTAGGTTTCAGTTTAGGGTTAGGGTTAGGTTTATGGTTAGGATTAGGGTTAGAGTCAGAGTTGGGGGATATTTAGTATTATGTTTCGTTTTAGGGTTAGGGTTAGGGTGAAGTTTATGTTAAGTGTGAGGGTTAGGGTTAGGTTTTGGGTTAGGGTTAGGTTTTAGGCTAGAGTGAGGGGATAGTTTAGGGTTAGGTTTAGTTTTAGGGTTAGGCTTAGGTTTAGGGTGAAGGTTAAGATTAGGTTTAGGGTAAATATTAGAGTTAGCTGTTTGGGTTAATGTTAGGATCAGGTTAGGGTTAGGTTTAGGGTTAGTGTTAGGGTTCGGGGTAGGTTTTGGTGTTTGGATTAATGTTAGGGTCAGGTTTAGGGTTAGCTTTAGGGTTAGGGTTCGGGATAGGGTTCGGGTTAGGGGGAAGTTTAAGTTGAGGGTGAGGGTTGAGCTTAGCCTTAGCATTAGGGTTTAGAACTAAGGTTAGGATTAGGTTTAGGGTTAAGATTAGCTTCAGGGTTAGGGTAAGTGTTAGGGTTAAGTGATGGTTAGGTTTAGGGCTAGTTTAAGGTTAGAGATAAGGTTAGGTTAAGAGTAAGGTTTAGGTTTCGATGTTAGTGTGAGCGTTAGTGTTAGGTTTCCATTTAAGCTGAGCGTGTAGGGTAAGTTTTAGGGTTAGAGATAGAGTTAGGGTCAGGGTTAGGTTTCAGTTTAGAGTTAGGGTTTGGTTTATGCTTAGGATTAGGTTTAGGGCCAGAGTTGGGGGATATTTAGTATTATGATTAGTTTTAGGCTTAGGGTGAATTTTATGTTAAGTGTGAGGTTTAGAGTTAGGGTTAGGTTTAGGTTTCGGGCTAGAGTGAGGGGATAGTTTAGGGTTAGGTTTAGTTTTAGAGTTAGGCTTAGGTTTAGGGTGAAGGTTAAGATTAAGTTTAGGGTAAACATTAGAGCTAGGGGTTTGGGTTAAGGTTAGGATCAGGTTAGGGTTAGGTTTAGGGTTAGTGTTAGGGTTAGTGTTAGGTTTTGCTGTTTAGATTAAGGTTAGGGTCCGGTTTAGGGTTAGCTTTAGGGTTAGGGTTCGGTTTAAGGTTAGGGTTAGGGTGAAGTTGAAGTCAAGAGTGAGGGTTGAGCTTAGCCTTAGCGTTAGGGTTTAGGGTTAAAGTTAGGATTAGGTTTAGGGTGAAGATTAGTTTTCGGGTTAGGGTAAGTTTTAGGGATAAGTCATGGTTAGGTTTAGGGCTAGTTTAAGGTTAGGGATAAGGTTAGGTTAAGGGTACGGTTTAGGTATAGATGTTATTGTGAGGGTTAGTGTTAGGTTTGCATTTAAGCTGAGTGTTTAGGGTAAGTTTTAGGGTTAGGATTAGGGTTAGAGATAGAGTTAGGGTCAGGGTTCGGTTTACGTTTAGAGTTAGGGTTAGACTTATGGTTAGGATTAGGTTTAAGGTCAGATTTGGGGGAGATTTCGTTTTATGTTTCGTTGTAAAGTTAGGGTTGAAGTGAAGTTTATGTTAAGTGTGAGGGTTAGGGTTAGTTTTAGGGGTTGGGTTCAGGTTAGGGTCAGGGTTAGGGTTTGGGTTAGGTTTAGGGTTAGGGTTAGGGTTAGAGTTAGGTTTAGGGTTAGCTTTAGTTTTGGTTAGGGTTAGGATTTGAATGAAGTTAGGGTAGGTTTAGGGTTATGGGTAGGGTAAAATTTTGGTTAAAGGTGAGGGTTCGGTTTAGGGTTAGGGTTAGAGTTATTGTTAGGGTTCGGTCTGAGTTTATGGTAGGTTTAAAGTTAGGGTTAAGGTTAGGTTAGGGTTATAGTCGGGGTTAAGAGTAGGATTAGGTTTAGGGTGAGGGTTAAGATCAGAGTTATTGTAAGGGTTATTTTTAGTTTTACAGGTGCACCAAGGTTAAGGTTACGGTTTGGTATATGGGTAGGGATAGGTTTAGAGTTAGGGTGAGCTTTAGGTTAGGGATAAGGTGAAGTTTAAGATCGGGTGAGGGTTAGGGTTAGGGTTATGGCTAAGGTTTGGTTTAGTTTTCAGGTTAGCGTTAAGGTTGTTTTTCGTGTTAGGGTTAAGTTTACGGGTTCTGTTTACTTTTAGGGTGAGGGTTAGATTTTAGGTTAGGGTTAAGTTTAGTGTTACGGTTCGGGTTAGGGTCACGGTTTGTGTTAGGCTTTGTGGTTGGGGTGAGGGTTAGGTTTAGGGTTAGGGTTGGGTAAGTTTAGGATTATGGTTATGGTAAGGTGTTAGGGGTTAGAGTTTTAATTTAGGGTGAGTGTTTGGGTGAGGGTCCCGGTTAGTCATTGTGGTTCTGGTCATGCTTAGTTTTGGTTTATGGTTAGGGTTAGGTTTATGATCAGGTTGAGGGTTAGTGTTAGAGTTAGGGTGAGAGTTAGGGTTAAGGTTTGGGTTAGGCTTTGGTGTTAGGGGTTAGGGTTTGTGTTAGAGTTATCGTTACGGCTTAGGGTTTCTCTTCAGTGTTAGGGTTAGGGTTAGGGAGAGCATTAGGGTTAGGGTTGGGGGATATGGTTAGGGGTCAGGGTGAGGGTTATGGTTAGTTTTACAGTTAAGGTGAGGGTTTAGAGTAAGTGTTATGTTTAGGGTTCGAGTTAGGGTTAGGTTTAGGGTTAGGGTTATGTGTAGCTTAAGTTTTCGGTTTAGGTTCAGTTTTCAAATTAGAATTAGTGTTCTATTTAAGATCAAGGTTAGAGTTAGGGTTAGTGTTAGGATTAGGTCTACGGTTAGGATTAGGACTAGACTTCGGTTCACGGCTAATGTAAGGCTAAGTTTTAGGGTTACAGGTGGAGTAGCGTTATGGTTAGAGTTTGGTTTAAGGTTAGGGTTTGGGTTAGGTTTAGGTTTAAGGTTAAGGTTAGGGTTAGGGTTGGATGAAGTTTAGGATGGCGTGAGGGTTATACTTAGGGTTAGGGCTAGAGTTTGATTTTGTGTTCAGGTTAGTGTTAAGGTTAGGTTTAAAGTTCGGGTTAGGGTTAGGAGTTATCTTCAGGGTTAGTGTTAGGTTTAGGTTCAGGGTTAGAGTTACATTTAGGTTGAGGGTGAGGGTTAAGGTAAGGCTTAGGATTGCGGTGAGGATTCTACTTAGTGTTAGAGGTTAGGTTCATGGTTAGGATAGGGTTAAGTTTAGGGTTAATGCTAGGGTTAGTGTTAGATTAGGTTTACTGTTCGTGTTTGGGTTAGGGTTAGGGATAAGTTTCGGGATAGTGTTAGGTTTAGGGTTGGGGATACGGTTCGGGGTTAGGGTGAGGGTTAGCATTAGGTTTAGAGTTAAGGTGAGGGTTTAGGGTAAGTGTTATGGTTAGGGTTAGAGTTAGAGTTAGGGTTAGGGTGAATTCTCAGTTAATAGTGAGGGTTAGGGTAAGGGTTACGGTTAAGGTTAGAGTTAGGATTAAGATTAGTGTTAGGGTTAGGTTTAGGGTCAGGGTTAGGTTAGGGGTAAGGATAGGGTTAAGGCTATATTTACGGTCAGGGCTAGTGCTAGGTTAGGGTCAGGATTCGGTTTAGTGTTAGAATTAGTGCTAGGGTTTAGGGTTTGGTTTAGGGTTGTGGTTAGGGTGAAGTTGAAGTTAAGGGTGAGGTTTGAGCTTAGCCATAGCCTTAGGGGTTAGGGTTAGGCTTAAGGTTCGGATTAGGTTTAGGGTTAAGATCACTTTTAGGGCTAGGGTAAGTGTTTGGGTTAAGTGTTGGTTAGGTTTAGGGCTATTTTAAGGTCAGAGACAAGATGAGGTTAGGGGTAGGTTTAGGTTTAGATGTTTGTGTGAGGGTTAGTGCTAGGTTTCCATTTAAGCTGAAGGTGTAGGGTAAGTTTTAGGGTTAGAGGTAGAGTTAGGGCCAGGGTTAGGTTTCAGTTTAGGGTTAGGGTTAGGTTTATGGTTAGGATTAGGGTTAGAGTCAGAGTTGGGGGATATTTAGTATTATGTTTCGTTTTAGGGTTAGGGTTAGGGTGAAGTTTATGTTAAGTGTGAGGGTTAGGGTTAGGTTTTGGGTTAGGGTTAGGTTTAAGGCTAGAGTGAGGGGATAGTTTAGGGTTAGGTTTAGTTTTAGGGTTAGGCTTAGGTTTAGGGTGAAGGTTAAGATTAGGTTTAGGTTAAATATTAGAGTTAGCTGTTTGGGTTAATGTTAGGATCAGGTTAGGGTTAGGTTTAGGGTTAGTGTTAGGGTTCGGGGTAGGTTTTGGTGTTTGGATTAATGTTAGGGTCAGGTTTAGGGTTAGCTTTAGGGTTAGGGTTCGGGTTAGGGTTAGGGTTAGGGGGAAGTTTAAGTTGAGGGTGAGGGTTGAGCTTAGCCTTAGCATTAGGGTTTAGAACTAAGGTTAGGATTAGGTTTAGGGTTAAGATTAGCTTCAGGGTTAGGGTAAGTGTTAGGGTTAAGTGATGGTTAGGTTTAGGGCTAGTTTAAGGTTAGAGATAAGGTTAGGTTAAGGGTAAGGTTTAGGTTTCGATGTTAGTGTGAGGGTTAGTGTTAGGTTTCCATTTAAGCTGAGCGTGTAGGGTAAGTTTTAGGGTTAGAGATAGAGTTAGGGTCAGGGTTAGGTTTCAGTTTAGAGTTAGGGTTCAGTTTATGCTTAGGATTAGGTTTAGGGCCAGAGTTGGGGGATATTTAGTATTATGTTTAGTTTTAAAGTTAGGGTGAAGTTTATGTTAAGTGTGAGGGTTAGAGTTAGGGTTAGGTTTAGGTTTCGGGCTAGAGTGAGGGGATAGTTTAGGGTTAGGTTTAGTTTTCGAGTTAGGCTTATGTTTAGGGTGAAGTTTAAGATTAAGGTTAGGGTAAACATTAGAGCTAGGGGTTTGGGTTAAGGTTAGGATCAGGTTAGGGTTAGGTTTAGGTTTAGTGTTAGGGTTAGTGTTAGGTTTTGCTGTTTAGATTAAGGTTAGGGTCAGGTTTAGGGTTAGCTTTAGGGTTAGGGTTCGGTTTAGGGTTAGGGTTAGGGTGAAGTTTAAGTCAAGAGTGAGGGTTGAGCTTAGCCTTAGCGTTAGGGTTTAGGGTTAAAGTTAGGATTAGGTTTAGGGTTAAGATTAGTTTTCGGGTTAGGGTAAGTTTTAGGGTTAAGTCATGGTTAGGTTTAGGGCTAGTTTAAGGTTAGAGATAAGGTTAGGTTAAGGGTACGGTTTAGGTTTAGATGTTATTGTGAGGGTTAGTGTTAGGTTTCCATTTAAGCTGAGTGTGTAGGGTAAGTTTTAGAGTTAGGATTAGGGTTAGAGATAGAGTTAGGGTCAGGGTTCGGTTTACGTTTAGAGTTAGGGTTAGGCTTATGGTTAGGATTAGGGTTAAGGTCAGAGTTGGGGGAGATTTCGTATTATGTTTCGTTGTAGGGTTAGGGTTGAAGTGAAGTTTATGTTAAGTGTGAGGGTTAGGGTTAGTTTTAGGGGTTGGTTTCAGGTTAGGGTCAGGGTTAGGGTTAGAGTTAGGTTTAGGGTTAGCTTTAGTTTTGGTTAGGGTTAGGATTTGAATGAAGTTAGGGTAGGTTTAGGGTTATGGGTAGGGTAAAATTTTGGTTAAAGGTGAGGGTTCGGTTTAGGGTTAGAGTTAGAGTTATTGTTAGGGTTCGGTCTGAGTTTATGGTAGGTTTAAAGTTAGGGTTAAGGTTAGGTTAGGGTTATGGTCGGGGTTAAGAGTAGGATTAGGTTTAGGGTGAGGGTTAAGATCAGAGTTATTGTAAGGGTTATTTTTAGTTTTACAGGTGCACCAAGGTTAAGGTTACGGTTTGGTATATGGGTAGGGATAGGTTTAGAGTTAGGGTGAGCTTTAGGTTAGGGATAAGGTGAAGTTTAAGATCGGGTGAGGGTTAGGGTTAGGGTTATGGCTAAGGTTTGGTTTAGTTTTCAGGTTAGCGTTAAGGTTGTTTTTCGTGTTAGGGTTAAGTTTACGGGTTCTGTTTACTTTTAGGGTGAGGGTTAGATTTTAGGTTAGGGTTAAGTTTAGTGTTACGGTTCGGGTTAGGGTCACGGTTTGTGTTAGGCTTTGTGGTTGGGGTGAGGGTTAGGTTTAGGGTTAGGGTTGGGTAAGTTTAGGATTATGGTTATGGTAAGGTGTTAGGGGTTAGAGTTTTAATTTAGGGTGAGTGTTTGGGTGAGGGTCCCGGTTAGTCATTGTGGTTCTGGTCATGCTTAGTTTTGGTTTATGGTTAGGGTTAGGTTTATGATCAGGTTGAGGGTTAGTGTTAGAGTTAGGGTGAGTGTTAGGGTTAAGGTTTGGGTTAGGCTTTGGTGTTAGGGGTTAGGGTTTGTGTTAGAGTTATCGTTACGGCTTAGGGTTTCTCTTCAGTGTTAGGGTTAGGGTTAGGGAGAGCATTAGGGTTAGGGTTGGGGGATATGGTTAGGGGACAGGGTGAGGGTTATGGTTAGTTTTACAGTTAAGGTGAGGGTTTAGAGTAAGTGTTATGTTTAGGGTTCGAGTTAGGGTTAGGTTTAGGGTTAGGGTTAGGTGTAGCTTAAGTTTTCGGTTTAGGTTCAGTTTTCGAATTAGAATTAGTGTTCTATTTAAGATCAAGGTTAGAGTTAGGGTTAGTGTTAGGATTAGGTCTACGGTTAGGATTAGGATTAGGACTAGACTTCGGTTCAGGGCTAATGTAAGGCTAAGTTTTAGGGTTACAGGTGGAGTAGCGTTATGGTTAGAGTTTGGTTTAAGGTTAGGGTTTGGGTTAGGTTTAGGTTTAAGGTTAAGGTTAGGGTTAGGGTTGGATGAAGTTTAGGATGGCGTGAGGGTTATACTTAGGGTTAGGGCTAGAGTTTGATTTTGTGTTCAGGTTAGTGTTAAGGTTAGGTTTAAAGTTCGGGTTAGGGTTAGCAGTTATCTTTAGGGTTAGTGTTAGGTTTAGGTTCAGGGTTAGAGTTACATTTAGGTTGAGGGTGAGGGTTAAGGTAAGGGTTAGGATTACGGTGAGGATTCTACTTAGTGTTAGAGGTTAGGTTCATGGTTAGGATAGGGTTAAGTTTAGGGTTAATGCTAGGGTTAGTGTTAGATTAGGGTTACTGTTCGTGTTTGGGTTAGGGTTAGGGATAAGTTTCGGGATAGTGTTAGGTTTAGGGTTGGGGATACGGTTCGGGGTTAGGGTGAGGGTTAGCATTAGGTTTAGAGTTAAGGTGAGGGTTTAGGGTAAGTGTTATGGTTAGGGTTAGAGTTAGAGTTAGGGTTAGGGTGAATTTTCAGTTAATAGTGAGGGTTAGGGTAAGGGTTACGATTAAGGTTAGAGTTAGGATTAAGATTAGTGTTAGGGTTAGGTTTAGGGTCAGGGTTAGGTTAGGGGTAAGGTTAGGGTTAAGGCTATATTTACGGTCAGGGCTAGTGCTAGGTTAGGGTCAGGATTCGGTTTAGAGTTAGAATTAGTGCTAGGGTTTAGGGTTAGGTTTAGGGTCAGCTTTAGAGTTATTGTTAGGGTTAGGGTTAGGGTAGAGTTAAGGTTAGGGTTAACTTTAAAGTTAAGTAAGGGTTACGTTTAGGTCAGTGTTAGCGTTATTATTAGAGATAGGGTTACGTTTAGGGAAAGGGTTAGGGTTCGTGTGAGGGTTAGTGTTAGGTTTACAGTTAAGCCGATGTTTTACGGTGTTAACGGTTAGGGCCAGGGTTAGAGTTAGGGTTACGGTTAGGTGTAGGTGTAGGGCTAGAGTGAGGGGATAGTTTAGGGTTAGGTTTAGAGTGAAGGTTAAGTTAACATTAGTGTTAGGGTAAATATTAGAGTTAGGTGTTTGTGTCAAGGTTAAGATCAGGTTAGGGTTAGGTTTAGGGTTGGTGTTAGGGTTAGGTTTTGGTTTTTGTGTTAAGGTTAGGGTCAGGTTTAGGGTAGCTTTAGGGTTAGGGTTTGGTTTAGGGTTGTGGTTAGGGTGAAGTTGAAGTTAAGGGTGAGGTTTGAACTTAGCCATAGCCTTAGGGGTTAGGGTTAGGCTTAAGTTTCGGATTAGGTTTAGGGTTAAGATCACTTTTAGGGTTAGGGTAAGTGTTAGGGTTAAGTGTTGGTTAGGTTTAGGGCTATTTTAAGGTCAGAGACAAGATGAGGTTAGGGGTAGGTTTAGGTTTAGATGTTTGTGTGAGGGTTAGTGCTAGGTTTCCATTTAAGCTGAGGGTGTAGGGTAAGTTTTAGGGTTAGAGGTAGAGTTAGGGCCAGGGTTAGGTTTCAGTTTAGGGTTAGGGTTAGGTTTATGGTTAGGATTAGGGTTAGAGTCAGAGTTGGGGGATATTTAGTATTATGTTTCGTTTTAGGGTTAGGGTTAGGGTGAAGTTTATGTTAAGTGTGAGGGTTAGGGTTAGGTTTTGGGTTAGGGTTAGGTTTAAGGCTAGAGTGAGGGGATAGTTTAGGGTTAGGTTTAGTTTTAGGGTTAGGCTTAGGTTTAGGGTGAAGGTTAAGATTAGGTTTAGGTTAAATATTAGAGTTAGGTGTTTGGGTTAATGTTAGGATCAGGTTAGGGTTAGGTTTAGGGTTACTGTTAGGGTTCGGGGTAGGTTTTGGTGTTTGGATTAATGTTAGGGTCAGGTTTAGGGTTAGCTTTAGGGTTAGGGTTCGGGTTAGGGTTAGGGGGAAGTTTAAGTTGAGGGTGAGGGTTGAGCTTAGCCTTAGCATTAGGGTTTAGAACTAAGGTTAGGATTAGGTTTAGGTTTAAGATTAGCTTCAGGGTTAGGGTAAGTGTTAGGGTTAAGTGATGGTTAGGTTTAGGGCTAGTTTAAGGTTAGAGATAAGGTTAGGTTAAGGGTAAGGTTTAGGTTTCGATGTTAGTGTGAGGGTTAGTGTTAGGTTTCCATTTAAGCTGAGCGTGTAGGGTAAGTTTTAGGGTTAGAGATAGAGTTAGGGTCAGGGTTAGGTTTCAGTTTAGAGTTAGGGTTCGGTTTATGCTTAGGATTAGGTTTAGGGCCAGAGTTGGGGTATATTTAGTATTATGATTAGTTTTAGGCTTAGGGTGAATTTTATGTTAAGTGTGAGGTTTAGAGTTAGGGTTAGGTTTAGGTTTCGGGCAAGAGTGAGGGGATAGTTTAGGGTTAGGTTTAGTTTTAGAGTTAGGCTTATGTTTAGGGTGAAGGTTAAGATTAAGTTTAGGGTAAACATTAGAGCTAGGGGTTTGGGTTAAGGTTAGGATCAGGTTAGGGTTAGGTTTAGGGTTAGTGTTAGGGTTAGTGCTAGGTTTTGCTGTTTAGATTAAGGTTAGGGTCAGGTTTAGGGTTTGCTTTAGGGTTAGGGTTCGGTTTAAGGTTAGGGTTAGGGTGAAGTTTAAGTCAAGAGTGAGGTTTGAGCTTAGCCTTAGCGTTAGGGTTTAGGGTTAAAGTTAGGATTAGGTTTAGGGTTAAGATTAGTTTTCGGGTTAGGGTAAGTTTTAGGGATAAGTCATGGTTAGGTTTAGGGCTAGTTTAAGGTTAGAGATAAGGTTAGGTTAAGGGTACGGTTTAGGTATAGATGTTATTGTGAGGGTTAGTGTTAGGTTTGCATTTAAGCTGAGTGTTTAGGGTAAGTTTTAGGATTAGGATTAGGGTTAGAGATAGAGTTAGGGTCAGGGTTCGGTTTACGTTTAGAGTTAGGATTAGACTTATGGTTAGGATTAGGTTTAAGGTCAGATTTGGGGGAGATTTCGTATTATGTTTCGTTGTAGGGTTAGGGTTGAAGTGAAGTTTATGTTAAGTGTGAGGGTTAGGGTTAGTTTTAGGGGTTGGGTTCAGGTTAGGGTCAGGGTTAGGGTTAGAGTTAGGTTTAGGGTTAGCTTTAGTTTTGGTTAGGGTTAGGATTTGAATGAAGTTAGGGTAGGTTTAGGGTTATGGGTAGGGTAAAATTTTGGTTAAAGGTGAGGGTTCGGTTTAGGGTTAGGGTTAGAGTTATTGTTAGGGTTCGGTCTGAGTTTATGGTAGGTTTAAAGTTAGGGTTAAGGTTAGGTTAGGGTTATAGTCGGGGTTAAGAGTAGGATTAGGTTTAGGGTGAGGGTTAAGATCAGAGTTATTGTAAGGGTTATTTTTAGTTTTACAGGTGCACCAAGGTTAAGGTTACGGTTTGGTATATGGGTAGGGATAGGTTTAGAGTTAGGGTGAGCTTTAGGTTAGGGATAAGGTGAAGTTTAACATCGGGTGAGGGTTAGGGTTAGGGTTATGGCTAAGGTTTGGTTTAGTTTTCAAGTTAGCGTTAAGGTTGTTTTTCGTGTTAGGGTTAAGTTTACGGGTTCTGTTTACTTTTAGGGTGAGGGTTAGATTTTAGGTTAGGGTTAAGTTTAGTGTTACGATTCGGGTTAGGGTCACGGTTTGTGTTAGGCTTTGTGGTTGGGATGAGGGTTAGGTTTAGGGTTAGGGTTGGGTAAGTTTAGGATTATGGTTATGGTAAGGTGTTGGGGTTAGAGTTTTAATTTAGGGTGAGTGTTTGGGTGAGGGTCCCGGTTAGTCATTGTGGTTCTGGTCATGCTTGGTTTTGGTTTATGGTTAGGGTTAGGTTTATGATCAGGTTGAGGGTTAGTGTTAGAGTTAGGGTGAGAGTTAGGGTTAAGGTTTGGGTTAGGCTTTGGTGTTAGGGGTTAGGGTTTGTGTTAGAGTTATCGTTACGGCTTAGGGTTTCTCTTCAGTGTTAGGGTTAGGGTTAGGGAGAGCATTAGGGTTAGGGTTGGGGGATATGGTTAGGGGTCAGGGTGAGGGTTATGGTTAGATTTACAGTTAAGGTGAGGGTTTAGAGTAAGTGTTATGTTGAGGGTTCGAGTTAGGGTTAGGTTTAGGGTTAGGGTTAGGTGTAGCTTAAGTTTTCGGTTTAGGTTCAGTTTTCGAATTAGAATTAGTGTTCTATTTAAGATCAAGGTTAGAGTTAGGGTTAGTGTTAGGATTAGGTCTACGGTTAGGATTAGGATTAGGACTAGACTTCGGTTCAGGGCTAATGTAAGGCTAAGTTTTAGGGTTACAGGTGGAGTAGCGTTATGGTTAGAGTTTGGTTTAAGGTTAGGGTTTGGGTTAGGTTTAGGTTTAAGGTTAAGGTTAGGGTTAGGGTTGGATGAAGTTTAGGATGGCGTGAGGGTTATACTTAGGGTTAGGGCTAGAGTTTGATTTTGTGTTCAGGTTAGTGTTAAGGTTAGGTTTAAAGTTCGGGTTAGGGTTAGCAGTTATCTTTAGGGTTAGTGTTAGGTTTAGGTTCAGGGTTAGAGTTACATTTAGGTTGAGGGTGAGGGTTAAGGTAAGGGTTAGGATTACGGTGAGGATTCTACTTAGTGTTAGAGGTTAGGTTCATGGTTAGGATAGGGTTAAGTTTAGGGTTAATGCTAGGGTTAGTGTTAGATTAGGGTTACTGTTCGTGTTTGGGTTAGGGTTAGGGATAGTGTTAGGTTTAGGGTTGGGGATACGGTTCGGGGTTAGGGTGAGGGTTAGCATTAGGTTTAGAGTTAAGGTGAGGGTTTAGGGTAAGTGTTATGGTTAGGGTTAGAGTTAGAGTTAGGGTTAGGGTGAATTTTCAGTTAATAGTGAGGGTTAGGGTAAGGGTTACGATTAAGGTTAGAGTTAGGATTAAGATTAGTGTTAGGGTTAGGTTTAGGGTCAGGGTTAGGTTAGGGGTAAGGTTAGGGTTAAGGCTATATTTACGGTCAGGGCTAGTGCTAGGTTAGGGTCAGGATTCGGTTTAGAGTTAGAATTAGTGCTAGGGTTTAGGGTTAGGTTTAGGGTCAGCTTTAGAGTTATTGTTAGGGTTAGGGTTAGGGTAGAGTTAAGGTTAGGGTTAACTTTAAAGTTAAGTAAGGGTTACGTTTAGGTCAGTGTTAGCGTTATTATTAGAGATAGGGTTACGTTTAGGGAAAGGGTTAGGGTTCTTGTGAGGGTTAGTGTTAGGTTTACAGTTAAGCCGATGTTTTACGGTGTTAACGGTTAGGGCCAGTGTTAGAGTTAAGGTTACGGTTAGGTGTAGGTGTAGGGCTAGAGTGAGGGGATAGTTTAGGGTTAGGTTTAGAGTGAAGGTTAAGTTAACATTAGTGTTAGGGTAAATATTAGAGTTAGGTGTTTGTGTCAAGGTTAAGATCAGGTTAGGGTTAGGTTTAGGGTTGGTGTTAGGGTTAGGTTTTGGTTTTTGTGTTAAGGTTAGGGTCAGGTTTAGGGTAGCTTTAGGGTTAGGGTTTGGTTTAGGGTTGTGGTTAGGGTGAAGTTGAAGTTAAGGGTGAGGTTTGAGCTTAGCCATAGCCTTAGGGGTTAGGGTTAGGCTTAAGTTTCGGATTAGGTTAGGGTTAAGATCACTTTTAGGGTTAGGGTAAGTGTTAGGGTTAAGTGTTGGTTAGGTTTAGGGCTATTTTAAGGTCAGAGACAAGATGAGGTTAGGGGTAGGTTTAGGTTTAGATGTTTGTGTGAGGGTTAGTGCTAGGTTTCCATTTAAGCTGAGGGTGTAGGGTAAGTTTTAGGGTTAGAGATAGAGTTAGGGCCAGGGTTAGGTTTCAGTTTAGGGTTAGGGTTAGGTTTATGGTTAGGATTAGGGTTAGAGTCAGAGTTGGGGGATATTTAGTATTATGTTTCGTTTTAGGGTTAGGGTTAGGGTGAAGTTTATGTTAAGTGTGAGGGTTAGGGTTAGGTTTTGGGTTAGGGTTAGGTTTTAGGCTAGAGTGAGGGGATAGTTTAGGGTTAGGTTTAGTTTTAGGGTTAGGCTTAGGTTTAGGGTGAAGGTTAAGATTAGGTTTAGGGTAAATATTAGAGTTAGGTGTTTGGGTTAATGTTAGGATCAGGTTAGGGTTAGGTTTAGGGTTAGTGTTAGGGTTCGGGGTAGGTTTTGGTGTTTGGATTAATGTTAGGGTCAGGTTTAGGGTTAGCTTTAGGGTTAGGGTTCGGGTTAGGGTTAGGGTTAGGGGGAAGTTTAAGTTGAGGGTGAGGGTTGAGCTTAGCCTTAGCATTAGGGTTTAGAACTAAGGCTAGGATTAGGTTTAGGGTTAAGATTAGCTTCAGGGTTAGGGTAAGTGTTAGGGTTAAGTGATGGTTAGGTTTAGGGCTAGTTTAAGGTTAGAGATAAGGTTAGGTTAAGGGTAAGGTTTAGGTTTCGATGTTAGTGTGAGGGTTAGTGTTAGGTTTCCATTTAAGCTGAGCGTGTAGGGTAAGTTTTAGGGTTAGAGATAGAGTTAGGGTCAGGGTTAGGTTTCAGTTTAGAGTTAGGGTTCGGTTTATGCTTAGGATTAGGTTTAGGGCCAGAGCTGGGGGATATTTAGTATTATGTTTAGTTTTAAAGTTAGGGTGTAGTTTATGTTAAGTGTGAGGGTTAGAGTTAGGGTTAGGTTTAGGTTTCGGGCTAGAGTGAGGGGATAGTTTAGGGTTAGGTTTAGTTTTCGAGTTAGGCTTATGTTTAGGGTGAAGTTTAAGATTAAGGTTAGGGTAAACATTAGAGCTAGGGGTTTGGGTTAAGGTTAGGATCAGGTTAGGGTTAGGTTTAGGTTTAGTGTTAGGGTTAGTGTTAGGTTTTGCTGTTTAGATTAAGGTTAGGGTCAGGTTTAGGGTTAGCTTTAGGGTTAGGGTTCGGTTTAGGGTTAGGGTTAGGGTGAAGTTTAAGTCAAGAGTGAGGGTTGAGCTTAGCCTTAGCGTTAGGGTTTAGGGTTAAAGTTAGGATTAGGTTTAGGGTTAAGATTAGTTTTAGGGTTAGGGTAAGTTTTAGGGATAAGTCATGGTTAGGTTTAGGGCTAGTTTAAGGTTAGAGATAAGGTTAGGTTAAGGGTACGGTTTAGGTTTAGATGTTATTGTGAGGGTTAGTGTTAGGTTTGCATTTAAGCTGAGTGTTTAGGGTAAGTTTTAGGGTTAGGATTAGGGTTAGAGATAGAGTTAGGGTCAGGGTTCGGTTTACGTTTAGAGTTAGGGTTAGACTTATGGTTAGGATTAGGTTTAAGGTCAGATTTGGGGGAGATTTCGTATTATGTTTCGTTGTAGGTTTAGGGTTGAAGTGAAGTTTATGTTAAGTGTGAGGGTTAGGGTTAGTTTTAGGGGTTGGGTTCAGGTTAGGGTCAGGGTTAGGGTTAGAGTTAGATTTAGGGTTAGCTTTAGTTTTGGTTAGGGTTAGGATTTGAATGAAGTTAGGGTAGGTTTAGGGTTATGGGTAGGGTAAAATTTTGGTTAAAGGTGAGGGTTCGGTTTAGGGTTAGGGTTAGAGTTATTGTTAGGGTTCGGTCTGAGTTTATGGTAGGTTTAAAGTTAGGGTTAAGGTTAGGTTAGGGTTATGGTCGGGGTTAAGAGTAGGATTAGGTTTAGGGTGAGGGTTAAGATCAGAGTTATTGTAAGGGTTATTTTTAGTTTTACAGGTGCACCAAGGTTAAGGTTACGGTTTGGTATATGGGTAGGGATAGGTTTAGAGTTAGGGTGAGCTTTAGGTTAGGGATAAGGTGAAGTTTAAGATCGGGTGAGGGTTAGGGTTAAGGTTATGGCTAAGGTTTGGTTTAGTTTTCAGGTTAGCGTTAAGGTTGTTTTTCGTGTTAGGGTTAAGTTTAGGGGTTCTGTTTACTTTTAGGGTGAGGGTTAGATTTTAGGTTAGGGTTAAGTTTAGTGTTACGGTTCGGGTTAGGGTCACGGTTTGTGTTAGGCTTTGTGGTTGGGGTGAGGGTTAGGTTTAGGGTTAGGGTTGGGTAAGTTTAGGATTATGGTTATGGTAAGGTGTTAGGGGTTAGAGTTTTAATTTAGGGTGAGTGTTTGGGTGAGGGTCCCGGTTAGTCATTGTGGTTCTGGTCATGCTTAGTTTTGGTTTATGGTTAGGGTTAGGTTTATGATCAGGTTGAGGGTTAGTGTTAGAGTTAGGGTGAGAATTAGGGTTAAGGTTTGGGTTAGGCTTTGGTGTTAGGGGTTAGACTTTGGGTTAGAGTTACCGTTACGGCTTAGGGTTTCTCTTCAGTGTTAGGGTTAGGGTTAGGGAGAGCATTAGGGTTAGGGTTGGGGGATATGGTTAGGGGTTAGGGTGAGGGTTATGGTTAGTTTTACAGTTAAGGTGAGGGTTTAGAGTAAGTGTTATGTTTAGGCTTGGAGTTAGCGTTAGGTTTAGGCTTAGGGTTAGGTGTAGCGTAAGTTTTCGGTTTAGGTTCAGGTTTCGAATTCGAATTAGTGTTCTATTTAAGATCAAGGTTAGAGTTAGGGTTAGTGTTCGGATTAGGTGTACGGTTAGGATTAGGATTAGGTCTAGACTTCGGTTCAGGGCTAATGGAAGGCTTAGTTTTGGGGTTACAGGTGGAGTAGCGTTATGGTTAGAGTTTGGTTTAAGGTTAGGGTTTGGGTTAGGTTTAGGTTTAAGGTTAAGGTTAGGGTTAGGGTGGGATGAAGTTTAGGATGGCGTGAGGGTTATTCTTAGGGTTAGGGCTAGAGTTTGATTTTGTGTTCAGGTTAGTGTTAAGGTTAGGTTTAAAGTTCGGGTTAGGGTTAGGAGTTATCTTTAGGGTTAGTGTTAGGTTTAGGTTCAGGGTTAGAGTTACATTTAGGTTCAGGGTGAGGGTTAAGGTAAGGGTTAGGATTACGGTGAGGATTCTACTTAGTGTTAGAGGTTAGGTTTATGGTTAGGATAGGCTTAAGTTTAGGGTTAATGTTCGGGTTAGTGTTAGATTAGGGTTACTGTTCGTGTTTGGGTTAGGGTTAGGGATAAGTTTCGGGATAGTGTTAGGTTTAGGGTTGGAGATACGGTTCGGGTTTAGGGTGAGGGTTAGCATTAGGTTTAGAGTTAAGGTGAAGGTTTAGGGTAAGTGTTATGGTTAGGGTTAGAGTTAGAGGCAGGGTTAGGGTGAATTTTCAGTTAATAGTGAGGGTTAGGGTAAGGGTTAGGGTTAAGGTTAGAGTTAGGATTAAGATTAGTGTTAGGGTTAGGTTTAGGGTCAGGGTAAGGTTAGAGGTAAGGTTAGGGTTAAGGCTACGTTTACGGTCAGGGGTAGGGCTAGGTTAGGGTTAGGGTTCGGTTTAGAGTTAGAGTTAGTGCTAGGGTTTAGGGTTAGGTTTAGGGTCAGCTTTAGAGTTATGGTTATGGTTAGGGTTAGGGTTAGGGTAGAGTTAAGGTTAGGGTTAACTTTAAAGATAAGTAAGGGTTACGTTCAGGTCAGTGTTAGGGTTATTATTAGAGATAGGGTTAGGTTTAGGGAAAGGGTTAGGGTTCGTGTGAGGGTTAGTGTTAGGTTTACAGTTAAGCTGATGTTTTACGGTGTTAACGGTTAGGGTCAGGGTTAGAGTTAGGGTTAGGGTTAGGTTTAGGTGTAGGGCTAGAGTGAGGGGATAGTTTAGAGTTAGGTTTAGAGTGAAGGTTAAGTTAACATTAGTGTTAGGGTAAATATTAGAGTTAGGTGTTTGTCTTAAGGTTCGGATCAGGTTAGGGTTAGGTATAGGGTTAATGCTAGGGTTAGGTTTTGGTTTTTGTGTTAAGGTTAGGGTCCAGTTTAGGGCAGCTTTAGGGTTAGGGTTTGGTTTAGGGTTGTGGTTAGGGTGAAGTTGAAGTTAAGGGTGAGGGTTGAGCTTAGCCTTAGCCTTAGGTGTTAGGGTTAGGTTTAAGGTTCGGATTAGGTTTAGGGTTAAGATCACTTTTAGGGTTCGGGTAAGTGTTAGGGTTAAGTGTTGGTTAGGTTTAGGGCTATGTTAAGGTCAGAGACAAGATTCGGTTAAGGGTAGGTTTAGGTTTCGATGTTAGTGTGAGGGTTAGTGTTAGGTTTCCATTTAAGCTGAGCGTGTAGGGTAAGTTTTAGGGTTAGAGATAGAGTTAGGGTCAGGGTTAGGTTTCAGTTTAGAGTTAGGGTTAGGTTCATGCTTAGGATTAGGGTTAGGGCCAGAGTTGGGGGATATTTCGTATTATGTTTAGTTTTAGGGTTAGGGTGAAGTTTATGTTAAGTGTGAGGGTTAGAGTTAGGGTTAGGTTTAGGTTTAGTGCTAGAGTGAAGGGATAGTTTAGGGTTAGGTTTAGTTTTAGAGTTAGGCTTAGGTTTAGGGTGAAGGTTAAGATTAAGGTTAGGGTAAATATTAGAGTTAGGTGTTTGGGTTAAGGTTAGGATCAGGTTAGGGTTAGGTTTAGGGTTAGTGTTAGGGTTAGTGTTAGGTTTTGCTGTTTAGATTAATGTTAGGGTCAGGTTTAGGGTTAGCTTTAGGTTTAGGGTTTGGTTTAGGGTTAGGGTTAGGGTGAAGTTTAAGTCGAGTGAGGGTTGAGCTTAGCCTTAACGTTAAGGTTTAGGGTTAAGGTTAGGATGAGGTTTAGGGTTAAGATTAGTTTTAGGGTTAGGGTAAGTTTTAGGGTTAAGTCATGGTTAGGTTTAGGGTTAGTTTAAGGTTAGAGATAAGGTTAGCTTAAGGGTAGGGTTTAGGCTTAGATGTTATTGTGTTGGTTAGTGTTAGGTTTCCATTTAAGCTGAGTGTGTAGGGTAAGTTTTAAGGTTAGGATTAGGGTTAGAGATAGAGTTAGGGTCGGGGTTCGGTTTAAGGTTAGAGTTAGGGTGAGGCTTATGGTTAGGATTAGGGTTAGGGTCAGAGTTGGGGGAGATTTCGTATTATGTTTATTTGTAGGGTTAGGGTTGGAGTGAAGTTTATGTTAAGTGTGAGGGTTAGGGTTAGTTTTAGGGGTTGGGTTCAGGTTAGGGTCAGGGTTAGGGTTTGGGTTAGGTTTAGGGTTAGGGTTAGGGTTAGAGTTAGGTTTAGGGTTAGCTTTAGTTTGGGTTAGGGTTAGGATTTGAATGAAGTTAGGGTAAGTTTAGGGTTATGGGTAGGGTGAAATTTTGGTTAAAGGTGAGGATTCGGTTTAGGGTTAGGGTTCGAGTTATTGTTAGGGTTAGGTTTGAGTTTATGGTAGGTTTCAAGTTAGGGTTAAGGTTAGGTTAGGGTTATGGTCAGGGTTAAGATTAGGATTAGGTTTAGGGTGAGGGTTAAGATCAGAATTATTGTAAGGGTTAGTTTTAGTTTCACAGGTGCGCCAAGGTTAAGGTTATGGTTTGGTATATGGGTAGGGATAGCTTTAGAGTTAGGGTGAGCTTTAGGTTAGGGATAGGGTGGAGTTTAAGATCGGGTGAGGGTTAGTGTTAGGGTTATGGCTAAGGTTTGGTTTAGCTTTCAGGTTAGTGTTAAGGTTGTGTTTCGTGTTAGGGTGAAGTTTACGGGTTCTGTTTACTTTTAGGATGAGGGTAAGATTTTAGGTTAGGCTTAAGTTTAGTGTTACGGTCCGGGTTAGGGTCACGGTTCGTGTTAGGCTTTGTGGTTGGGGTGAGGGTTAGGTTGAGGGTTAGGGTTGGGTAAGTATAGGATTACGGTTATGGTAAGGTGTTAGGGGTTAGAGTTTTACTTTAGGGTGAGTGTTTGGGCGAGGGTCCCAGTTAGTCATTGTGGTTCTGGTCATGCTTAGTTTTGGTTTATGGTTAGGGTTAGGTTTATGATCAGGTTTAGGGTTAGTGTTAGAGTTAGGGTTCAGGTTTGGGTTAGGCTTTGGTGTTAGGGGTTAGACTTTGGGTTAGAGTTACCGTTACGGCTTAGGGTTTCTCTTCAGTGTTAGGGTTAGGGTTAGGGAGAGCATTAGGGTTAGGGTTGGGGGATATGGTTAGGGGTTAGGGTGAGGGTTATGGTTAGTTTTACAGTTAAGGTGAGGGTTTAGAGTAAGTGTTATGTTTAGGCTTGGAGTTAGCGTTAGGTTTAGGCTTAGGGTTAGGTGTAGCGTAAGTTTTCGGTTTAGGTTCAGGTTTCGAATTCGAATTAGTGTTCTATTTAAGATCAAGGTTAGAGTTAGGGTTAGTGTTCGGATTAGGTGTACGGTTAGGATTAGGATTAGGTCTAGACTTCGGTTCAGGGCTAATGGAAGGCTTAGTTTTAGGGTTACAGGTGGAGTAGCGTTATGGTTAGAGTTTGGTTTAAGGTTAGGGTTTGGGTTAGGTTTAGGTTTAAGGTTAAGGTTAGGGTTAGGGTTGGATGAAGTTTAGGATGGCGTGAGGGTTATTCTTAGGGTTAGGGCTAGAGTTTGATTTTGTGTTCAGGTTAGTGTTAAGGTTAGGTTTAAAGTTCGGCTTAGGGTTAGGAGTTATCTTTAGGGTTAGTGTTAGGTTTAGGTTCAGGGTTAGAGTTACATTTAGGTTCAGGGTGAGGGTTAAGGTAAGGGTTAGGATTATGGTGAGGATTCTACTTAGTGTTAGAGGTTAGGTTTATGGTTAGGATAGGCTTAAGTTTAGGGTTAATGTTCGGGTTAGTGTTAGATTAGGGTTACTGTTCGTGTTTGGGTTAGGGTTAGGGATAAGTTTCGGGATAGTGTTAGGTTTAGGGTTGGAGATACGGTTCGGGTTTAGGGTGAGGGTTAGCATTAGGTTTAGAGTTAAGGTGAAGGTTTAGGGTAAGTGTTATGGTTAGGGTTAGAGTTAGAGGCAGGGTTAGGGTGAATTTTCAGTTAATAGTGAGGGTTAGGGTAAGGGTTAGGGTTAAGGTTAGAGTTAGGATTAAGATTAGTGTTAGGGTTAGGTTTAGGGTCAGGGTAAGGTTAGAGGTAAGGTTAGGGTTAAGGCTACGTTTACGGTCAGGGGTAGGGCTAGGTTAGGGTTAGGGTTCGGTTTAGAGTTAGAGTTAGTGCTAGGGTTTAGGGTTAGGTTTAGGGTCAGCTTTAGAGTTATGGTTAGGGTTAGGGTTAGGGTTAGGGTAGAGTTAAGGTTAGGGTTAACTTTAAAGATAAGTAAGGGTTACGTTCAGGTCAGTGTTAGGGTTATTATTAGAGATAGGGTTAGGTTTAGGGAAAGGGTTAGGGTTCGTGTGAGGGTTAGTGTTAGGTTTACAGTTAAGCTGATGTTTTACGGTGTTAACGGTTAGGGTCAGGGTTAGAGTTAGGGTTAGGGTTAGGTTTAGGTGTAGGGCTAGAGTGAGGGGATAGTTTAGGGTTAGGTTTAGAGTGAAGGTTAAGTTAACATTAGTGTTAGGGTAAATATTAGAGTTAGGTGTTTGTGTTAAGGTTCGGATCAGGTTAGGGTTAGGTATAGGGTTAATGTTAGGGTTAGGTTTTGGTTTTTGTGTTAAGGTTAGGGTCCAGTTTAGGGCAGCTTTAGGGTTAGGGTTTGGTTTAGGGTTGTGGTTAGGGTGAAGTTGAAGTTAAGGGTGAGGGTTGAGCTTAGCCTTAGCCTTAGGTGTTAGGGTTAGGTTTAAGGTTCGGATTAGGTTTAGGGTTAAGATCACTTTTAGGGTTCGGGTAAGTGTTAGGGTTAAGTGTTGGTTAGGTTTAGGGCTATGTTAAGGTCAGAGACAAGATTCGGTTAAGGGTAGGTTTAGGTTTAGATGTTAGTGTGAGGGTTAGTGTTAGGTTTCCATTTAAGCTGAGCGTGTAGGGTAAGTTTTAGGGTTAGAGATAGAGTTAGGGTCAGGGTTAGGTTTCAGTTTAGAGTTAGGGTTAGGTTCATGCTTAGGATTAGGGTTAGGGCCAGAGTTGGGGGATATTTCGTATTATGTTTAGTTTTAGGGTTAGGGTGAAGTTTATGTTAAGTGTGAGGGTTAGAGTTAGGGTTAGGTTTAGGTTTAGGGCTAGAGTGAAGGGATAGTTTAGGGTTAGGTTTAGTTTTAGAGTTAGGCTTAGGTTTAGGGTGAAGGTTAAGATTAAGGTTAGGGTAAATATTAGAGTTAGGTGTTTGGGTTAAGGTTAGGATCAGGTTAGGGTTAGGTTTAGGGTTAGTGTTAGGGTTAGTGTTAGGTTTTGCTGTTTAGATTAATGTTAGGGTCAGGTTTAGGGTTAGCTTTAGGTTTAGGGTTCGGTTTAGGGTTAGGGTTAGGGTGAAGTTTAAGTCGAGTGAGGGTTGAGCTTAGCCTTAACGTTAGGGTTTACGGTTAAGGTTAGGATGAGGTTTAGGGTTAAGATTAGTTTTAGGGTTAGGGTAAGTTTTAGGGTTAAGTCATGGTTAGGTTTAGGGTTAGTTTAAGGTTAGAGATAAGGTTAGCTTAAGGGTAGGGTTTAGGCTTAGATGTTATTGTGTTGGTTAGTGTTAGGTTTCCATTTAAGCTGAGTGTGTAGGGTAAGTTTTAAGGTTAGGATTAGGGTTAGAGATAGAGTTAGGGTCGGGGTTCGGTTTAAGGTTAGAGTTAGGGTGAGGCTTATGGTTAGGATTAGGGTTAGGGTCAGAGTTGGGGGAGATTTCGTATTATGTTTAGTTGTAGGGTTAGGGTTGGAGTGAAGTTTATGTTAAGTGTGAGGGTTAGGGTTAGTTTTAGGGGTTGGGTTCAGGTTAGGGTCAGGGTTAGGGTTTGGGTTAGGTTTAGGGTTAGGGTTAGGGTTAGAGTTAGGTTTAGGGTTAGCTTTAGTTTGGGTTAGGGTTAGGATTTGAATGAAGTTAGGGTAAGTTTAGGGTTATGGGTAGGGTGAAATTTTGGTTAAAGGTGAGGATTCGGTTTAGGGTTAGGGTTCGAGTTATTGTTAGGGTTAGGTTTGAGTTTATGGTAGGTTTCAAGTTAGGGTTAAGGTTAGGTTAGGGTTATGGTCAGGGTTAAGATTAGGATTAGGTTTAGGGTGAGGGTTAAGATCAGAATTATTGTAAGGGTTAGTTTTAGTTTCACAGGTGCGCCAAGGTTAAGGTTATGGTTTGGTATATGGGTAGGGATAGCTTTAGAGTTAGGGTGAGCTTTAGGTTAGGGATAGGGTGGAGTTTAAGATCGGGTGAGGGTTAGTGTTAGGGTTATGGCTAAGGTTTGGTTTAGCTTTCAGGTTAGTGTTAAGGTTGTGTTTCGTGTTAGGGTTAAGTTTACGGGTTCTGTTTACTTTTAGGATGAGGGTAAGATTTTAGGTTAGGCTTAAGTTTAGTGTTACGGTCCGGGTTAGGGTCACGGTTCGTGTTAGGCTTTGTGGTTGGGGTGAGGGTTAGGTTGAGGGTTAGGGTTGGGTAAGTATAGGATTACGGTTATGGTAAGGTGTTAGGGGTTAGAGTTTTACTTTAGGGTGAGTGTTTGGGCGAGGGTCCCAGTTAGTCATTGTGGTTCTGGTCATGCTTAGTTTTGGTTTATGGTTAGGGTTAGGTTTATGATCAGGTTTAGGGTTAGTGTTAGAGTTAGGGTTCAGGTTTGGGTTAGGCTTTGGTGTTAGGGGTTAGACTTTGGGTTAGAGTTACCGTTACGGCTTAGGGTTTCTCTTCAGTGTTAGGGTTAGGGTTAGGGAGAGCATTAGGGTTAGGGTTGGGGGATATGGTTAGGGGTTAGGGTGAGGGTTATGGTTAGTTTTACAGTTAAGGTGAGGGTTTAGAGTAAGTGTTATGTTTAGGCTTGGAGTTAGCGTTAGGTTTAGGCTTAGGGTTAGGTGTAGCGTAAGTTTTCGGTTTAGGTTCAGGTTTCGAATTCGAATTAGTGTTCTATTTAAGATCAAGGTTAGAGTTAGGGTTAGTGTTCGGATTAGGTGTACGGTTAGGATTAGGATTAGGTCTAGACTTCGGTTCAGGGCTAATGGAAGGCTTAGTTTTAGGGTTACAGGTGGAGTAGCGTTATGGTTAGAGTTTGGTTTAAGGTTAGGGTTTGGGTTAGGTTTAGGTTTAAGGTTAAGGTTAGGGTTAGGGTTGGATGAAGTTTAGGATGGCGTGAGGGTTATTCTTAGGGTTAGGGCTAGAGTTTGATTTTGTGTTCAGGTTAGTGTTAAGGTTAGGTTTAAAGTTCGGCTTAGGGTTAGGAGTTATCTTTAGGGTTAGTGTTAGGTTTAGGTTCCGGGTTAGAGTTACATTTAGGTTCAGGGTGAGGGTTAAGGTAAGGGTTAGGATTACGGTGAGGATTCTACTTAGTGTTAGAGGTTAGGTTTATGGTTAGGATAGGCTTAAGTTTAGGGTTAATGTTCGGGTTAGTGTTAGATTAGGGTTACTGTTCGTGTTTGGGTTAGGGTTAGGGATAAGTTTCGGGATAGTGTTAGGTTTAGGGTTGGAGATACGGTTCGGGTTTAGGGTGAGGGTTAGCATTAGGTTTAGAGTTAAGGTGAAGGTTTAGGGTAAGTGTTATGGTTAGGGTTAGAGTTAGAGGCAGGGTTAGGGTGAATTTTCAGTTAATAGTGAGGGTTAGGGTAAGGGTTAGGGTTAAGGTTAGAGTTAGGATTAAGATTAGTGTTAGGGTTAGGTTTAGGGTCAGGGTAAGGTTAGGGGTAAGGTTAGGGTTAAGGCTATGTTTACGGTCAGGGGTAGGGCTAGGTTAGGGTTAGGGTTCTGTTTAGAGTTAGTGCTAGGGTTTAGGGTTAGGTTTAGGGTCAGCTTTAGAGTTACGGTAAGGGTTAGGGTTAGGGTTAGGGTTAGGGTTAGGGTATAGTTAAGGTTAGGGTTAACTTTAAAGATAAGTAAGGGTTACATTCAGGTCAGTGTTAGGGTTATTATTAGAGATAGGGTTAGGTTTAGGGAAAGGGTTAGGGTTCGTGTGAGGGTTAGTGTTAGGTTTACAGTTAAGCTGATGTTTTACGGTGTTTACGGTTAGGGTCAGGGTTAGAGTTAGGGTTAGGGTTAGGTTTAGGTGTAGGGCTAGAGTGAGGGGATAGTTTAGGGTTAGGTTTAGAGTGAAGGTTAAGTTAACATTAGTGTTAGAGTAAATATTAGAGTTAGGTGTTTGTGTTAAGGTTAGGATCAGGTTAGGGTTAGGTATAGGGTTAATGTTAGGGTTAGGTTTTGGTTTTTGTGTTAAGGTTAGGGTCAGGTTTAGGGTATCTTTAGGGTTAGGGTTTGGTTTAGGGTTGTGGTTAGGGTGAAGTTGAAGTTAAGGGTGAGGGTTGAGCTTAGCCTTAGCCTTAGGGGTTAGGGTTAGGTTTAAGGTTCGGATTAGGTTTAGGGTTAAGATCACTTTTAGGGTTCGGGTAAGTGTTAGGGTTAAGTGTTGGTTAGGTTTAGGGCTATGTTAAGGTCAGAGACAAGATTCGGTTAAGGGTAGGTTTAGGTTTCGATGTTAGTGTGAGGGTTAGTGTTAGGTTTCCATTTAAGCTGAGCGTGTAGGGTAAGTTTTAGGGTTAGAGATAGAGTTAGGGTCAGGGTTAGGTTTCAGTCTAGAGTTAGGGTTAGGTTCATGCTTAGGATTAGGGTTAGGGCCAGAGTTGGGGGATATTTCGTATTATGTTTAGTTTTAGGGTTAGGGTGAAGTTTATGTTAAGTGTGAGGGTTAGAGTTAGGGTTAGGTTTAGGTTTAGGGCTAGAGTGAAGGGATAGTTTAGGGTTAGGTTTAGTTTTAGAGTTAGGCTTAGGTTTAGGGTGAAGGTTAAGATTAAGGTTAGGGTAAATATTAGAGTTAGGTGTTTGGGTTAAGGTTAGGATCAGGTTAGGGTTAGGTTTACGGTTAGTGTTAGGTTTTGCTGTTTAGATTAATGTTAGGGTCAGGTTTAGGGTTAGCTTTAGGGTAAGGGTTCGGTTTAGGGTTAGGGTTAGGGTGAAGTTTAAGTCGAGCGAGGGTTGAGTTTAGCCTTAACGTTAGGGTTTAGGGTTAAGGTTAGGATGAGGTTTAGGGTTAAGACTCGTTTTAGGGTTAGGGTAAGTTTTAGGGTTAAGTCATGGTTAGGTTTAGGGCTAGTTTAAGGTTAGAGATAAGGTTAGCTTAAGGGTAGGGTTTAGGTTTAGATGTTATTGTGAGGGTTAGTGTTAGGTTTCCATTTAAGCTGAGTGTGTAGGGTAAGTTTTAAGGTTAGGATTAGGGTTAGAGATAGAGTTAGGGTCGGGGTTCGGTTTAAGTTTAGAGTTAGGGTGAGGCTTATGGTTAGGATTAGGGTTAGGGTCAGAGTTGGGGGAGATTTCGTATTATGTTTAGTTGTAGGGTTAGGGTTGGAGTGAAGTTTATGTTAAGTGTGAGGGTTAGGGTTAGTTTTAGGGGTTGGGTTCAGGTTAGGGTCAGGGTTAGGGTTTGGGTTAGGTTTAGGGTTAGGGTTAGGGTTAGGGTTAGAGTTAGGTTTAGGATTAGCTTTAGTTTTGGTTAGGGTTAGGATTTGAATGAAGTTAGGGTACGTTTAGGCTTATAGGTAGGGTGAAATTTTGGTTAAAGGTGAGGATTCGGTTTAGGGTTAGGGTTCGAGTTATTGTTAGGGTTAGGTTTGAGTTTATGGTAGTTTTCAAGTTAGGGTTAAGGTTAGGTTAGGGTTATGGTCAGGGTTAAGATTAGGATTAGGTTTAGGGTGAGGGTTAAGATCAGAATTATTGTAAGGGTTAGTTTTAGTTTCACAGGTGCGCCAAGGTTAAGGTTATGGTTTGGTATATGGGTAGGGATAGCTTTAGAGTTAGGGTGAGCTTTAGGTTAGGGATAGCGTGGAGTTTAAGATCGGGTGAGGGTTAGTGTTAGGGTTATGGCTAAGGTTTGGTTTAGCTTTCAGGTTAGTGTTAAGGTTGTGTTTCGTGTTAGGGTTAAGTTTACGGGTTCCGTTTACTTTTAGGATGAGGTTAAGATTTTAGGTTAGGCTTAAGTTTAGTGTTACGGTTCGGGTTAGGGTCACGGTTTGTGTTAGGCTTTGTGGTTGGGGTGAGGGTTAGGTTGAGGGTTAGGGTTGGGTAAGTATAGGATTACGGTTATGGTAAGGTGTTAGGGGTTAGAGTTTTACTTTAGGGTGAGTGTTTGGGCGAGGGTCCCAGTTAGTCATTGTGGTTCTGGTCATGCTTAGTTTTGGTTTATGGTTAGGGTTAGGTTTATAATCAGGTTTAGGGTTAGTGTTAGAGTTAGGGTTCAGGTTTGGGTTAGGCTTTGGTGTTAGGGGTTAGACTTTGGGTTAGAGTTACCGTTACGGCTTAGGGTTTCTCTTCAGTGTTAGGGTTAGGGTTAGGGAGAGCATTAGGGTTAGGGTTGGGGGATATGGTTAGGGGTTAGGGTGAGGGTTATGGTTAGTTTTACAGTTAAGGTGAGGGTTTAGAGTAAGTGTTATGTTTAGGCTTGGAGTTAGCGTTAGGTTTAGGCTTAGGGTTAGGTGTAGCGTAAGTTTTCGGTTTAGGTTTATGTTTCGAATTAGAATTAGTGTTCTATTTAAGATCAAGGTTAGAGTTAGGGTTAGTGTTCGGATTAGGTCTACGGTTAGGATTAGGATTAGGACTAGACTTCGGTTCAGGGCTAATGGAAGGCTTAGTTTTAGGGTTACAGGTGGAGTAGCGTTATGGTTAGAGTTTGGTTTAAGGTTAGGGTTTGGGTTAGGTTTAGGTTTAAGGTTAAGGTTAGGGTTAGGGTTGGATGAAGTTTAGGATGGCGTGAGGGTTATTCTTAGGGTTAGGGCTAGAGTTTGATTTTGTGTTCAGGTTAGTGTTAAGGTTAGGTTTAAAGTTCGGGTTAGGGTTAGGAGTTATCTTTAGGGTTAGTGTTAGGTTTAGGTTCAGGGTTAGAGTTACATTTAGGTTCAGGGTGAGGGTTAAGGTAAGGGTTAGGATTACGGTGAGGATTCTACTTAGTGTTAGAGGTTAGGTTTATGGTTAGGATAGGCTTAAGTTTAGGGTTAATGTTAGGGTTAGTGTTAGATTAGGGTTACTGTTCGTGTTTGGGTTAGGGTTAGGGATAAGTTTCGGGATAGTGTTAGGTTTAGAGTTGGGGATACGGTTCGGGTTTAGGGTGAGGGTTAGCATTAGGTTTAGAGTTAAGGTGAGGGTTTAGGGTAAGTGTTATGGTTAGGGTTAGAGTTAGAGTCAGGGTTAGGGTGAATTTTCAGTTAATAGTGAGGGTTAGGGTAAGGGTTCGGGTTAAGGTTAGAGTTAGGATTAAGATTAGTGTTAGGGTTAGGTTTAGGGTCAGGGTTAGGTTAGGGGTAAGGTTAGGGTTAAGGCTATGTTTACGGTCAGGGGTAGGGCTAGGTTAGGGTTAGGGTTCTGTTTCGAGTTAGAGTTAGTGCTAGGGTTTAGGGTTAGGTTTAGGGTCAGCTTTAGAGTTATGGTTAGGGTTAGGGTTAGGGTAGAGTTAAGGTTAGGGTTAACTTTAAAGATAAGTAAGGGTTACGTTCAGGTCAGTGTTAGGGTTATTATTAGAGATAGGGTTAGGTTTAGGGAAAGGGTTAGGGTTCGTGTGAGGGTTAGTGTTAGGTTTACAGTTAAGCTGATGTTTTACGGTGTTTACGGTTAGGGTCAGGGATAGAGTTAGGGTTAGGGTTAGGTTTAGGTGTAGGGCTAGAGTGAGGGGATAGTTTAGGGTTAGGTTTAGAGTGAAGGTTAAGTTAACATTAGTGTTAGTGTAAATATTAGAGTTAGGTGTTTGTGTTAAGGTTAGGATCAGGTTAGGGTTAGGTATAGGGTTAATGTTAGGCTTAGGTTTTGGTTTTTGTGTTAAGGTTAGGGTCAGGTTTAGGGTATCTTTAGGGTTAGGGTTTGGTTTAGGGTTGTGGTTAGGGTGAAGTTGAAGTTAAGGGTGCGGGTTGAGCTTAGCCTTAGCCTTACGGGTTAGGGTTAGGTTTAAGGTTCGGATTAGGTTTAGGGTTAAGATCACTTTTAGGGTTCGGGTAAGTGTTAGGGTTAAGTGTTGGTTAGGTTTAGGGCTATGTTAAGGTCAGAGACAAGATTCGGTTAAGGGTAGGTTTAGGTTTCGATGTTAGTGTGAGGGTTAGTGTTAGGTTTCCATTTAAGCTGAGCGTGTAGGGTAAGTTTTAGGGTTAGAGATAGAGTTAGGGTCAGGGTTAGGTTTCAGTTTAGAGTTAGGGTTAGGTTCATGCTTAGGATTAGGGTTAGGGCCAGAGTTGGGGGATATTTCGTATTATGTTTAGTTTTAGGGTTAGGGTGAAGTTTATGTTAAGTGTGAGGGTTAGAGTTAGGGTTAGGTTTAGGTTTAGGGCTAGAGTGAAGGGATAGTTTAGGGTTAGGTTTAGTTTTAGAGTTAGGCTTAGGTTTAGGGTGAAGGTTAAGATTAAGGTTAGGGTAAATATTAGAGTTAGGTGTTTGGGTTAAGGTTAGGATCAGGTTAGGGTTAGGTTTACGGTTAGTGTTAGGTTTTGCTGTTTAGATTAATGTTAGGGTCAGGTTTAGGGTTAGCTTTAGGGTAAGGGTTCGGTTTAGGGTTAGGGTTAGGGTGAAGTTTAAGTCGAGTGAGGGTTGAGTTTAGCCTTAACGTTAGGGTTTAGGGTTAAGGTTAGGATGAGGTTTAGGGTTAAGATTCGTTTTAGGGTTAGGGTAAGTTTTAGGGTTAAGTCATGGTTAGGTTTAGGGCTAGTTTAAGGTTAGAGATAAGGTTAGCTTAAGGGTAGGGTTTAGGTTTAGATGTTATTGTGAGGGTTAGTGTTAGGTTTCCATTTAAGCTGAGTGTGTAGGGTAAGTTTTAAGGTTAGGATTAGGGTTAGAGATAGAGTTAGGGTCGGGGTTCGGTTTAAGTTTAGAGTTAGGGTGAGGCTTATGGTTAGGATTAGGGTTAGGGTCAGAGTTGGGGGAGATTTCGTATTATGTTTAGTTGTAGGGTTAGGGTTGGAGTGAAGTTTATGTTAAGTGTGAGGGTTAGGGTTAGTTTTAGGGGTTGGGTTCAGGTTAGGGTCAGGGTTAGGGTTTGGGTTAGGTTTAGGGTTAGGGTTAGGGTTAGGGTTAGAGTTAGGTTTAGGATTAGCTTTAGTTTTGGTTAGGGTTAGGATTTGAATGAAGTTAGGGTACGTTTAGGGTTATAGGTAGGGTGAAATTTTGGTTAAAGGTGAGGATTCGGTTTAGGGTTAGGGTTCGAGTTATTGTTAGGGTTAGGTTTGAGTTTATGGTAGTTTTCAAGTTAGGGTTAAGGTTAGGTTAGGGTTATGGTCAGGGTTAAGATTAGGATTAGGTTTAGGGTGAGGGTTAAGATCAGAATCATTGTAAGGGTTAGTTTTAGTTTCACAGGTGCGCCAAGGTTAAGGTTATGGTTTGGGATATGGGTAGGGATAGCTTTAGAGTTAGGGTGAGCTTTAGGTTAGGGATAGGGTAGAGTTTAAGATCGGGTGAGGGTTAGTGTTAGGGTTATGGCTAAGGTTTGGTTTAGCTTTCAGGTTAGTGTTAAGGTTGTGTTTCGTGTTAGGGTTAAGTTTACGGGTTCCGTTTACTTTTAGGATGAGGGTAAGATTTTAGGTTAGGCTTAAGTTTAGTGTTACGGTTCGGGTTAGGGTCACGGTTTGTGTTAGGCTTTGTGGTTGGGGTGAGGGTTAGGTTGAGGGTTAGGGTTGGGTAAGTATAGGATTACGGTTATGGTAAGGTGTTAGGGGTTAGAGTTTTACTTTAGGGTGAGTGTTTGGGCGAGGGTCCCAGTTAGTCATTGTGGTTCTGGTCATGCTTAGTTTTGGTTTATGGTTAGGGTTAGGTTTATAATCAGGTTTAGGGTTAGTGTTAGAGTTAGGGTTCAGGTTTGGGTTAGGCTTTGGTGTTAGGGGTTAGACTTTGGGTTAGAGTTACCGTTACGGCTTAGGGTTTCTCTTCAGTGTTAGGGTTAGGGTTAGGGAGAGCATTAGGGTTAGGGTTGGGGGATATGGTTAGGGGTTAGGGTGAGGGTTATGGTTAGTTTTACAGTTAAGGTGAGGGTTTAGAGTAAGTGTTATGTTTAGGCTTGGAGTTAGCGTTAGGTTTAGGCTTAGGGTTAGGTGTAGCGTAAGTTTTCGTTTTAGGTTTAGGTTTCGAATTAGAATTAGTGTTCTATTTAAGATCAAGGTTAGAGTTAGGGTTAGTGTTCGGATTAGGTCTACGGTTAGGATTAGGATTAGGACTAGACTTCGGTTCAGGGCTAATGGAAGGCTTAGTTTTAGGGTTACAGGTGGAGTAGCGTTATGGTTAGAGTTTGGTTTAAGGTTAGGGTTTGGGTTAGGTTTAGGTTTAAGGTTAAGGTTAGGGTTAGGGTTGGATGAAGTTTAGGATGGCGTGAGGGTTATTCTTAGGGTTAGGGCTAGAGTTTGATTTTGTGTTCAGGTTAGTGTTAAGGTTAGGTTTAAAGTTCGGGTTAGGGTTAGGAGTTATCTTTAGGGTTAGTGTTAGGTTTAGGTTCAGGGTTAGAGTTACATTTAGGTTCAGGGTGAGGGTTAAGGTAAGGGTTAGGATTACGGTGAGGATTCTACTTAGTGTTAGAGGTTAGGTTTATGGTTAGGATAGGCTTAAGTTTAGGGTTAATGTTAGGGTTAGTGTTAGATTAGGGTTACTGTTCGTGTTTGGGTTAGGGTTAGGGATAAGTTTCGGGATAGTGTTAGGTTTAGAGTTGGGGATACGGTTCGGGTTTAGGGTGAGGGTTAGCATTAGGTTTAGAGTTAAGGTGAGGGTTTAGGGTAAGTGTTATGGTTAGGGTTAGAGTTAGAGTCAGGGTTAGGGTGAATTTTCAGTTAATAGTGAGGGTTAGGGTAAGGGTTAGGGTTAAGGTTAGAGTTAGGATTAAGATTAGTGTTAGGGTTAGGTTTAGGGTCAGGGTTAGGTTAGGGGTAAGGTTAGGGTTAAGGCTATGTTTACGGTCAGGGGTAGGGCTAGGTTAGGGTTAGGGTTCTGTTTAGAGTTAGTGCTAGGGTTTAGGGTTAGGTTTAGGGTCAGCTTTAGAGTTACGGTAAGGGTTAGGGTTAGGGTTAGGGTTAGGGTTAGGGTATAGTTAAGGTTAGGGTTAACTTTAAAGATAAGTAAGGGTTACGTTCAGGTCAGTGTTAGGGTTATTATTAGAGATAGGGTTAGGTTTAGGGAAAGGGTTAGGGTTCGTGTGAGGGTTAGTGTTAGGTTTACAGTTAAGCTGATGTTTTACGGTGTTTACGGTTAGGGTCAGGGATAGATTTAGGGTTAGGGTTAGGTTTAGGTGTAGGGCTAGAGTGAGGGTATAGTTTAGGGTTAGGCTTAGAGTGAAGGTTAAGTTAACATTAGTGTTAGTGTAAATATTAGAATTAGGTGTTTGTGTTAAGGTTAGGATCAGGTTAGGGTTAGGTATAGGGTTAATGTTAGGGTTAGGTTTTGGTTTTTGTGTTAAGGTTAGGGTCAGGTTTAGGGTATCTTTAGGGTTAGGGTTTGGTTTAGGGTTGTGGTTAGGGTGAAGTTGAAGTTAAGGGTGAGGGTTGAGCTTAGCCTTAGCCTTAGGGGTTAGGGTTAGGTTTAAGGTTCGGATTAGGTTTAGGGTTAAGATCACTTTTAGGGTACGGGTAAGTGTTAGGGTTAAGTGTTGGTTAGGTTTAGGGCTATGTTAAGGTCAGAGACAAGATTCGGTTAAGGGTAGGTTTAGGTTTAGATGTTAGTGTGAGGGTTAGTGTTAGGTTTCCATTTAAGCTGAGCGTGTAGGGTAAGTTTTAGGGTTAGAGATAGAGTTAGGGTCAGGGTTAGGTTTCAGTTTAGAGTTAGGGTTAGGTTCATGCTTAGGATTAGGGTTAGGGCCAGAGTTGGGGGATATTTCGTATTATGTTTAGTTTTAGGGTTAGGGTGAAGTTTATGTTAAGTGTGAGGGTTAGAGTTAGGGTTAGGTTTAGGTTTAGGGCTAGAGTGAAGGGATAGTTTAGGGTTAGGTTTAGTTTTAGAGTTAGGCTTAGGTTTAGGGTGAAGGTTAAGATTAAGGTTAGGGTAAATATTAGAGTTAGGTGTTTGGGTTAAGGTTAGGATCAGGTTAGGGTTAGGTTTAGGGTTAGTGTTAGGTTTTGCTGTTTAGATTAATGTTAGGGTCAGGTTTAGGGTTAGCTTTAGGGTTAGGGTTCGGTTTAGGGTTAGGGTTAGGGTGAAGTTTAAGTCGAGTGAGGGTTGAGCTTAGCCTTAACGTTAGGGTTTAGGGTTAAGGTTAGGATGAGGTTTAGGGTTAAGATTCGTTTTAGGGTTAGGGTAAGTTTTAGGGTTAAGTCATGGTTAGGTTTAGGGCTAGTTTAAGGTTAGAGATAAGGTTAGCTTAAGGGTAGGGTTTAGGTTTAGATGTTATTGTGAGGGTTAGTGTTAGGTTTCCATTTAAGCTGAGTGTGTAGGGTAAGTTTTAAGGTTAGGATTAGGGTTAGAGATAGAGTTAGGGTTGGGGTTCGGTTTAAGTTTAGAGTTAGGGTGAGGCTTATGGTTAGGATTAGGGTTAGGGTCAGAGTTGGGGGAGATTTCGTATTATGTTTAGTTGTAGGGTTAGGGTTGGAGTGAAGTTTATGTTAAGTGTGAGGGTTAGGGTTAGTTTTAGGGGTTGGGTTCAGGTTAGGGTCAGGGTTAGGGTTTGGGTTAGGTTTAGGGTTAGGGTCAGAGTTGGGGGAGATTTCGTATTATGTTTAGTTGTAGGGTTAGGGTTGGAGTGAAGTTTATGTTAAGTGTGAGGGTTAGGGTTAGTTTTAGGGGTTGGGTTCAGGTTAGGGTCAGGGTTAGGGTTTGGGTTAGGTTTAGGGTTAGGGTTAGGGTTAGGGTTAGAGTTAGGTTTAGGATTAGCTTTAGTTTTGGTTAGGGTTAGGATTTGAATGAAGTTAGGGTACGTTTAGGGTTATAGGTAGGGTGAAATTTTGGTTAAAGGTGAGGATTCGGTTTAGGGTTAGGGTTCGAGTTATTGTTAGGGTTAGGTTTGAGTTTATGGTAGGTTTCAAGTTAGGGTTAAGGTTAGGTTAGGGTTATGGTCAGGGTTAAGATTAGGATTAGGTTTAGGGTGAGGGTTAAGATCAGAATCATTGTAAGGGTTAGTTTTAGTTTCACAGGTGCGCCAAGGTTAAGGTTATGGTTTGGTATATGGGTAGGGATAGCTTTAGAGTTAGGGTGAGCTTTAGGTTAGGGATAGGGTGGAGTTTAAGATCGGGTGAGGGTTAGTGTTAGGGTTATGGCTAAGGTTTGGTTTAGCTTTCAGGTTAGTGTTAAGGTTGTGTTTCGTGTTAGGGTTAAGTTTACGGGTTCCGTTTACTTTTAGGATGAGGGTAAGATTTTAGGTTAGGCTTAAGTTTAGTGTTACGGTTCGGGTTAGGGTCACGGTTTGTGTTAGGCTTTGTGGTTGGGGTGAGGGTTAGGTTGAGGGTTAGGGTTGGGTAAGTATAGGATTACGGTTATGGTAAGGTGTTAGGGGTTAGAGTTTTACTTTAGGGTGAGTGTTTGGGCGAGGGTCCCAGTTAGTCATTGTGGTTCTGGTCATGCTTAGTTTTGGTTTATGGTTAGGGTTAGGTTTATAATCAGGTTTAGGGTTAGTGTTAGAGTTAGGGTTCAGGTTTGGGTTAGGCTTTGGTGTTAGGGGTTAGACTTTGGGTTAGAGTTACCGTTACGGCTTAGGGTTTCTCTTCAGTTTTAGGGTTAGGGTTAGGGAGAGCATTAGGGTTAGGGTTGGGGGATATGGTTAGGGGTTAGGGTGAGGGTTATGGTTAGTTTTACAGTTAAGGTGAGGGTTTAGAGTAAGTGTTATGTTTAGGCTTGGAGTTAGCGTTAGGTTTAGGCTTAGGGTTAGGTGTAGCGTAAGTTTTCGTTTTAGGTTTAGGTTTCGAATTACAATTAGTGTTCTATTTAAGATCAAGGTTAGAGTTAGGGTTAGTGTTCGGATTAGGTCTACGGTTAGGATTAGGATTAGGACTAGACTTCGGTTCAGGGCTAATGGAAGGCTTAGTTTTAGGGTTACAGGTGGAGTAGCGTTATGGTTAGAGTTTGGTTTAAGGTTAGGGTTTGGGTTAGGTTTAGGTTTAAGGTTAAGGTTAGGGTTAGGGTTGGATGAAGTTTAGGATGGCGTGAGGGTTATTCTTAGGGTTAGGGCTAGAGTTTGATTTTGTGTTCAGCTTAGTGTTAAGGTTAGGTTTAAAGTTCGGGTTAGGGTTAGGAGTTATCTTTAGGGTTAGTGTTAGGTTTAGGTTCAGGGTTAGAGTTACATTTAGGTTCAGGGTGAGGGTTAAGGTAAGGGTTAGGATTACGGTGAGGATTCTACTTAGTGTTAGAGGTTAGGTTTATGGTTAGGATAGGCTTAAGTTTAGGGTTAATGTTAGGGTTAGTGTTAGATTAGGGTTACTGTTCGTGTTTGGGTTAGGGTTAGGGATAAGTTTCGGGATAGTGTTAGGTTTAGGGTTGGGGATACGGTTCGGGTTTAGGGTGAGGGTTAGCATTAGGTTTAGAGTTAAGGTGAGGGTTTAGGGTAAGTGTTATGGTTAGGGTTAGAGTTAGAGTCAGGGTTAGGGTGAATTTTCAGTTAATAGTGAGGGTTAGGGTTAAGGTTAGAGTTAGGATTAAGATTAGTGTTAGGGTTAGGTTTAGGGTCAGGGTTAGGTTAGGGGTAAGGTTAGGGTTAAGGCTATGTTTACGGTCAGGGGTAGGGCTAGGTTAGGGTTAGGGTTCTGTTTAGAGTTAGTGCTAGGGTTTAGGGTTAGGTTTAGGGTCAGCTTTAGAGTTACGGTAAGGGTTAGGGTTAGGGTTAGGGTTAGGGTTAGGGTATAGTTAAGGTTAGGGTTAACTTTAAAGATAAGTAAGGGTTACGTTCAGGTCAGTGTTAGGGTTATTATTAGAGATAGGGTTAGGTTTAGGGAAAGGGTTAGGGTTCGTGTGAGGGTTAGTGTTAGGTTTACAGTTAAGCTGATGTTTTACGGTGTTTACGGTTAGGGTCAGGGATAGATTTAGGGTTAGGGTTAGGTTTAGGTGTAGGGCTAGAGTGAGGGTATAGTTTAGGGTTAGGCTTAGAGTGAAGGTTAAGTTAACATTAGTGTTAGTGTAAATATTAGAATTAGGTGTTTGTGTTAAGGTTAGGATCAGGTTAGGGTTAGGTATAGGGTTAATGTTAGGGTTAGGTTTTGGTTTTTGTGTTAAGGTTAGGGTCAGGTTTAGGGTATCTTTAGGGTTAGGGTTTGGTTTAGGGTTGTGGTTAGGGTGAAGTTGAAGTTAAGGGTGAGGGTTGAGCTTAGCCTTAGCCTTAGGGGTTAGGGTTAGGTTTAAGGTTCGGATTAGGTTTAGGGTTAAGATCACTTTTAGGGTACGGGTAAGTGTTAGGGTTAAGTGTTGGTTAGGTTTAGGGCTATGTTAAGGTCAGAGACAAGATTCGGTTAAGGGTAGGTTTAGGTTTAGATGTTAGTGTGAGGGTTAGTGTTAGGTTTCCATTTAAGCTGAGCGTGTAGGGTAAGTTTTAGGGTTAGAGATAGAGTTAGGGTCAGGGTTAGGTTTCAGTTTAGAGTTAGGGTTAGGTTCATGCTTAGGATTAGGGTTAGGGCCAGAGTTGGGGGATATTTCGTATTATGTTTAGTTTTAGGGTTAGGGTGAAGTTTATGTTAAGTGTGAGGGTTAGAGTTAGGGTTAGGTTTAGGTTTAGGGCTAGAGTGAAGGGATAGTTTAGGGTTAGGTTTAGTTTTAGAGTTAGGCTTAGGTTTAGGGTGAAGGTTAAGATTAAGGTTAGGGTAAATATTAGAGTTAGGTGTTTGGGTTAAGGTTAGGATCAGGTTAGGGTTAGGTTTAGGGTTAGTGTTAGGTTTTGCTGTTTAGATTAATGTTAGGGTCAGGTTTAGGGTTAGCTTTAGGGTTAGGGTTCGGTTTAGGGTTAGGGTTAGGGTGAAGTTTAAGTCGAGTGAGGGTTGAGCTTAGCCTTAACGTTAGGGTTTAGGGTTAAGGTTAGGATGAGGTTTAGGGTTAAGATTCGTTTTAGGGTTAGGGTAAGTTTTAGGGTTAAGTCATGGTTAGGTTTAGGGCTAGTTTAAGGTTAGAGATAAGGTTAGCTTAAGGGTAGGGTTTAGGTTTAGATGTTATTGTGAGGGTTAGTGTTAGGTTTCCATTTAAGCTGAGTGTGTAGGGTAAGTTTTAAGGTTAGGATTAGGGTTAGAGATAGAGTTAGGGTTGGGGTTCGGTTTAAGTTTAGAGTTAGGGTGAGGCTTATGGTTAGGATTAGGGTTAGGGTCAGAGTTGGGGGAGATTTCGTATTATGTTTAGTTGTAGGGTTAGGGTTGGAGTGAAGTTTATGTTAAGTGTGAGGGTTAGGGTTAGTTTTAGGGGTTGGGTTCAGGTTAGGGTCAGGGTTAGGGTTTGGGTTAGGTTTAGGGTTAGGGTTAGGGTTAGGGTTAGAGTTAGGTTTAGGATTAGCTTTAGTTTTGGTTAGGGTTAGGATTTGAATGAAGTTAGGGTACGTTTAGGGTTATAGGTAGGGTGAAATTTTGGTTAAAGGTGAGGATTCGGTTTAGGGTTAGGGTTCGAGTTATTGTTAGGGTTAGGTTTGAGTTTATGGTAGGTTTCAAGTTAGGGTTAAGGTTAGGTTAGGGTTATGGTCAGGGTTAAGATTAGGATTAGGTTTAGGGTGAGGGTTAAGATCAGAATCATTGTAAGGGTTAGTTTTAGTTTCACAGGTGCGCCAAGGTTAAGGTTATGGTTTGGTATATGGGTAGGGATAGCTTTAGAGTTAGGGTGAGCTTTAGGTTAGGGATAGGGTGGAGTTTAAGATCGGGTGAGGGTTAGTGTTAGGGTTATGGCTAAGGTTTGGTTTAGCTTTCAGGTTAGTGTTAAGGTTGTGTTTCGTGTTAGGGTTAAGTTTACGGGTTCCGTTTACTTTTAGGATGAGGGTAAGATTTTAGGTTAGGCTTAAGTTTAGTGTTACGGTTCGGGTTAGGGTCACGGTTTGTGTTAGGCTTTGTGGTTGGGGTGAGGGTTAGGTTGAGGGTTAGGGTTGGGTAAGTATAGGATTACGGTTATGGTAAGGTGTTAGGGGTTAGAGTTTTACTTTAGGGTGAGTGTTTGGGCGAGGGTCCCAGTTAGTCATTGTGGTTCTGGTCATGCTTAGTTTTGGTTTATGGTTAGGGTTAGGTTTATAATCAGGTTTAGGGTTAGTGTTAGAGTTAGGGTTCAGGTTTGGGTTAGGCTTTGGTGTTAGGGGTTAGACTTTGGGTTAGAGTTACCGTTACGGCTTAGGGTTTCTCTTCAGTGTTAGGGTTAGGGTTAGGGAGAGCATTAGGGTTAGGGTTGGGGGATATGGTTAGGGGTTAGGGTGAGGGTTATGGTTAGTTTTACAGTTAAGGTGAGGGTTTAGAGTAAGTGTTATGTTTAGGCTTGGAGTTAGCGTTAGGTTTAGGCTTAGGATTAGGTGTAGCGTAAGTTTTCGGTTTAGGTTCAGGTTTCGAATTAGAATTAGTGTTCTATTTAAGATCAAGGTTAGAGTTAGGGTTAGTGTTCGGATTAGGTCTACGGTTAGGATTAGGATTAGGACTAGACATCGGTTCAGGGCTAATGGAAGGCTTAGTTTTAGGGTTACAGGTGGAGTAGCGTTATGGTTAGAGTTTGGTTTAAGGTTAGGGTTTGGGATAGGTTTAGGTTTAAGGTTAAGGTTAGGGTTAGGGTTGGATGAAGTTTAGGATGGCGTGAGGGTTATTCTTAGGGTTAGGGCTAGAGTTTGATTTTGTGTTCAGCTTAGTGTTAAGGTTAGGTTTAAAGTTCGGGTTAGGGTTAGGAGTTATCTTTAGGGTTAGTGTTAGGTTTAGGTTCAGGGTTAGAGTTACATTTAGGTTCAGGGTGAGGGTTAAGGTAAGGGTTAGGATTACGGTGAGGATTCTACTTAGTGTTAGAGGTTAGGTTTATGGTTAGGATAGGCTTAAGTTTAGGGTTAATGTTAGGGTTAGTGTTAGATTAGGGTTACTGTTCGTGTTTGGGTTAGGGTTAGGGATAAGTTTCGGGATAGTGTTAGGTTTAGGGTTGGGGATACGGTTCGGGTTTAGGGTGAGGGTTAGCATTAGGTTTAGAGTTAAGGTGAGGGTTTAGGGTAAGTGTTATGGTTAGGGTTAGAGTTAGAGTCAGGGTTAGGGTGAATTTTCAGTTAATAGTGAGGGTTAGGGTTAAGGTTAGGGTTAAGGTTAGAGTTAGGATTAAGATTAGTGTTAGGGTTAGGTTTAGGGTCAGGGTTAGGTTAGGGGTAAGGTTAGGGTTAAGGCTATATTTACGGTCAGGGGTAGGGCTAGGTTAGGGTTAGGGTTCTGTTTAGAGTTAGTGCTAGGGTTTAGGGTTAGGTTTAGGGTCAGCTTTAGAGTTACGGTAAGGGTTAGGGTTAGGGTTAGGGTATAGTTAAGGTTAGGGTTAACTTTAAAGATAAGTAAGGGTTACGTTCAGGTCAGTGTTAGGGTTATTATTAGAGATAGGGTTAGGTTTAGGGAAAGGGTTAGGGTTCGTGTGAGGGTTAGTGTTAGGTTTACAGTTAAGCTGATGTTTTACGGTGTTTACGGTTAGGGTCAGGGATAGATTTAGGGTTAGGGTTAGGTTTAGGTGTAGGGCTAGAGTGAGGGTATAGTTTAGAGTTAGGCTTAGAGTGAAGGTTAAGTTAACATTAGTGTTAGTGTAAATATTAGAATTAGGTGTTTGTGTTAAGGTTAGGATCAGGTTAGGGTTAGGTATAGGGTTAATGTTAGGGTTAGGTTTTGGTTTTTGTGTTAAGGTTAGGGTCAGGTTTAGGGTATCTTTAGGGTTAGGGTTTGGTTTAGGGTTGTGGTTAGGGTGAAGTTGAAGTTAAGGGTGAGGGTTGAGCTTAGCCTTAGCCTTAGGGGTTAGGGTTAGGTTTAAGGTTCGGATTAGGTTTAGGGTTAAGATCACTTTTAGGGTTCGGGTAAGTGTTAGGGTTAAGTGTTGGTTAGGTTTAGGGCTATGTTAAGGTCAGAGACAAGATTCGGTTAAGGGTAGGTTTAGGTTTAGATGTTAGTGTGAGGGTTAGTGTTAGGTTTCCATTTAAGCTGAGCGTGTAGGGTAAGTTTTAGGGTTAGAGATAGAGTTAGGGTCAGGGTTAGGTTTCAGTTTAGAGTTAGGGTTAGGTTCATGCTTAGGATTAGGGTTAGGGCCAGAGTTGGGGGATATTTCGTATTATGTTTAGTTTTAGGGTTAGGGTGAAGTTTATGTTAAGTGTGAGGGTTAGAGTTAGGGTTAGGTTTAGGTTTAGGGCTAGAGTGAAGGGATAGTTTAGGGTTAGGTTTAGTTTTAGAGTTAGGCTTAGGTTTAGGGTGAAGGTTAAGATTAAGGTTAGGGTAAATATTAGAGTTAGGTGTTTGGGTTAAGGTTAGGATCAGGTTAGGGTTAGGTTTAGGGTTAGTGTTAGGTTTTGCTGTTTAGATTAATGTTAGGGTCAGGTTTAGGGTTAGCTTTAGGGTTAGGGTTCGGTTTAGGGTTAGGGTTAGGGTGAAGTTTAAGTCGAGTGAGGGTTGAGCTTAGCCTTAACGTTAGGGTTTAGGGTTAAGGTTAGGATGAGGTTTAGGGTTAAGATTCGTTTTAGGGTTAGGGTAAGTTTTAGGGTTAAGTCATGGTTAGGTTTAGGGCTAGTTTAAGGTTAGAGATAAGGTTAGCTTAAGGGTAGGGTTTAGGTTTAGATGTTATTGTGAGGGTTAGTGTTAGGTTTCCATTTAAGCTGAGTGTGTAGGGTAAGTTTTAAGGTTAGGATTAGGGTTAGAGATAGAGTTAGGGTCGGGGTTCGGTTTAAGTTTAGAGTTAGGGTGAGGCTTATGGTTAGGATTAGGGTTAGGGTCAGAGTTGGGGGAGATTTCGTATTATGTTTAGTTGTAGGGTTAGGGTTGGAGTGAAGTTTATGTTAAGTGTGAGGGTTAGGGTTAGTTTTAGGGGTTGGGTTCAGGTTAGGGTCAGGGTTAGAGTTTGGGTTAGGTTTAGGGTTAGGGTTAGGGTTAGAGTTAGGTTTAGGGTTAGCTTTAGTTTTGGTTAGGGTTAGGATTTGAATGAAGTTAGGGTACGTTTAGGCTTATAGGTAGGGTGAAATTTTGGTTAAAGGTGAGGATTCGGTTTAGGGTTAGGGTTCGAGTTATTGTTAGGGTTAGGTTTGAGTTTATGGTAGTTTTCAAGTTAGGGTTAAGGTTAGGTTAGGGTTATGGTCAGGGTTAAGATTAGGATTAGGTTTAGGGTGAGGGTTAAGATCAGAATTATTGTAAGGGTTAGTTTTAGTTTCACAGGTGCGCCAAGGTTAAGGTTATGGTTTGGTATATGGGTAGGGATAGCTTTAGAGTTAGGGTGAGCTTTAGGTTAGGGATAGGGTGGAGTTTAAGATCGGGTGAGGGTTAGCGTTAGGATTATGGCTAAGGTTTGGTTTAGCTTTCAGGTTAGTGTTAAGGTTGTGTTTCGTGTTAGGGTTAAGTTTACGGGTTCCGTTTACTTTTAGGATGAGGGTAAGATTTTAGGTTAGGCTTAAGTTTAGTGTTACGGTTCGGGTTAGGGTCACGGTTTGTGTTAGGCTTTGTGGTTGGGGTGAGGGTTAGGTTGAGGGTTAGGGTTGGGTAAGTATAGGATTACGGTTATGGTAAGGTGTTAGGGGTTAGAGTTTTACTTTAGGGTGAGTGTTTGGGCGAGGGTCCCAGTTAGTCATTGTGGTTCTGGTCATGCTTAGTTTTGGTTTATGGTTAGGGTTAGGTTTATAATCAGGTTTAGGGTTAGTGTTAGAGTAAGGGTTCAGGTTTGGGTTAGGCTTTGGTGTTAGGGGTTAGACTTTGGGTTAGAGTTACCGTTACGGCTTAGGGTTTCTCTTCAGTGTTAGGGTTAGGGTTAGGGAGAGCATTAGGGTTAGGGTTGGGGGATATGGTTAGGGGTTAGGGTGAGGGTTATGGTTAGTTTTACAGTTAAGGTGAGGGTTTAGAGTAAGTGTTATGTTTAGGCTTGGAGTTAGCGTTAGGTTTAGGCTTAGAGTTAGGTGTAGCGTAAGTTTTCGTTTTAGGTTTAGGTTTCGAATTAGAATTAGTGTTCTATTTAAGGTCAAGGTTAGAGTTAGGGTTAGTGTTTGGATTAGGTCTACGGTTAGGATTAGGATTAGGACTAGACTTCGGTTCAGGGCTAATGGAAGGCTTAGTTTTAGGGTTACAGGTGGAGTAGCGTTATGGTTAGAGTTTGGTTTAAGGTTAGGGTTTGGGTTAGGTTTAGGTTTAAGGTTAAGGTTAGGGTTAGGGTTGGATGAAGTTTAGGATGGCGTGAGGGTTATTCTTAGGGTTAGGGCTAGAGTTTGATTTTGTGTTCAGGTTAGTGTTAAGGTTAGGTTTAAAGTTCGGGTTAGGGTTAGGAGTTATCTTTAGGGTTAGTGTTAGGTTTAGGTTCAGGGTTAGAGTTACATTTAGGTTCAGGGTGAGGGTTAAGGTAAGGGTTAGGATTACGGTGAGGATTCTACCTAGTGTTAGAGGTTAGGTTTATGGTTAGGATAGGCTTAAGTTTAGGGTTAATGTTAGGGTTAGTGTTAGATTAGGGTTACTGTTCGTGTTTGGGTTAGGGTTAGGGATAAGTTTCGGGATAGTGTTAGGTTTAGGGTTGGGGATACGGTTCGGGTTTAGGGTGAGGGTTAGCATTAGGTTTAGAGTTAAGGTGAGGGTTTAGGGTAAGTGTTATGGTTAGGGTTAGAGTTAGAGTCAGGGTTAGGGTGAATTTTCAGTTAATAGTGAGGGTTAGGGTAAGGGTTAGGGTTAAGGTTAGAGTTAGGATTAAGATTAGTGTTAGGGTTAGGTTTAGGGTCAGGGTTAGGTTAGGGGTAAGGTTAGGGTTAAGGCTATATTTACGGTCAGGGGTAGGGCTAGGTTAGGGTTAGGGTTCTGTTTAGAGTTAGTGCTAGGGTTTAGGGTTAGGTTTAGGGTCAGCTTTAGAGTTACGGTAAGGGTTAGGGTTAGGGTTAGGGTATAGTTAAGGTTAGGGTTAACTTTAAAGATAAGTAAGGGTTACGTTCAGGTCAGTGTTAGGGTTATTATTAGAGATAGGGTTAGGTTTAGGGAAAGGGTTAGGGTTCGTGTGAGGGTTAGTGTTAGGTTTACAGTTAAGCTGATGTTTTACGGTGTTTACGGTTAGGGTCAAGGATAGATTTAGGGTTAGGGTTAGGTTTAGGTGTAGGGCTAGAGTGAGGGTATAGTTTAGGGTTAGGCTTAGAGTGAAGGTTAAGTTAACATTAGTGTTAGTGTAAATATTAGAATTAGGTGTTTGTGTTAAGGTTAGGATCAGGTTAGGGTTAGGTATAGGGTTAATGTTAGGGTTAGGTTTTGGTTTTTGTGTTAAGGTTAGGGTCAGGTTTAGGGTATCTTTAGGGTTAGGGTTTGGTTTAGGGTTGTGGTTAGGGTGAAGTTGAAGTTAAGGGTGAGGGTTGAGCTTAGCCTTAGCCTTAGGGGTTAGGGTTAGGTTTAAGGTTCGGATTAGGTTTAGGGTTAAGATCACTTTTAGGGTACGGGTAAGTGTTAGGGTTAAGTGTTGGTTAGGTTTAGGGCTATGTTAAGGTCAGAGACAAGATTCGGTTAAGGGTAGGTTTAGGTTTAGATGTTAGTGTGAGGGTTAGTGTTAGGTTTCCATTTAAGCTGAGCGTGTAGGGTAAGTTTTAGGGTTAGAGATAGAGTTAGGGTCAGGGTTAGGTTTCAGTTTAGAGTTAGGGTTAGGTTCATGCTTAGGATTAGGGTTAGGGCCAGAGTTGGGGGATATTTCGTATTCTGTTTAGTTTTAGGGTTAGGGTGAAGTTTATGTTAAGTGTGAGGGTTAGAGTTAGGGTTAGGTTTAGGTTTAGGGCTAGAGTGAGGGGATAGTTTAGGGTTAGGTTTAGTTTTAGAGTTAGGCTTAGGTTTAGGGTGAAGGTTAAGATTAAGGTTAGGGTAAATATTAGAGTTAGGTGTTTGGGTTAAGGTTAGGATCAGGTTAGGGTTAGGTTTAGGGTTAGTGTTAGGTTTTGCTGTTTAGATTAATGTTAGGGTCAGGTTTAGGGTTAGCTTTAGGGTTAGGGTTCGGTTTAGGGTTAGGGTTAGGGTGAAGTTTAAGTCGAGTGAGGGTTGAGCTTAGCCTTAACGTTAGGGTTTAGGGTTAAGGTTAGGATGAGGTTTAGGGTTAAGATTCGTTTTAGGGTTAGGGTAAGTTTTAGGGTTAAGTCATGGTTAGGTTTAGGGCTAGTTTAAGGTTAGAGATAAGGTTAGCTTAAGGGTAGGGTTTAGGTTTAGATGTTATTGTGAGGGTTAGTGTTAGGTTTCCATTTAAGCTGAGTGTGTAGGGTAAGTTTTAAGGTTAGGATTAGGGTTAGAGATAGAGTTAGGGTTGGGGTTCGGTTTAAGTTTAGAGTTAGGGTGAGGCTTATGGTTAGGATTAGGGTTAGGGTCAGAGTTGGGGGAGATTTCGTATTATGTTTAGTTGTAGGGTTAGGGTTGGAGTGAAGTTTATGTTAAGTGTGAGGGTTAGGGTTAGTTTTAGGGGTTGGGTTCAGGTTAGGGTCAGGGTTAGGGTTTGGGTTAGGTTTAGGGTTAGGGTTAGGGTTAGGGTTAGAGTTAGGTTTAGGATTAGCTTTAGTTTTGGTTAGGGTTAGGATTTGAATGAAGTTAGGGTACGTTTAGGCTTATAGGTAGGGTGAAATTTTGGTTAAAGGTGAGGATTCGGTTTAGGGTTAGGGTTCGAGTTATTGTTAGGGTTAGGTTTGAGTTTATGGTAGGTTTCAAGTTAGGGTTAAGGTTAGGTTAGGGTTATGGTCAGGGTTAAGATTAGGATTAGGTTTAGGGTGAGGGTTAAGATCAGAATCATTGTAAGGGTTAGTTTTAGTTTCACAGGTGTGCCAAGGTTAAGGTTATGGTTTGGTATATGGGTAGGGATAGCTTTAGAGTTAGGGTGAGCTTTAGGTTAGGGATAGGGTGGAGTTTAAGATCGGGTGAGGGTTAGTGTTAGGGTTATGGCTAAGGTTTGGTTTAGCTTTCAGGTTAGTGTTAAGGTTGTGTTTCGTGTTAGGGTTAAGTTTACGGGTTCCGTTTACTTTTAGGATGAGGGTAAGATTTTAGGTTAGGCTTAAGTTTAGTGTTACGGTTCGGGTTAGGGTCACGGTTTGTGTTAGGCTTTGTGGTTGGGGTGAGGGTTAGGTTGAGGGTTAGGGTTGGGTAAGTATAGGATTACGGTTATGGTAAGGTGTTAGGGGTTAGAGTTTTACTTTAGGGTGAGTGTTTGGGCGAGGGTCCCAGTTAGTCATTGTGGTTCTGGTCATGCTTAGTTTTGGTTTATGGTTAGGGTTAGGTTTATAATCAGGTTTAGGGTTAGTGTTAGAGTTAGGGTTCAGGTTTGGGTTAGGCTTTGGTGTTAGGGGTTAGACTTTGGGTTAGAGTTACCGTTACGGCTTAGGGTTTCTCTTCAGTGTTAGGGTTAGGGTTAGGGAGAGCATTAGGGTTAGGGTTGGGGGATATGGTTAGGGGTTAGGGTGAGGGTTATGGTTAGTTTTACAGTTAAGGTGAGGGTTTAGAGTAAGTGTTATGTTTAGGCTTGGAGTTAGCGTTAGGTTTAGGCTTAGGATTAGGTGTAGCGTAAGTTTTCGGTTTAGGTTCAGGTTTCGAATTAGAATTAGTGTTCTATTTAAGATCAAGGTTAGAGTTAGGGTTAGTGTTCGGATTAGGTCTACGGTTAGGATTAGGATTAGGACTAGACATCGGTTCAGGGCTAATGGAAGGCTTAGTTTTAGGGTTACAGGTGGAGTAGCGTTATGGTTAGAGTTTGGTTTAAGGTTAGGGTTTGGGTTAGGTTTAGGTTTAAGGTTAAGGTTAGGGTTAGGGTTGGATGAAGTTTAGGATGGCGTGAGGGTTATTCTTAGGGTTAGGGCTAGAGTTTGATTTTGTGTTCAGCTTAGTGTTAAGGTTAGGTTTAAAGTTCGGGTTAGGGTTAGGAGTTATCTTTAGGGTTAGTGTTAGGTTTAGGTTCAGGGTTAGAGTTACATTTAGGTTCAGGGTGAGGGTTAAGGTAAGGGTTAGGATTACGGTGAGGATTCTACTTAGTGTTAGAGGTTAGGTTTATGGTTAGGATAGGCTTAAGTTTAGGGTTAATGTTAGGGTTAGTGTTAGATTAGGGTTACTGTTCGTGTTTGGGTTAGGGTTAGGGATAAGTTTCGGGATAGTGTTAGGTTTAGGGTTGGGGATACGGTTCGGGTTTAGGGTGAGGGTTAGCATTAGGTTTAGAGTTAAGGTGAGGGTTTAGGGTAAGTGTTATGGTTAGGGTTAGAGTTAGAGTCAGGGTTAGGGTGAATTTTCAGTTAATAGTGAGGGTTAGGGTTAAGGTTAGAGTTAGGATTAAGATTAGTGTTAGGGTTAGGTTTAGGGTCAGGGTTAGGTTAGGGGTAAGGTTAGGGTTAAGGCTATGTTTACGGTCAGGGGTAGGGCTAGGTTAGGGTTAGGGTTCTGTTTCGAGTTAGTGCTAGGGTTTAGGGTTAGGTTTAGGGCCAGCTTTAGAGTTACGGTAAGGGTTAGGGTTAGGGTTAGGGTTAGGGTTAGGGTATAGTTAAGGTTAGGGTTAACTTTAAAGATAAGTAAGGGTTACGTTCAGGTCAGTGTTAGGGTTATTATTAGAGATAGGGTTAGGTTTAGGGAAAGGGTTAGGGTTCGTGTGAGGGTTAGTGTTAGGTTTACAGTTAAGCTGATGTTTTACGGTGTTTACGGTTAGGGTCAGGGATAGATTTAGGGTTAGGGTTAGGTTTAGGTGTAGGGCTAGAGTGAGGGTATAGTTTAGGGTTAGGCTTAGAGTGAAGGTTAAGTTAACATTAGTGTTAGTGTAAATATTAGAATTAAGTGTTTGTGTTAAGGTTAGGATCAGGTTAGGGTTAGGTATAGGGTTAATGTTAGGGTTAGGTTTTGGTTTTTGTGTTAAGGTTAGGGTCAGGTTTAGGGTATCTTTAGGGTTAGGGTTTGGTTTAGGGTTGTGGTTAGGGTGAAGTTGAAGTTAAGGGTGAGGGTTGAGCTTAGCCTTAGCCTTAGGGGTTAGGGTTAGGTTTAAGGTTCGGATTAGGTTTAGGGTTAAGATCACTTTTAGGGTTCGGGTAAGTGTTAGGGTTAAGTGTTGGTTAGGTTTAGGGCTATGTTAAGGTCAGAGACAAGATTCGGTTAAGGGTAGGTTTAGGTTTAGATGTTAGTGTGAGGGTTAGTGTTAGGTTTCCATTTAAGCTGAGCGTGTAGGGTAAGTTTTAGGGTTAGAGATAGAGTTAGGGTCAGGGTTAGGTTTCAGTTTAGAGTTAGGGTTAGGTTCATGCTTAGGATTAGGGTTAGGGCCAGAGTTGGGGGATATTTCGTATTATGTTTAGTTTTAGGGTTAGGGTGAAGTTTATGTTAAGTGTGAGGGTTAGAGTTAGGGTTAGGTTTAGGTTTAGGGCTAGAGTGAAGGGATAGTTTAGGGTTAGGTTTAGTTTTAGAGTTAGGCTTAGGTTTAGGGTGAAGGTTAAGATTAAGGTTAGGGTAAATATTAGAGTTAGGTGTTTGGGTTAAGGTTAGGATCAGGTTAGGGTTAGGTTTAGGGTTAGTGTTAGGTTTTGCTGTTTAGATTAATGTTAGGGTCAGGTTTAGGGTTAGCTTTAGGGTTAGGGTTCGGTTTAGGGTTAGGGTTAGGGTGAAGTTTAAGTCGAGTGAGGGTTGAGCTTAGCCTTAACGTTAGGGTTTAGGGTTAAGGTTAGGATGAGGTTTAGGGTTAAGATTCGTTTTAGGGTTAGGGTAAGTTTTAGGGTTAAGTCATGGTTAGGTTTAGGGCTAGTTTAAGGTTAGAGATAAGGTTAGCTTAAGGGTAGGGTTTAGGTTTAGATGTTATTGTGAGGGTTAGTGTTAGGTTTCCATTTAAGCTGAGTGTGTAGGGTAAGTTTTAAGGTTAGGATTAGGGTTAGAGATAGAGTTAGGGTCGGGGTTCGGTTTAAGTTTAGAGTTAGGGTGAGGCTTATGGTTAGGATTAGGGTTAGGGTCAGAGTTGGGGGAGATTTCGTATTATGTTTAGTTGTAGTGTTAGGGTTGGAGTGAAGTTTATGTTAAGTGTGAGGGTTAGGGTTAGTTTTAGGGGTTGGGTTCAGGTTAGGGTCAGGGTTAGAGTTTGGGTTAGGTTTAGGGTTAGGGTTAGGGTTAGAGTTAGGTTTAGGGTTAGCTTTAGTTTTGGTTAGGGTTAGGATTTGAATGAAGTTAGGGTACGTTTAGGCTTATAGGTAGGGTGAAATTTTGGTTAAAGGTGAGGATTCGGTTTAGGGTTAGGGTTCGAGTTATTGTTAGGGTTAGGTTTGAGTTTATGGTAGTTTTCAAGTTAGGGTTAAGGTTAGGTTAGGGTTATGGTCAGGGTTAAGATTAGGATTAGGTTTAGGGTGAGGGTTAAGATCAGAATTATTGTAAGGGTTAGTTTTAGTTTCACAGGTGCGCCAAGGTTAAGGTTATGGTTTGGTATATGGGTAGGGATAGCTTTAGAGTTAGGGTGAGCTTTAGGTTAGGGATAGGGTGGAGTTTAAGATCGGGTGAGGGTTAGTGTTAGGATTATGGCTAAGGTTTGGTTTAGCTTTCAGGTTAGTGTTAAGGTTGTGTTTCGTGTTAGGGTTAAGTTTACGGGTTCCGTTTACTTTTAGGATGAGGGTAAGATTTTAGGTTAGGCTTAAGTTTAGTGTTACGGTTCGGGTTAGGGTCACGGTTTGTGTTAGGCTTTGTGGTTGGGGTGAGGGTTAGGTTGAGGGTTAGGGTTGGGTAAGTATAGGATTACGGTTATGGTAAGGTGTTAGGGGTTAGAGTTTTACTTTAGGGTGAGTGTTTGGGCGAGGGTCCCAGTTAGTCATTGTGGTTCTGGTCATGCTTAGTTTTGGTTTATGGTTAGGGTTAGGTTTATAATCAGGTTTAGGGTTAGTGTTAGAGTTAGGGTTCAGGTTTGGGTTAGGCTTTGGTGTTAGGGGTTAGACTTTGGGTTAGAGTTACCGTTACGGCTTAGGGTTTCTCTTCAGTGTTAGGGTTAGGGTTAGGGAGAGCATTAGGGTTAGGGTTGGGGGATATGGTTAGGGGTTAGGGTGAGGGTTATGGTTAGTTTTACAGTTAAGGTGAGGGTTTAGAGTAAGTGTTATGTTTAGGCTTGGAGTTAGCGTTAGGTTTAGGCTTAGAGTTAGGTGTAGCGTAAGTTTTCGTTTTAAGTTTAGGTTTCGAATTAGAATTAGTGTTCTATTTAAGGTCAAGGTTAGAGTTAGGGTTAGTGTTCGGATTAGGTCTACGGTTAGGATTAGGATTAGGTCTAGACTTCGGTTCAGGGCTAATGGAAGGCTTAGTTTTAGGGTTACAGGTGGAGTAGCGTTATGGTTAGAGTTTGGTTTAAGGTTAGGGTTTGGGTTAGGTTTAGGTTTAAGGTTAAGGTTAGGGTTAGGGTTGGATGAAGTTTAGGATGGCGTGAGGGTTATTCTTAGGGTTAGGGCTAGAGTTTGATTTTGTGTTCAGGTTAGTGTTAAGGTTAGGTTTAAAGTTCGGGTTAGGGTTAGGAGTTATCTTTAGGGTTAGTGTTAGGTTTAGGTTCAGGGTTAGAGTTACATTTAGGTTCAGGGTGAGGGTTAAGGTAAGGGTTAGGATTACGGTGAGGATTCTACCTAGTGTTAGAGGTTAGGTTTATGGTTAGGATAGGCTTAAGTTTAGGGTTAATGTTAGGGTTAGTGTTAGATTAGGGTTACTGTTCGTGTTTGGGTTAGGGTTAGGGATAAGTTTCGGGATAGTGTTAGGTTTAGGGTTGGGGATACGGTTCGGGGTTAGGGTGAGGGTTAGCATTAGGTTTAGAGTTAAGGTGAGGGTTTAGGGTAAGTGTTATGGTTAGGGTTAGAGTTAGAGTCAGGGTTAGGGTGAATTTTCAGTTAATAGTGAGGGTTAGGGTAAGGGTTAGGGTTAAGGTTAGAGTTAGGATTAAGATTAGTGTTAGGGTTAGGTTTAGGGTCAGGGTTAGGTTAGGGGTAAGGTTAGGGTTAAGGCTATGTTTACGGTCAGGGGTAGGGCTAGGTTAGGGTTAGGGTTCTGTTTAGAGTTAGTGCTAGGGTTTAGGGTTAGGTTTAGGGTCAGCTTTAGAGTTACGGTAAGGGTTAGGGTTAGGGTTAGGGTATAGTTAAGGTTAGGGTTAACTTTAAAGATAAGTAAGGGTTACGTTCAGGTCAGTGTTAGGGTTATTATTAGAGATAGGGTTAGGTTTAGGGAAAGGGTTAGGGTTCGTGTGAGGGTTAGTGTTAGGTTTACAGTTAAGCTGATGTTTTACGGTGTTTACGGTTAGGGTCAGGGTTAGAGTTAGGGTTAGGTTTAGGTTTAGGTGTAGGGCTAGAGTGAGGGGATAGTTTAGGGTTAGGTTTAGAGTGAAGGTTAAGTTAACATTAGTGTTAGAGTAAATATTAGAGTTAGGTGTTTGTGTTAAGGTTAGGATCAGGTTAGGGTTAGGTATAGGGTTAATGTTAGGGTTAGGTTTTGGTTTTTGTGTTAAGGTTAGGGTCCAGTTTAGGGTAGCTTTAGGGTTAGGGTTTGGTTTAGGGTTGTGGTTAGGGTGAAGTTGAAGTTAAGGGTGAGGGTTGAGCTTAGCCTTAGCCTTAGGGGTTAGGGTTAGGTTTAAGGATCGGATTAGGTTTAGGGTTAAGATCACTTTTAGGGTTCGGTTAAGTGTTAGGGTTAAGTGTTGGTTAGGTTTAGGGCTATGTTAAGGTCAGAGACAAGATTCGGTTAAGGGTAGGTTTAGGTTTAGATGTTAGTGTGAGGGTTAGTGTTAGGTTTCCATTTAAGCTGAGCGTGTAGGGTAAGTTTTAGGGTTAGAGATAGAGTTAGGGTCAGGGTTAGGTTTCAGTTTAGAGTTAGGGTTAGGTTCATGCTTAGGATTAGGGTTAGGGCCAGAGTTGGGGGATATTTCGTATTATGTTTAGTTTTAGGGTTAGGGTGAAGTTTATGTTAAGTGTGAGGGTTAGAGTTAGGGTTAGGTTTAGGTTTAGGGCTAGAGTGAAGGGATAGTTTAGGGTTAGGTTTAGTTTTAGAGTTAGGCTTAGGTTTAGGGTGAAGGTTAAGATTAAGGTTAGGGTAAATATTAGAGTTAGGTGTTTGGGTTAAGGTTAGGATCAGGTTAGGGTTAGGTTTAGGGTTAGTGTTAGGTTTTGCTGTTTAGATTAATGTTAGGGTCAGGTTTAGGGTTAGCTTTAGGGTTAGGGTTCGGTTTAGGGTTAGGGTTAGGGTGAAGTTTAAGTCGAGTGAGGGTTGAGTTTAGCCTTAACGTTAGGGTTTAGGGTTAAGGTTAGGATGAGGTTTAGGGTTAAGATTCGTTTTAGGGTTAGGGTAAGTTTTAGGGTTAAGTCATGGTTAGGTTTAGGGCTAGTTTAAGGTTAGAGATAAGGTTAGCTTAAGGGTAGGGTTTAGGTTTAGATGTTATTGTGAGGGTTAGTGTTAGGTTTCCATTTAAGCTGAGTGTGTAGGGTAAGTTTTAAGGTTAGGATTAGGGTTAGAAATAGAGTTAGGGTCGGGGTTCGGTTTAAGTTTAGAGTTAGGGTGAGGCTTATGGTTAGGATTAGGGTTAGGGTCAGAGTTGGGGGAGATTTCGTATTATGTTTAGTTGTAGGGTTAGGGTTGGAGTGAAGTTTATGTTAAGTGTGAGGGTTAGGGTTAGTTTTAGGGGTTGGGTTCAGGTTAGGGTCAGGGTTAGAGTTTGGGTTAGGTTTAGGGTTAGGGTTAGGGTTAGAGTTAGGTTTAGGGTTAGCTTTAGTTTTGGTTAGGGTTAGGATTTGAATGAAGTTAGGGTACGTTTAGGCTTATAGGTAGGGTGAAATTTTGGTTAAAGGTGAGGATTCGGTTTAGGGTTAGGGTTCGAGTTATTGTTAGGGTTAGGTTTGAGTTTATGGTAGTTTTCAAGTTAGGGTTAAGGTTAGGTTAGGGTTATGGTCAGGGTTAAGATTAGGATTAGGTTTAGGGTGAGGGTTAAGATCAGAATTATTGTAAGGGTTAGTTTTAGTTTCACAGGTGCGCCAAGGTTAAGGTTATGGTTTGGTATATGGGTAGGGATAGCTTTAGAGTTAGGGTGAGCTTTAGGTTAGGGATAGGGTGGAGTTTAAGATCGGGTGAGGGTTAGCGTTAGGATTATGGCTAAGGTTTGGTTTAGCTTTCAGGTTAGTGTTAAGGTTGTGTTTCGTGTTAGGGTTAAGTTTACGGGTTCCGTTTACTTTTAGGATGAGGGTAAGATTTTAGGTTAGGCTTAAGTTTAGTGTTACGGTTCGGGTTAGGGTCACGGTTTGTGTTAGGCTTTGTGGTTGGGGTGAGGGTTAGGTTGAGGGTTAGGGTTGGGTAAGTATAGGATTACGGTTATGGTAAGGTGTTAGGGGTTAGAGTTTTACTTTAGGGTGAGTGTTTGGGCGAGGGTCCCAGTTAGTCATTGTGGTTCTGGTCATGCTTAGTTTTGGTTTATGGTTAGGGTTAGGTTTATAATCAGGTTTAGGGTTAGTGTTAGAGTTAGGGTTCAGGTTTGGGTTAGGCTTTGGTGTTAGGGGTTAGACTTTGGGTTAGAGTTACCGTTACGGCTTAGGGTTTCTCTTCAGTGTTAGGGTTAGGGTTAGGGAGAGCATTAGGGTTAGGGTTGGGGGATATGGTTAGGGGTTAGGGTGAGGGTTATGGTTAGTTTTACAGTTAAGGTGAGGGTTTAGAGTAAGTGTTATGTTTAGGCTTGGAGTTAGCGTTAGGTTTAGGCTTAGGGTTAGGTGTAGCGTAAGTTTTCGTTTTAGGTTTAGGTTTCGAATTACAATTAGTGTTCTATTTAAGATCAAGGTTAGAGTTAGGGTTAGTGTTCGGATTAGGTCTACGGTTAGGATTAGGATTAGGTCTAGACTTCGGTTCAGGGCTAATGGAAGGCTTAGTTTTAGGGTTACAGGTGGAGTAGCGTTATGGTTAGAGTTTGGTTTAAGGTTAGGGTTTGGGTTAGGTTTAGGTTTAAGGTTAAGGTTAGGGTTAGGGTTGGATGAAGTTTAGGATGGCGTGAGGGTTATTCTTAGGGTTAGGGCTAGAGTTTGATTTTGTGTTCAGCTTAGTGTTAAGGTTAGGTTTAAAGTTCGGGTTAGGGTTAGGAGTTATCTTTAGGGTTAGTGTTAGGTTTAGGTTCAGGGTTAGAGTTACATTTAGGTTCAGGGTGAGGGTTAAGGTAAGGGTTAGGATTACGGTGAGGATTCTACTTAGTGTTAGAGGTTAGGTTTATGGTTAGGATAGGCTTAAGTTTAGGGTTAATGTTAGGGTTAGTGTTAGATTAGGGTTACTGTTCGTGTTTGGGTTAGGGTTAGGGATAAGTTTCGGGATAGTGTTAGGTTTAGGGTTGGGGATACGGTTCGGGTTTAGGGTGAGGGTTAGCATTAGGTTTAGAGTTAAGGTGAGGGTTTAGGGTAAGTGTTATGGTTAGGGTTAGAGTTAGAGTCAGGGTTAGGGTGAATTTTCAGTTAATAGTGAGGGTTAGGGTTAAGGTTAGAGTTAGGATTAAGATTAGTGTTAGGGTTAGGTTTAGGGTCAGGGTTAGGTTAGGGGTAAGGTTAGGGTTAAGGCTATGTTTACGGTCAGGGGTAGGGCTAGGTTAGGGTTAGGGTTCTGTTTAGAGTTAGTGCTAGGGTTTAGGGTTAGGTTTAGGGTCAGCTTTAGAGTTACGGTAAGGGTTAGGGTTAGGGTTAGGGTTAGGGTTAGGGTATAGTTAAGGTTAGGGTTAACTTTAAAGATAAGTAAGGGTTACGTTCAGGTCAGTGTTAGGGTTATTATTAGAGATAGGGTTAGGTTTAGGGAAAGGGTTAGGGTTCGTGTGAGGGTTAGTGTTAGGTTTACAGTTAAGCTGATGTTTTACGGTGTTTACGGTTAGGGTCAGGGATAGATTTAGGGTTAGGGTTAGGTTTAGGTGTAGGGCTAGAGTGAGGGTATAGTTTAGGGTTAGGCTTAGAGTGAAGGTTAAGTTAACATTAGTGTTAGTGTAAATATTAGAATTAGGTGTTTGTGTTAAGGTTAGGATCAGGTTAGGGTTAGGTATAGGGTTAATGTTAGGGTTAGGTTTTGGTTTTTGTGTTAAGGTTAGGGTCAGGTTTAGGGTATCTTTAGGGTTAGGGTTTGGTTTAGGGTTGTGGTTAGGGTGAAGTTGAAGTTAAGGGTGAGGGTTGAGCTTAGCCTTAGCCTTAGGGGTTAGGGTTAGGTTTAAGGTTCGGATTAGGTTTAGGGTTAAGATCACTTTTAGGGTTCGGGTAAGTGTTAGGGTTAAGTGTTGGTTAGGTTTAGGGCTATGTTAAGGTCAGAGACAAGATTCGGTTAAGGGTAGGTTTAGGTTTAGATGTTAGTGTGAGGGTTAGTGTTAGGTTTCCATTTAAGCTGAGCGTGTAGGGTAAGTTTTAGGGTTAGAGATAGAGTTAGGGTCAGGGTTAGGTTTCAGTTTAGAGTTAGGGTTAGGTTCATGCTTAGGATTAGGGTTAGGGCCAGAGTTGGGGGATATTTCGTATTATGTTTAGTTTTAGGGTTAGGGTGAAGTTTATGTTAAGTGTGAGGGTTAGAGTTAGGGTTAGGTTTAGGTTTAGGGCTAGAGTGAAGGGATAGTTTAGGGTTAGGTTTAGTTTTAGAGTTAGGCTTAGGTTTAGGGTGAAGGTTAAGATTAAGGTTAGGGTAAATATTAGAGTTAGGTGTTTGGGTTAAGGTTAGGATCAGGTTAGGGTTAGGTTTAGGGTTAGTGTTAGGTTTTGCTGTTTAGATTAATGTTAGGGTCAGGTTTAGGGTTAGCTTTAGGGTTAGGGTTCGGTTTAGGGTTAGGGTTAGGGTGAAGTTTAAGTCGAGTGAGGGTTGAGCTTAGCCTTAACGTTAGGGTTTAGGGTTAAGGTTAGGATGAGGTTTAGGGTTAAGATTCGTTTTAGGGTTAGGGTAAGTTTTAGGGTTAAGTCATGGTTAGGTTTAGGGCTAGTTTAAGGTTAGAGATAAGGTTAGCTTAAGGGTAGGGTTTAGGTTTAGATGTTATTGTGAGGGTTAGTGTTAGGTTTCCATTTAAGCTGAGTGTGTAGGGTAAGTTTTAAGGTTAGGATTAGGGTTAGAGATAGAGTTAGGGTCGGGGTTCGGTTTAAGTTTAGAGTTAGGGTGAGGCTTATGGTTAGGATTAGGGTTAGGGTCAGAGTTGGGGGAGATTTCGTATTATGTTTAGTTGTAGTGTTAGGGTTGGAGTGAAGTTTATGTTAAGTGTGAGGGTTAGGGTTAGTTTTAGGGGTTGGGTTCAGGTTAGGGTCAGGGTTAGAGTTTGGGTTAGGTTTAGGGTTAGGGTTAGGGTTAGAGTTAGGTTTAGGGTTAGCTTTAGTTTTGGTTAGGGTTAGGATTTGAATGAAGTTAGGGTACGTTTAGGCTTATAGGTAGGGTGAAATTTTGGTTAAAGGTGAGGATTCGGTTTAGGGTTAGGGTTCGAGTTATTGTTAGGGTTAGGTTTGAGTTTATGGTAGTTTTCAAGTTAGGGTTAAGGTTAGGTTAGGGTTATGGTCAGGGTTAAGATTAGGATTAGGTTTAGGGTGAGGGTTAAGATCAGAATTATTGTAAGGGTTAGTTTTAGTTTCACAGGTGCGCCAAGGTTAAGGTTATGGTTTGGTATATGGGTAGGGATAGCTTTAGAGTTAGGGTGAGCTTTAGGTTAGGGATAGGGTGGAGTTTAAGATCGGGTGAGGGTTAGCGTTAGGATTATGGCTAAGGTTTGGTTTAGCTTTCAGGTTAGTGTTAAGGTTGTGTTTCGTGTTAGGGTTAAGTTTACGGGTTCCGTTTACTTTTAGGATGAGGGTAAGATTTTAGGTTAGGCTTAAGTTTAGTGTTACGGTTCGGGTTAGGGTCACGGTTTGTGTTAGGCTTTGTGGTTGGGGTGAGGGTTAGGTTGAGGGTTAGGGTTGGGTAAGTATAGGATTACGGTTATGGTAAGGTGTTAGGGGTTAGAGTTTTACTTTAGGGTGAGTGTTTGGGCGAGGGTCCCAGTTAGTCATTGTGGTTCTGGTCATGCTTAGTTTTGGTTTATGGTTAGGGTTAGGTTTATAATCAGGTTTAGGGTTAGTGTTAGAGTTAGGGTTCAGGTTTGGGTTAGGCTTTGGTGTTAGGGGTTAGACTTTGGGTTAGAGTTACCGTTACGGCTTAGGGTTTCTCTTCAGTGTTAGGGTTAGGGTTAGGGAGAGCATTAGGGTTAGGGTTGGGGGATATGGTTAGGGGTTAGGGTGAGGGTTATGGTTAGTTTTACAGTTAAGGTGAGGGTTTAGAGTAAGTGTTATGTTTAGGCTTGGAGTTAGCGTTAGGTTTAGGCTTAGAGTTAGGTGTAGCGTAAGTTTTCGTTTTAAGTTTAGGTTTCGAATTAGAATTAGTGTTCTATTTAAGGTCAAGGTTAGAGTTAGGGTTAGTGTTCGGATTAGGTCTACGGTTAGGATTAGGATTAGGTCTAGACTTCGGTTCAGGGCTAATGGAAGGCTTAGTTTTAGGGTTACAGGTGGAGTAGCGTTATGGTTAGAGTTTGGTTTAAGGTTAGGGTTTGGGTTAGGTTTAGGTTTAAGGTTAAGGTTAGGGTTAGGGTTGGATGAAGTTTAGGATGGCGTGAGGGTTATTCTTAGGGTTAGGGCTAGAGTTTGATTTTGTGTTCAGGTTAGTGTTAAGGTTAGGTTTAAAGTTCGGGTTAGGGTAAGGAGTTATCTTTAGGGTTAGTGTTAGGTTTAGGTTCAGGGTTAGAGTTACATTTAGGTTCAGGGTGAGGGTTAAGGTAAGGGTTAGGATTACGGTGAGGATTCTACTTAGTGTTAGAGGTTAGGTTTATGGTTAGGATAGGCTTAAGTTTAGGGTTAATGTTAGGGTTAGTGTTAGATTAGGGTTACTGTTCGTGTTTGGGTTAGGGTTAGGGATAAGTTTCGGGATAGTGTTAGGTTTAGGGTTGGGGATACGGTTCGGGGTTAGGGTGAGGGTTAGCATTAGGTTTAGAGTTAAGGTGAGGGTTTAGGGTAAGTGTTATGGTTAGGGTTAGAGTTAGAGTCAGGGTTAGGGTGAATTTTCAGTTAATAGTGAGGGTTAGGGTAAGGGTTAGGGTTAAGGTTAGAGTTAGGATTAAGATTAGTGTTAGGGTTAGGTTTAGGGTCAGGGTTAGGTTAGGGGTAAGGTTAGGGTTAAGGCTATGTTTACGGTCAGGGGTAGGGCTAGGTTAGGGTTAGGGTTCTGTTTAGAGTTAGTGCTAGGGTTTAGGGTTAGGTTTAGGGTCAGCTTTAGAGTTACGGTAAGGGTTAGGGTTAGGGTTAGGGTATAGTTAAGGTTAGGGTTAACTTTAAAGATAAGTAAGGGTTACGTTCAGGTCAGTGTTAGGGTTATTATTAGAGATAGGGTTAGGTTTAGGGAAAGGGTTAGGGTTCGTGTGAGGGTTAGTGTTAGGTTTACAGTTAAGCTGATGTTTTACGGTGTTTACGGTTAGGGTCAGGGTTAGAGTTAGGGTTAGGTTTAGGTTTAGGTGTAGGGCTAGAGTGAGGGGATAGTTTAGGGTTAGGTTTAGAGTGAAGGTTAAGTTAACATTAGTGTTAGAGTAAATATTAGAGTTAGGTGTTTGTGTTAAGGTTAGGATCAGGTTAGGGTTAGGTATAGGGTTAATGTTAGGGTTAGGTTTTGGTTTTTGTGTTAAGGTTAGGGTCCAGTTTAGGGTAGCTTTAGGGTTAGGGTTTGGTTTAGGGTTGTGGTTAGGGTGAAGTTGAAGTTAAGGGTGAGGGTTGAGCTTAGCCTTAGCCTTAGGGGTTAGGGTTAGGTTTAAGGATCGGATTAGGTTTAGGGTTAAGATCACTTTTAGGGTTCGGTTAAGTGTTAGGGTTAAGTGTTGGTTAGGTTTAGGGCTATGTTAAGGTCAGAGACAAGATTCGGTTAAGGGTAGGTTTAGGTTTAGATGTTAGTGTGAGGGTTAGTGTTAGGTTTCCATTTAAGCTGAGCGTGTAGGGTAAGTTTTAGGGTTAGAGATAGAGTTAGGGTCAGGGTTAGGTTTCAGTTTAGAGTTAGGGTTAGGTTCATGCTTAGGATTAGGGTTAGGGCCAGAGTTGGGGGATATTTCGTATTATGTTTAGTTTTAGGGTTAGGGTGAAGTTTATGTTAAGTGTGAGGGTTAGAGTTAGGGTTAGGTTTAGGTTTAGGGCTAGAGTGAAGGGATAGTTTAGGGTTAGGTTTAGTTTTAGAGTTAGGCTTAGGTTTAGGGTGAAGGTTAAGATTAAGGTTAGGGTAAATATTAGAGTTAGGTGTTTGGGTTAAGGTTAGGATCAGGTTAGGGTTAGGTTTAGGGTTAGTGTTAGGTTTTGCTGTTTAGATTAATGTTAGGGTCAGGTTTAGGGTTAGCTTTAGGGTTAGGGTTCGGTTTAGGGTTAGGGTTAGGGTGAAGTTTAAGTCGAGTGAGGGTTGAGTTTAGCCTTAACGTTAGGGTTTAGGGTTAAGGTTAGGATGAGGTTTAGGGTTAAGATTCGTTTTAGGGTTAGGGTAAGTTTTAGGGTTAAGTCATGGTTAGGTTTAGGGCTAGTTTAAGGTTAGAGATAAGGTTAGCTTAAGGGTAGGGTTTAGGTTTAGATGTTATTGTGAGTGTTAGTGTTAGGTTTCCATTTAAGCTGAGTGTGTAGGGTAAGTTTTAAGGTTAGGATTAGGGTTAGAGATAGAGTTAGGGTCGGGGTTCGGTTTAAGTTTAGAGTTAGGGTGAGGCTTATGGTTAGGATTAGGGTTAGGGTCAGAGTTGGGGGAGATTTCGTATTATGTTTAGTTGTAGGGTTAGGGTTGGAGTGAAGTTTATGTTAAGTGTGAGGGTTAGGGTTAGTTTTAGGGGTTGGGTTCAGGTTAGGGTCAGGGTTAGAGTTTGGGTTAGGTTTAGGGTTAGGGTTAGGGTTAGAGTTAGGTTTAGGGTTAGCTTTAGTTTTGGTTAGGGTTAGGATTTGAATGAAGTTAGGGTACGTTTAGGCTTATAGGTAGGGTGAAATTTTGGTTAAAGGTGAGGATTCGGTTTAGGGTTAGGGTTCGAGTTATTGTTAGGGTTAGGTTTGAGTTTATGGTAGTTTTCAAGTTAGGGTTAAGGTTAGGTTAGGGTTATGGTCAGGGTTAAGATTAGGATTAGGTTTAGGGTGAGGGTTAAGATCAGAATTATTGTAAGGGTTAGTTTTAGTTTCACAGGTGCGCCAAGGTTAAGGTTATGGTTTGGTATATGGGTAGGGATAGCTTTAGAGTTAGGGTGAGCTTTAGGTTAGGGATAGGGTGGAGTTTAAGATCGGGTGAGGGTTAGCGTTAGGATTATGGCTAAGGTTTGGTTTAGCTTTCAGGTTAGTGTTAAGGTTGTGTTTCGTGTTAGGGTTAAGTTTACGGGTTCCGTTTACTTTTAGGATGAGGGTAAGATTTTAGGTTAGGCTTAAGTTTAGTGTTACGGTTCGGGTTAGGGTCACGGTTTGTGTTAGGCTTTGTGGTTGGGGTGAGGGTTAGGTTGAGGGTTAGGGTTGGGTAAGTATAGGATTACGGTTATGGTAAGGTGTTAGGGGTTAGAGTTTTACTTTAGGGTGAGTGTTTGGGCGAGGGTCCCAGTTAGTCATTGTGGTTCTGGTCATGCTTAGTTTTGGTTTATGGTTAGGGTTAGGTTTATAATCAGGTTTAGGGTTAGTGTTAGAGTTAGGGTTCAGGTTTGGGTTAGGCTTTGGTGTTAGGGGTTAGACTTTGGGTTAGAGTTACCGTTACGGCTTAGGGTTTCTCTTCAGTGTTAGGGTTAGGGTTAGGGAGAGCATTAGGGTTAGGGTTGGGGGATATGGTTAGGGGTTAGGGTGAGGGTTATGGTTAGTTTTACAGTTAAGGTGAGGGTTTAGAGTAAGTGTTATGTTTAGGCTTGGAGTTAGCGTTAGGTTTAGGCTTAGAGTTAGGTGTAGCGTAAGTTTTCGTTTTAAGTTTAGGTTTCGAATTAGAATTAGTGTTCTATTTAAGGTCAAGGTTAGAGTTAGGGTTAGTGTTCGGATTAGGTCTACGGTTAGGATTAGGATTAGGTCTAGACTTCGGTTCAGGGCTAATGGAAGGCTTAGTTTTAGGGTTACAGGTGGAGTAGCGTTATGGTTAGAGTTTGGTTTAAGGTTAGGGTTTGGGTTAGGTTTAGGTTTAAGGTTAAGGTTAGGGTTAGGGTTGGATGAAGTTTAGGATGGCGTGAGGGTTATTCTTAGGGTTAGGGCTAGAGTTTGATTTTGTGTTCAGGTTAGTGTTAAGGTTAGGTTTAAAGTTCGGGTTAGGGTAAGGAGTTATCTTTAGGGTTAGTGTTAGGTTTAGGTTCAGGGTTAGAGTTACATTTAGGTTCAGGGTGAGGGTTAAGGTAAGGGTTAGGATTACGGTGAGGATTCTACTTAGTGTTAGAGGTTAGGTTTATGGTTAGGATAGGCTTAAGTTTAGGGTTAATGTTAGGGTTAGTGTTAGATTAGGGTTACTGTTCGTGTTTGGGTTAGGGTTAGGGATAAGTTTCGGGATAGTGTTAGGTTTAGGGTTGGGGATACGGTTCGGGGTTAGGGTGAGGGTTAGCATTAGGTTTAGAGTTAAGGTGAGGGTTTAGGGTAAGTGTTATGGTTAGGGTTAGAGTTAGAGTCAGGGTTAGGGTGAATTTTCAGTTAATAGTGAGGGTTAGGGTAAGGGTTAGGGTTAAGGTTAGAGTTAGGATTAAGATTAGTGTTAGGGTTAGGTTTAGGGTCAGGGTTAGGTTAGGGGTAAGGTTAGGGTTAAGGCTATGTTTACGGTCAGGGGTAGGGCTAGGTTAGGGTTAGGGTTCTGTTTAGAGTTAGTGCTAGGGTTTAGGGTTAGGTTTAGGGTCAGCTTTAGAGTTACGGTAAGGGTTAGGGTTAGGGTTAGGGTATAGTTAAGGTTAGGGTTAACTTTAAAGATAAGTAAGGGTTACGTTCAGGTCAGTGTTAGGGTTATTATTAGAGATAGGGTTAGGTTTAGGGAAAGGGTTAGGGTTCGTGTGAGGGTTAGTGTTAGGTTTACAGTTAAGCTGATGTTTTACGGTGTTTACGGTTAGGGTCAGGGTTAGAGTTAGGGTTAGGTTTAGGTTTAGGTGTAGGGCTAGAGTGAGGGGATAGTTTAGGGTTAGGTTTAGAGTGAAGGTTAAGTTAACATTAGTGTTAGGGTAAATATTAGAGTTAGGTGTTTGTGTTAAGGTTAGGATCAGGTTAGGATTAGGTATAGGGTTAATGTTAGGGTTAGGTTTTGGTTTTTGTGTTAAGGTTAGGGTCCAGTTTAGGGTAGCTTTAGGGTTAGGGTTTGGTTTAGGGTTGTGGTTAGGGTGAAGTTGAAGTTAAGGGTGAGGGTTGAGCTTAGCCTTAGCCTTAGGGGTTAGGGTTAGGTTTAAGGATCGGATTAGGTTTAGGGTTAAGATCACTTTTAGGGTTCGGTTAAGTGTTAGGGTTAAGTGTTGGTTAGGTTTAGGGCTATGTTAAGGTCAGAGACAAGATTCGGTTAAGGGTAGGTTTAGGTTTAGATGTTAGTGTGAGGGTTAGTGTTAGGTTTCCATTTAAGCTGAGCGTGTAGGGTAAGTTTTAGGGTTAGAGATAGAGTTAGGGTCAGGGTTAGGTTTCAGTTTAGAGTTAGGGTTAGGTTCATGCTTAGGATTAGGGTTAGGGCCAGAGTTGGGGGATATTTCGTATTATGTTTAGTTTTAGGGTTAGGGTGAAGTTTATGTTAAGTGTGAGGGTTAGAGTTAGGGTTAGGTTTAGGTTTAGGGCTAGAGTGAAGGGATAGTTTAGGGTTAGGTTTAGTTTTAGAGTTAGGCTTAGGTTTAGGGTGAAGGTTAAGATTAAGGTTAGGGTAAATATTAGAGTTAGGTGTTTGGGTTAAGGTTAGGATCAGGTTAGGGTTAGGTTTAGGGTTAGTGTTAGGTTTTGCTGTTTAGATTAATGTTAGGGTCAGGTTTAGGGTTAGCTTTAGGGTTAGGGTTCGGTTTAGGGTTAGGGTTAGGGTGAAGTTTAAGTCGAGTGAGGGTTGAGTTTAGCCTTAACGTTAGGGTTTAGGGTTAAGGTTAGGATGAGGTTTAGGGTTAAGATTCGTTTTAGGGTTAGGGTAAGTTTTAGGGTTAAGTCATGGTTAGGTTTAGGGCTAGTTTAAGGTTAGAGATAAGGTTAGCTTAAGGGTAGGGTTTAGGTTTAGATGTTATTGTGAGTGTTAGTGTTAGGTTTCCATTTAAGCTGAGTGTGTAGGGTAAGTTTTAAGGTTAGGATTAGGGTTAGAGATAGAGTTAGGGTCGGGGTTCGGTTTAAGTTTAGAGTTAGGGTGAGGCTTATGGTTAGGATTAGGGTTAGGGTCAGAGTTGGGGGAGATTTCGTATTATGTTTAGTTGTAGGGTTAGGGTTGGAGTGAAGTTTATGTTAAGTGTGAGGGTTAGGGTTAGTTTTAGGGGTTGGGTTCAGGTTAGGGTCAGGGTTAGAGTTTGGGTTAGGTTTAGGGTTAGGGTTAGGGTTAGAGTTAGGTTTAGGGTTAGCTTTAGTTTTGGTTAGGGTTAGGATTTGAATGAAGTTAGGGTACGTTTAGGCTTATAGGTAGGGTGAAATTTTGGTTAAAGGTGAGGATTCGGTTTAGGGTTAGGGTTCGAGTTATTGTTAGGGTTAGGTTTGAGTTTATGGTAGTTTTCAAGTTAGGGTTAAGGTTAGGTTAGGGTTATGGTCAGGGTTAAGATTAGGATTAGGTTTAGGGTGAGGGTTAAGATCAGAATTATTGTAAGGGTTAGTTTTAGTTTCACAGGTGCGCCAAGGTTAAGGTTATGGTTTGGTATATGGGTAGGGATAGCTTTAGAGTTAGGGTGAGCTTTAGGTTAGGGATAGGGTGGAGTTTAAGATCGGGTGAGGGTTAGCGTTAGGATTATGGCTAAGGTTTGGTTTAGCTTTCAGGTTAGTGTTAAGGTTGTGTTTCGTGTTAGGGTTAAGTTTACGGGTTCCGTTTACTTTTAGGATGAGGGTAAGATTTTAGGTTAGGCTTAAGTTTAGTGTTACGGTTCGGGTTAGGGTCACGGTTTGTGTTAGGCTTTGTGGTTGGGGTGAGGGTTAGGTTGAGGGTTAGGGTTGGGTAAGTATAGGATTACGGTTATGGTAAGGTGTTAGGGGTTAGAGTTTTACTTTAGGGTGAGTGTTTGGGCGAGGGTCCCAGTTAGTCATTGTGGTTCTGGTCATGCTTAGTTTTGGTTTATGGTTAGGGTTAGGTTTATAATCAGGTTTAGGGTTAGTGTTAGAGTTAGGGTTCAGGTTTGGGTTAGGCTTTGGTGTTAGGGGTTAGACTTTGGGTTAGAGTTACCGTTACGGCTTAGGGTTTCTCTTCAGTGTTAGGGTTAGGGTTAGGGAGAGCATTAGGGTTAGGGTTGGGGGATATGGTTAGGGGTTAGGGTGAGGGTTATGGTTAGTTTTACAGTTAAGGTGAGGGTTTAGAGTAAGTGTTATGTTTAGGCTTGGAGTTAGCGTTAGGTTTAGGCTTAGGGTTAGGTGTAGCGTAAGTTTTCGTTTTAGGTTTAGGTTTCGAATTACAATTAGTGTTCTATTTAAGATCAAGGTTAGAGTTAGGGTTAGTGTTCGGATTAGGTCTACGGTTAGGATTAGGATTAGGTCTAGACTTCGGTTCAGGGCTAATGGAAGGCTTAGTTTTAGGGTTACAGGTGGAGTAGCGTTATGGTTAGAGTTTGGTTTAAGGTTAGGGTTTGGGTTAGGTTTAGGTTTAAGGTTAAGGTTAGGGTTAGGGTTGGATGAAGTTTAGGATGGCGTGAGGGTTATTCTTAGGGTTAGGGCTAGAGTTTGATTTTGTGTTCAGGTTAGTGTTAAGGTTAGGTTTAAAGTTCGGGTTAGGGTAAGGAGTTATCTTTAGGGTTAGTGTTAGGTTTAGGTTCAGGGTTAGAGTTACATTTAGGTTCAGGGTGAGGGTTAAGGTAAGGGTTAGGATTACGGTGAGGATTCTACTTAGTGTTAGAGGTTAGGTTTATGGTTAGGATAGGCTTAAGTTTAGGGTTAATGTTAGGGTTAGTGTTAGATTAGGGTTACTGTTCGTGTTTGGGTTAGGGTTAGGGATAAGTTTCGGGATAGTGTTAGGTTTAGGGTTGGGGATACGGTTCGGGGTTAGGGTGAGGGTTAGCATTAGGTTTAGAGTTAAGGTGAGGGTTTAGGGTAAGTGTTATGGTTAGGGTTAGAGTTAGAGTCAGGGTTAGGGTGAATTTTCAGTTAATAGTGAGGGTTAGGGTAAGGGTTAGGGTTAAGGTTAGAGTTAGGATTAAGATTAGTGTTAGGGTTAGGTTTAGGGTCAGGGTTAGGTTAGGGGTAAGGTTAGGGTTAAGGCTATGTTTACGGTCAGGGGTAGGGCTAGGTTAGGGTTAGGGTTCTGTTTAGAGTTAGTGCTAGGGTTTAGGGTTAGGTTTAGGGTCAGCTTTAGAGTTACGGTAAGGGTTAGGGTTAGGGTTAGGGTATAGTTAAGGTTAGGGTTAACTTTAAAGATAAGTAAGGGTTACGTTCAGGTCAGTGTTAGGGTTATTATTAGAGATAGGGTTAGGTTTAGGGAAAGGGTTAGGGTTCGTGTGAGGGTTAGTGTTAGGTTTACAGTTAAGCTGATGTTTTACGGTGTTTACGGTTAGGGTCAGGGTTAGAGTTAGGGTTAGGTTTAGGTTTAGGTGTAGGGCTAGAGTGAGGGGATAGTTTAGGGTTAGGTTTAGAGTGAAGGTTAAGTTAACATTAGTGTTAGAGTAAATATTAGAGTTAGGTGTTTGTGTTAAGGTTAGGATCAGGTTAGGGTTAGGTATAGGGTTAATGTTAGGGTTAGGTTTTGGTTTTTGTGTTAAGGTTAGGGTCCAGTTTAGGGTAGCTTTAGGGTTAGGGTTTGGTTTAGGGTTGTGGTTAGGGTGAAGTTGAAGTTAAGGGTGAGGGTTGAGCTTAGCCTTAGCCTTAGGGGTTAGGGTTAGGTTTAAGGATCGGATTAGGTTTAGGGTTAAGATCACTTTTAGGGTTCGGGTAAGTGTTAGGGTTAAGTGTTGGTTAGGTTTAGGGCTATGTTAAGGTCAGAGACAAGATTCGGTTAAGGGTAGGTTTAGGTTTAGATGTTAGTGTGAGGGTTAGTGTTAGGTTTCCATTTAAGCTGAGCTTGTAGGGTAAGTTTTAGGGTTAGAGATAGAGTTAGGGTCAGGGTTAGGTTTCAGTTTAGAGTTAGGGTTAGGTTCATGCTTAGGATTAGGGTTAGGGCCAGAGTTGGGGGATATTTCGTATTATGTTTAGTTTTAGGGTTAGGGTGAAGTTTATGTTAAGTGTGAGGGTTAGAGTTAGGGTTAGGTTTAGGTTTAGGGCTAGAGTGAAGGGATAGTTTAGGGTTAGGTTTAGTTTTAGAGTTAGGCTTAGGTTTAGGGTGAAGGTTAAGATTAAGGTTAGGGTAAATATTAGAGTTAGGTGTTTGGGTTAAGGTTAGGATCAGGTTAGGGTTAGGTTTAGGGTTAGTGTTAGGTTTTGCTGTTTAGATTAATGTTAGGGTCAGGTTTAGGGTTAGCTTTAGGGTTAGGGTTCGGTTTAGGGTTAGGGTTAGGGTGAAGTTTAAGTCGAGTGAGGGTTGAGTTTAGCCTTAACGTTAGGGTTTAGGGTTAAGGTTAGGATGAGGTTTAGGGTTAAGATTCGTTTTAGGGTTAGGGTAAGTTTTAGGGTTAAGTCATGGTTAGGTTTAGGGCTAGTTTAAGGTTAGAGATAAGGTTAGCTTAAGGGTAGGGTTTAGGTTTAGATGTTATTGTGAGTGTTAGTGTTAGGTTTCCATTTAAGCTGAGTGTGTAGGGTAAGTTTTAAGGTTAGGATTAGGGTTAGAGATAGAGTTAGGGTCGGGGTTCGGTTTAAGTTTAGAGTTAGGGTGAGGCTTATGGTTAGGATTAGGGTTAGGGTCAGAGTTGGGGGAGATTTCGTATTATGTTTAGTTGTAGGGTTAGGGTTGGAGTGAAGTTTATGTTAAGTGTGAGGGTTAGGGTTAGTTTTAGGGGTTGGGTTCAGGTTAGGGTCAGGGTTAGAGTTTGGGTTAGGTTTAGGGTTAGGGTTAGGGTTAGAGTTAGGTTTAGGGTTAGCTTTAGTTTTGGTTAGGGTTAGGATTTGAATGAAGTTAGGGTACGTTTAGGCTTATAGGTAGGGTGAAATTTTGGTTAAAGGTGAGGATTCGGTTTAGGGTTAGGGTTCGAGTTATTGTTAGGGTTAGGTTTGAGTTTATGGTAGTTTTCAATTTAGGGTTAAGGTTAGGTTAGGGTTATGGTCAGGGTTAAGATTAGGATTAGGTTTAGGGTGAGGGTTAAGATCAGAATTATTGTAAGGGTTAGTTTTAGTTTCACAGGTGCGCCAAGGTTAAGGTTATGGTTTGGTATATGGGTAGGGATAGCTTTAGAGTTAGGGTGAGCTTTAGGTTAGGGATAGGGTGGAGTTTAAGATCGGGTGAGGGTTAGCGTTAGGATTATGGCTAAGGTTTGGTTTAGCTTTCAGGTTAGTGTTAAGGTTGTGTTTCGTGTTAGGGTTAAGTTTACGGGTTCCGTTTACTTTTAGGATGAGGGTAAGATTTTAGGTTAGGCTTAAGTTTAGTGTTACGGTTCGGGTTAGGGTCACGGTTTGTGTTAGGCTTTGTGGTTGGGGTGAGGGTTAGGTTGAGGGTTAGGGTTGGGTAAGTATAGGATTACGGTTATGGTAAGGTGTTAGGGGTTAGAGTTTTACTTTAGGGTGAGTGTTTGGGCGAGGGTCCCAGTTAGTCATTGTGGTTCTGGTCATGCTTAGTTTTGGTTTATGGTTAGGGTTAGGTTTATAATCAGGTTTAGGGTTAGTGTTAGAGTTAGGGTTCAGGTTTGGGTTAGGCTTTGGTGTTAGGGGTTAGACTTTGGGTTAGAGTTACCGTTACGGCTTAGGGTTTCTCTTCAGTGTTAGGGTTAGGGTTAGGGAGAGCATTAGGGTTAGGGTTGGGGGATATGGTTAGGGGTTAGGGTGAGGGTTATGGTTAGTTTTACAGTTAAGGTGAGGGTTTAGAGTAAGTGTTATGTTTAGGCTTGGAGTTAGCGTTAGGTTTAGGCTTAGGGTTAGGTGTAGCGTAAGTTTTCGTTTTAGGTTTAGGTTTCGAATTACAATTAGTGTTCTATTTAAGATCAAGGTTAGAGTTAGGGTTAGTGTTCGGATTAGGTCTACGGTTAGGATTAGGATTAGGTCTAGACTTCGGTTCAGGGCTAATGGAAGGCTTAGTTTTAGGGTTACAGGTGGAGTAGCGTTATGGTTAGAGTTTGGTTTAAGGTTAGGGTTTGGGTTAGGTTTAGGTTTAAGGTTAAGGTTAGGGTTAGGGTTGGATGAAGTTTAGGATGGCGTGAGGGTTATTCTTAGGGTTAGGGCTAGAGTTTGATTTTGTGTTCAGCTTAGTGTTAAGGTTAGGTTTAAAGTTCGGGTTAGGGTAAGGAGTTATCTTTAGGGTTAGTGTTAGGTTTAGGTTCAGGGTTAGAGTTACATTTAGGTTCAGGGTGAGGGTTAAGGTAAGGGTTAGGATTACGGTGAGGATTCTACTTAGTGTTAGAGGTTAGGTTTATGGTTAGGATAGGCTTAAGTTTAGGGTTAATGTTAGGGTTAGTGTTAGATTAGGGTTACTGTTCGTGTTTGGGTTAGGGTTAGGGATAAGTTTCGGGATAGTGTTAGGTTTAGGGTTGGGGATACGGTTCGGGGTTAGGGTGAGGGTTAGCATTAGGTTTAGAGTTAAGGTGAGGGTTTAGGGTAAGTGTTATGGTTAGGGTTAGAGTTAGAGTCAGGGTTAGGGTGAATTTTCAGTTAATAGTGAGGGTTAGGGTAAGGGTTAGGGTTAAGGTTAGAGTTAGGATTAAGATTAGTGTTAGGGTTAGGTTTAGGGTCAGGGTTAGGTTAGGGGTAAGGTTAGGGTTAAGGCTATGTTTACGGTCAGGGGTAGGGCTAGGTTAGGGTTAGGGTTCTGTTTAGAGTTAGTGCTAGGGTTTAGGGTTAGGTTTAGGGTCAGCTTTAGAGTTACGGTAAGGGTTAGGGTTAGGGTTAGGGTTAGGGTATAGTTAAGGTTAGGGTTAACTTTAAAGATAAGTAAGGGTTACGTTCAGGTCAGTGTTAGGGTTATTATTAGAGATAGGGTTAGGTTTAGGGAAAGGGTTAGGGTTCGTGTGAGGGTTAGTGTTAGGTTTACAGTTAAGCTGATGTTTTACGGTGTTTACGGTTAGGGTCAGGGTTAGAGTTAGGGTTAGGTTTAGGTTTAGGTGTAGGGCTAGAGTGAGGGGATAGTTTAGGGTTAGGTTTAGAGTGAAGGTTAAGTTAACATTAGTGTTAGAGTAAATATTAGAGTTAGGTGTTTGTGTTAAGGTTAGGATCAGGTTAGGGTTAGGTATAGGGTTAATGTTAGGGTTAGGTTTTGGTTTTTGTGTTAAGGTTAGGGTCCAGTTTAGGGTAGCTTTAGGGTTAGGGTTTGGTTTAGGGTTGTGGTTAGGGTGAAGTTGAAGTTAAGGGTGAGGGTTGAGCTTAGCCTTAGCCTTAGGGGTTAGGGTTAGGTTTAAGGATCGGATTAGGTTTAGGGTTAAGATCACTTTTAGGGTTCGGGTAAGTGTTAGGGTTAAGTGTTGGTTAGGTTTAGGGCTATGTTAAGGTCAGAGACAAGATTCGGTTAAGGGTAGGTTTAGGTTTAGATGTTAGTGTGAGGGTTAGTGTTAGGTTTCCATTTAAGCTGAGCTTGTAGGGTAAGTTTTAGGGTTAGAGATAGAGTTAGGGTCAGGGTTAGGTTTCAGTTTAGAGTTAGGGTTAGGTTCATGCTTAGGATTAGGGTTAGGGCCAGAGTTGGGGGATATTTCGTATTATGTTTAGTTTTAGGGTTAGGGTGAAGTTTATGTTAAGTGTGAGGGTTAGAGTTAGGGTTAGGTTTAGGTTTAGGGCTAGAGTGAAGGGATAGTTTAGGGTTAGGTTTAGTTTTAGAGTTAGGCTTAGGTTTAGGGTGAAGGTTAAGATTAAGGTTAGGGTAAATATTAGAGTTAGGTGTTTGGGTTAAGGTTAGGATCAGGTTAGGGTTAGGTTTAGGGTTAGTGTTAGGTTTTGCTGTTTAGATTAATGTTAGGGTCAGGTTTAGGGTTAGCTTTAGGGTTAGGGTTCGGTTTAGGGTTAGGGTTAGGGTGAAGTTTAAGTCGAGTGAGGGTTGAGTTTAGCCTTAACGTTAGGGTTTAGGGTTAAGGTTAGGATGAGGTTTAGGGTTAAGATTCGTTTTAGGGTTAGGGTAAGTTTTAGGGTTAAGTCATGGTTAGGTTTAGGGCTAGTTTAAGGTTAGAGATAAGGTTAGCTTAAGGGTAGGGTTTAGGTTTAGATGTTATTGTGAGTGTTAGTGTTAGGTTTCCATTTAAGCTGAGTGTGTAGGGTAAGTTTTAAGGTTAGGATTAGGGTTAGAGATAGAGTTAGGGTCGGGGTTCGGTTTAAGTTTAGAGTTAGGGTGAGGCTTATGGTTAGGATTAGGGTTAGGGTCAGAGTTGGGGGAGATTTCGTATTATGTTTAGTTGTAGGGTTAGGGTTGGAGTGAAGTTTATGTTAAGTGTGAGGGTTAGGGTTAGTTTTAGGGGTTGGGTTCAGGTTAGGGTCAGGGTTAGAGTTTGGGTTAGGTTTAGGGTTAGGGTTAGGGTTAGAGTTAGGTTTAGGGTTAGCTTTAGTTTTGGTTAGGGTTAGGATTTGAATGAAGTTAGGGTACGTTTAGGCTTATAGGTAGGGTGAAATTTTGGTTAAAGGTGAGGATTCGGTTTAGGGTTAGGGTTCGAGTTATTGTTAGGGTTAGGTTTGAGTTTATGGTAGTTTTCAAGTTAGGGTTAAGGTTAGGTTAGGGTTATGGTCAGGGTTAAGATTAGGATTAGGTTTAGGGTGAGGGTTAAGATCAGAATTATTGTAAGGGTTAGTTTTAGTTTCACAGGTGCGCCAAGGTTAAGGTTATGGTTTGGTATATGGGTAGGGATAGCTTTAGAGTTAGGGTGAGCTTTAGGTTAGGGATAGGGTGGAGTTTAAGATCGGGTGAGGGTTAGCGTTAGGATTATGGCTAAGGTTTGGTTTAGCTTTCAGGTTAGTGTTAAGGTTGTGTTTCGTGTTAGGGTTAAGTTTACGGGTTCCGTTTACTTTTAGGATGAGGGTAAGATTTTAGGTTAGGCTTAAGTTTAGTGTTACGGTTCGGGTTAGGGTCACGGTTTGTGTTAGGCTTTGTGGTTGGGGTGAGGGTTAGGTTGAGGGTTAGGGTTGGGTAAGTATAGGATTACGGTTATGGTAAGGTGTTAGGGGTTAGAGTTTTACTTTAGGGTGAGTGTTTGGGCGAGGGTCCCAGTTAGTCATTGTGGTTCTGGTCATGCTTAGTTTTGGTTTATGGTTAGGGTTAGGTTTATAATCAGGTTTAGGGTTAGTGTTAGAGTTAGGGTTCAGGTTTGGGTTAGGCTTTGGTGTTAGGGGTTAGACTTTGGGTTAGAGTTACCGTTACGGCTTAGGGTTTCTCTTCAGTGTTAGGGTTAGGGTTAGGGAGAGCATTAGGGTTAGGGTTGGGGGATATGGTTAGGGGTTAGGGTGAGGGTTATGGTTAGTTTTACAGTTAAGGTGAGGGTTTAGAGTAAGTGTTATGTTTAGGCTTGGAGTTAGCGTTAGGTTTAGGCTTAGGGTTAGGTGTAGCGTAAGTTTTCGTTTTAGGTTTAGGTTTCGAATTACAATTAGTGTTCTATTTAAGATCAAGGTTAGAGTTAGGGTTAGTGTTCGGATTAGGTCTACGGTTAGGATTAGGATTAGGTCTAGACTTCGGTTCAGGGCTAATGGAAGGCTTAGTTTTAGGGTTACAGGTGGAGTAGCGTTATGGTTAGAGTTTGGTTTAAGGTTAGGGTTTGGGTTAGGTTTAGGTTTAAGGTTAAGGTTAGGGTTAGGGTTGGATGAAGTTTAGGATGGCGTGAGGGTTATTCTTAGGGTTAGGGCTAGAGTTTGATTTTGTGTTCAGCTTAGTGTTAAGGTTAGGTTTAAAGTTCGGGTTAGGGTTAGGAGTTATCTTTAGGGTTAGTGTTAGGTTTAGGTTCAGGGTTAGAGTTACATTTAGGTTCAGGGTGAGGGTTAAGGTAAGGGTTAGGATTACGGTGAGGATTCTACTTAGTGTTAGAGGTTAGGTTTATGGTTAGGATAGGCTTAAGTTTAGGGTTAATGTTAGGGTTAGTGTTAGATTAGGGTTACTGTTCGTGTTTGGGTTAGGGTTAGGGATAAGTTTCGGGATAGTGTTAGGTTTAGGGTTGGGGATACGGTTCGGGTTTAGGGTGAGGGTTAGCATTAGGTTTAGAGTTAAGGTGAGGGTTTAGGGTAAGTGTTATGGTTAGGGTTAGAGTTAGAGTCAGGGTTAGGGTGAATTTTCAGTTAATAGTGAGGGTTAGGGTTAAGGTTAGAGTTAGGATTAAGATTAGTGTTAGGGTTAGGTTTAGGGTCAGGGTAAGGTTAGGGGTAAGGTTAGGGTTAAGGCTATGTTTACGGTCAGGGGTAGGGCTAGGTTAGGGTTAGGGTTCTGTTTAGAGTTAGTGCTAGGGTTTAGGGTTAGGTTTAGGGTCAGCTTTAGAGTTACGGTAAGGGTTAGGGTTAGGGTTAGGGTTAGGGTTAGGGTATAGTTAAGGTTAGGGTTAACTTTAAAGATAAGTAAGGGTTACGTTCAGGTCAGTGTTAGGGTTATTATTAGAGATAGGGTTAGGTTTAGGGAAAGGGTTAGGGTTCGTGTGAGGGTTAGTGTTAGGTTTACAGTTAAGCTGATGTTTTACGGTGTTTACGGTTAGGGTCAGGGATAGATTTAGGGTTAGGGTTAGGTTTAGGTGTAGGGCTAGAGTGAGGGTATAGTTTAGGTTTAGGCTTAGAGTGAAGGTTAAGTTAACATTAGTGTTAGTGTAAATATTAGAATTAGGTGTTTGTGTTAAGGTTAGGATCAGGTTAGGGTTAGGTATAGGGTTAATGTTAGGGTTAGGTTTTGGTTTTTGTGTTAAGGTTAGGGTCAGGTTTAGGGTATCTTTAGGGTTAGGGTTTGGTTCAGGGTTGTGGTTAGGGTGAAGTTGAAGTTAAGGGTGAGGGTTGAGCTTAGCCTTAGCCTTAGGGGTTAGGGTTAGGTTTAAGGTTCGGATTAGGTTTAGGGTTAAGATCACTTTTAGGGTACGGGTAAGTGTTAGGGTTAAGTGTTGGTTAGGTTTAGGGCTATGTTAAGGTCAGAGACAAGATTCGGTTAAGGGTAGGTTTAGGTTTAGATGTTAGTGTGAGGGTTAGTGTTAGGTTTCCATTTAAGCTGAGCGTGTAGGGTAAGTTTTAGGGTTAGAGATAGAGTTAGGGTCAGGGTTAGGTTTCAGTTTAGAGTTAGGGTTAGGTTCATGCTTAGGATTAGGGTTAGGGCCAGAGTTGGGGGATATTTCGTATTATGTTTAGTTTTAGGGTTAGGGTGAAGTTTATGTTAAGTGTGAGGGTTAGAGTTAGGGTTAGGTTTAGGTTTAGGGCTAGAGTGAAGGGATAGTTTAGGGTTAGGTTTAGTTTTAGAGTTAGGCTTAGGTTTAGGGTGAAGGTTAAGATTAAGGTTAGGGTAAATATTAGAGTTAGGTGTTTGGGTTAAGGTTAGGATCAGGTTAGGGTTAGGTTTAGGGTTAGTGTTAGGTTTTGCTGTTTAGATTAATGTTAGGGTCAGGTTTAGGGTTAGCTTTAGGGTTAGGGTTCGGTTTAGGGTTAGGGTTAGGGTGAAGTTTAAGTCGAGTGAGGGTTGAGCTTAGCCTTAACGTTAGGGTTTAGGGTTAAGGTTAGGATGAGGTTTAGGGTTAAGATTCGTTTTAGGGTTAGGGTAAGTTTTAGGGTTAAGTCATGGTTAGGTTTAGGGCTAGTTTAAGGTTAGAGATAAGGTTAGCTTAAGGGTAGGGTTTAGGTTTAGATGTTATTGTGAGGGTTAGTGTTAGGTTTCCATTTAAGCTGAGTGTGTAGGGTAAGTTTTAAGGTTAGGATTAGGGTTAGAGATAGAGTTAGGGTTGGGGTTCGGTTTAAGTTTAGAGTTAGGGTGAGGCTTATGGTTAGGATTAGGGTTAGGGTCAGAGTTGGGGGAGATTTCGTATTATGTTTAGTTGTAGGGTTAGGGTTGGAGTGAAGTTTATGTTAAGTGTGAGGGTTAGGGTTAGTTTTAGGGGTTGGGTTCAGGTTAGGGTCAGGGTTAGGGTTTGGGTTAGGTTTAGGGTTAGGGTTAGGGTTAGGGTTAGAGTTAGGTTTAGGATTAGCTTTAGTTTTGGTTAGGGTTAGGATTTGAATGAAGTTAGGGTACGTTTAGGGTTATAGGTAAGGTGAAATTTTGGTTAAAGGTGAGGATTCGGTTTAGGGTTAGGGTTCGAGTTATTGTTAGGGTTAGGTTTGAGTTTATGGTAGTTTTCAAGTTAGGGTTAAGGTTAGGTTAGGGTTATGGTCAGGGTTAAGATTAGGATTAGGTTTAGGGTGAGGGTTAAGATCAGAATCATTGTAAGGGTTAGTTTTAGTTTCACAGGTGTGCCAAGGTTAACGTTATGGTTTGGTATATGGGTAGGGATAGCTTTAGAGTTAGGGTGAGCTTTAGGTTAGGGATAGGGTGGAGTTTAAGATCGGGTGAGGGTTAGTGTTAGGGTTATGGCTAAGGTTTGGTTTAGCTTTCAGGTTAGTGTTAAGGTTGTGTTTCGTGTTAGGGTTAAGTTTACGGGTTCCGTTTACTTTTAGGATGAGGGTAAGATTTTAGGTTAGGCTTAAGTTTAGTGTTACGGTTCGGGTTAGGGTCACGGTTTGTGTTAGGCTTTGTGGTTGGGGTGAGGGTTAGGTTGAGGGTTAGGGTTGGGTAAGTATAGGATTACGGTTATGGTAAGGTGTTAGGGGTTAGAGTTTTACTTTAGGGTGAGTGTTTGGGCGAGGGTCCCAGTTAGTCATTGTGGTTCTGGTCATGCTTAGTTTTGGTTTATGGTTAGGGTTAGGTTTATAATCAGGTTTAGGGTTAGTGTTAGAGTTAGGGTTCAGGTTTGGGTTAGGCTTTGGTGTTAGGGGTTAGACTTTGGGTTAGAGTTACCGTTACGGCTTAGGGTTTCTCTTCAGTGTTAGGGTTAGGGTTAGGGAGAGCATTAGGGTTAGGGTTGGGGGATATGGTTAGGGGTTAGGGTGAGGGTTATGGTTAGTTTTACAGTTAAGGTGAGGGTTTAGAGTAAGTGTTATGTTTAGGCTTGGAGTTAGCGTTAGGTTTAGGCTTAGGGTTAGGTGTAGCGTAAGTTTTCGTTTTAGGTTTAGGTTTCGAATTACAATTAGTGTTCTATTTAAGATCAAGGTTAGAGTTAGGGTTAGTGTTCGGATTAGGTCTACGGTTAGGATTAGGATTAGGTCTAGACTTCGGTTCAGGGCTAATGGAAGGCTTAGTTTTAGGGTTACAGGTGGAGTAGCGTTATGGTTAGAGTTTGGTTTAAGGTTAGGGTTTGGGTTAGGTTTAGGTTTAAGGTTAAGGTTAGGGTTAGGGTTGGATGAAGTTTAGGATGGCGTGAGGGTTATTCTTAGGGTTAGGGCTAGAGTTTGATTTTGTGTTCAGGTTAGTGTTAAGGTTAGGTTTAAAGTTCGGGTTAGGGTTAGGAGTTATCTTTAGGGTTAGTGTTAGGTTTAGGTTCAGGGTTAGAGTTACATTTAGGTTCAGGGTGAGGGTTAAGGTAAGGGTTAGGATTACGGTGAGGATTCTACTTAGTGTTAGAGGTTAGGTTTATGGTTAGGATAGGCTTAAGTTTAGGGTTAATGTTAGGGTTAGTGTTAGATTAGGGTTACTGTTCGTGTTTGGGTTAGGGTTAGGGATAAGTTTCGGGATAGTGTTAGGTTTAGGGTTGGGGATACGGTTCGGGTTTAGGGTGAGGGTTAGCATTAGGTTTAGAGTTAAGGTGAGGGTTTAGGGTAAGTGTTATGGTTAGGGTTAGAGTTAGAGTCAGGGTTAGGGTGAATTTTCAGTTAATAGTGAGGGTTAGGGTTAAGGTTAGAGTTAGGATTAAGATTAGTGTTAGGGTTAGGTTTAGGGTCAGGGTTAGGTTAGGGGTAAGGTTAGGGTTAAGGCTATGTTTACGGTCAGGGGTAGGGCTAGGTTAGGGTTAGGGTTCTGTTTAGAGTTAGTGCTAGGGTTTAGGGTTAGGTTTAGGGTCAGCTTTAGAGTTACGGTAAGGGTTAGGGTTAGGGTTAGGGTTAGGGTATAGTTAAGGTTAGGGTTAACTTTAAAGATAAGTAAGGGTTACGTTCAGGTCAGTGTTAGGGTTATTATTAGAGATAGGGTTAGGTTTAGGGAAAGGGTTAGGGTTCGTGTGAGGGTTAGTGTTAGGTTTACAGTTAAGCTGATGTTTTACGGTGTTTACGGTTAGGGTCAGGGATAGATTTAGGGTTAGGGTTAGGTTTAGGTGTAGGGCTAGAGTGAGGGTATAGTTTAGGGTTAGGCTTAGAGTGAAGGTTAAGTTAACATTAGTGTTAGTGTAAATATTAGAATTAGGTGTTTGTGTTAAGGTTAGGATCAGGTTAGGGTTAGGTATAGGGTTAATGTTAGGGTTAGGTTTTGGTTTTTGTGTTAAGGTTAGGGTCAGGTTTAGGGTATCTTTAGGGTTAGGGTTTGGTTTAGGGTTGTGGTTAGGGTGAAGTTGAAGTTAAGGGTGAGGGTTGAGCTTAGCCTTAGCCTTAGGGGTTAGGGTTAGGTTTAAGGTTCGGATTAGGTTTAGGGTTAAGATCACTTTTAGGGTTCGGGTAAGTGTTAGGGTTAAGTGTTGGTTAGGTTTAGGGCTATGTTAAGGTCAGAGACAAGATTCGGTTAAGGGTAGGTTTAGGTTTAGATGTTAGTGTGAGGGTTAGTGTTAGGTTTCCATTTAAGCTGAGCGTGTAGGGTAAGTTTTAGGGTTAGAGATAGAGTTAGGGTCAGGGTTAGGTTTCAGTTTAGAGTTAGGGTTAGGTTCATGCTTAGGATTAGGGTTAGGGCCAGAGTTGGGGGATATTTCGTATTATGTTTAGTTTTAGGGTTAGGGTGAAGTTTATGTTAAGTGTGAGGGTTAGAGTTAGGGTTAGGTTTAGGTTTAGGGCTAGAGTGAAGGGATAGTTTAGGGTTAGGTTTAGTTTTAGAGTTAGGCTTAGGTTTAGGGTGAAGGTTAAGATTAAGGTTAGGGTAAATATTAGAGTTAGGTGTTTGGGTTAAGGTTAGGATCAGGTTAGGGTTAGGTTTAGGGTTAGTGTTAGGTTTTGCTGTTTAGATTAATGTTAGGGTCAGGTTTAGGGTTAGCTTTAGGGTTAGGGTTCGGTTTAGGGTTAGGGTTAGGGTGAAGTTTAAGTCGAGTGAGGGTTGAGCTTAGCCTTAACGTTAGGGTTTAGGGTTAAGGTTAGGATGAGGTTTAGGGTTAAGATTCGTTTTAGGGTTAGGGTAAGTTTTAGGGTTAAGTCATGGTTAGGTTTAGGGCTAGTTTAAGGTTAGAGATAAGGTTAGCTTAAGGGTAGGGTTTAGGTTTAGATGTTATTGTGAGGGTTAGTGTTAGGTTTCCATTTAAGCTGAGTGTGTAGGGTAAGTTTTAAGGTTAGGATTAGGGTTAGAGATAGAGTTAGGGTCGGGGTTCGGTTTAAGTTTAGAGTTAGGGTGAGGCTTATGGTTAGGATTAGGGTTAGGGTCAGAGTTGGGGGAGATTTCGTATTATGTTTAGTTGTAGGGTTAGGGTTGGAGTGAAGTTTATGTTAAGTGTGAGGGTTAGGGTTAGTTTTAGGGGTTGGGTTCAGGTTAGGGTCAGGGTTAGAGTTTGGGTTAGGTTTAGGGTTAGGGTTAGGGTTAGAGTTAGGTTTAGGGTTAGCTTTAGTTTTGGTTAGGGTTAGGATTTGAATGAAGTTAGGGTACGTTTAGGGTTATAGGTAGGGTGAAATTTTGGTTAAAGGTGAGGATTCGGTTTAGGGTTAGGGTTCGAGTTATTGTTAGGGTTAGGTTTGAGTTTATGGTAGTTTTCAAGTTAGGGTTAAGGTTAGGTTAGGGTTATGGTCAGGGTTAAGATTAGGATTAGGTTTAGGGTGAGGGTTAAGATCAGAATTATTGTAAGGGTTAGTTTTAGTTTCACAGGTGCGCCAAGGTTAAGGTTATGGTTTGGTATATGGGTAGGGATAGCTTTAGAGTTAGGGTGAGCTTTAGGTTAGGGATAGGGTGGAGTTTAAGATCGGGTGAGGGTTAGCGTTAGGATTATGGCTAAGGTTTGGTTTAGCTTTCAGGTTAGTGTTAAGGTTGTGTTTCGTGTTAGGGTTAAGTTTACGGGTTCCGTTTACTTTTAGGATGAGGGTAAGATTTTAGGTTAGGCTTAAGTTTAGTGTTACGGTTCGGGTTAGGGTCACGGTTTGTGTTAGGCTTTGTGGTTGGGGTGAGGGTTAGGTTGAGGGTTAGGGTTGGGTAAGTATAGGATTACGGTTATGGTAAGGTGTTAGGGGTTAGAGTTTTACTTTAGGATGAGTGTTTGGGCGAGGGTCCCAGTTAGTCATTGTGGTTCTGGTCATGCTTAGTTTTGGTTTATGGTTAGGGTTAGGTTTATAATCAGGTTTAGGGTTAGTGTTAGAGTTAGGGTTCAGGTTTGGGTTAGGCTTTGGTGTTAGGGGTTAGACTTTGGGTTAGAGTTACCGTTACGGCTTAGGGTTTCTCTTCAGTGTTAGGGTTAGGGTTAGGGAGAGCATTAGGGTTAGGGTTGGGGGATATGGTTAGGGGTTAGGGTGAGGGTTATGGTTAGTTTTACAGTTAAGGTGAGGGTTTAGAGTAAGTGTTATGTTTAGGCTTGGAGTTAGCGTTAGGTTTAGGCTTAGGGTTAGGTGTAGCGTAAGTTTTCGTTTTAGGTTTAGGTTTCGAATTACAATTAGTGTTCTATTTAAGATCAAGGTTAGAGTTAGGGTTAGTGTTCGGATTAGGTCTACGGTTAGGATTAGGATTAGGTCTAGACTTCGGTTCAGGGCTAATGGAAGGCTTAGTTTTAGGGTTACAGGTGGAGTAGCGTTATGGTTAGAGTTTGGTTTAAGGTTAGGGTTTGGGTTAGGTTTAGGTTTAAGGTTAAGGTTAGGGTTAGGGTTGGATGAAGTTTAGGATGGCGTGAGGGTTATTCTTAGGGTTAGGGCTAGAGTTTGATTTTGTGTTCAGGTTAGTGTTAAGGTTAGGTTTAAAGTTCGGGTTAGGGTTAGGAGTTATCTTTAGGGTTAGTGTTAGGTTTAGGTTCAGGGTTAGAGTTACATTTAGGTTCAGGGTGAGGGTTAAGGTAAGGGTTAGGATTACGGTGAGGATTCTACTTAGTGTTAGAGGTTAGGTTTATGGTTAGGATAGGCTTAAGTTTAGGGTTAATGTTAGGGTTAGTGTTAGATTAGGGTTACTGTTCGTGTTTGGGTTAGGGTTAGGGATAAGTTTCGGGATAGTGTTAGGTTTAGGGTTGGGGATACGGTTCGGGTTTAGGGTGAGGGTTAGCATTAGGTTTAGAGTTAAGGTGAGGGTTTAGGGTAAGTGTTATGGTTAGGGTTAGAGTTAGAGTCAGGGTTAGGGTGAATTTTCAGTTAATAGTGAGGGTTAGGGTAAGGGTTAGGGTTAAGGTTAGAGTTAGGATTAAGATTAGTGTTAGGGTTAGGTTTAGGGTCAGGGTTAGGTTAGGGGTAAGGTTAGGGTTAAGGCTATGTTTACGGTCAGGGGTAGGGCTAGGTTAGGGTTAGGGTTCTGTTTAGAGTTAGTGCTAGGGTTTAGGGTTAGGTTTAGGGTCAGCTTTAGAGTTACGGTAAGGGTTAGGGTTAGGGTTAGGGTATAGTTAAGGTTAGGGTTAACTTTAAAGATAAGTAAGGGTTACGTTCAGGTCAGTGTTAGGGTTATTATTAGAGATAGGGTTAGGTTTAGGGAAAGGGTTAGGGTTCGTGTGAGGGTTAGTGTTAGGTTTACAGTTAAGCTGATGTTTTACGGTGTTTACGGTTAGGGTCAGGGTTAGAGTTAGGGTTAGGGTTAGGTTTAGGTGTAGGGCTAGAGTGAGGGGATAGTTTAGGGTTAGGTTTAGAGTGAAGGTTAAGTTAACATTAGTGTTAGAGTAAATATTAGAGTTAGGTGTTTGTGTTAAGGTTAGGATCAGGTTAGGGTTAGGTATAGGGTTAATGTTAGGGTTAGGTTTTGGTTTTTGTGTTAAGGTTAGGGTCCAGTTTAGGGTAGCTTTAGGGTTAGGGTTTGGTTTAGGGTTGTGGTTAGGGTGAAGTTGAAGTTAAGGGTGAGGGTTGAGCTTAGCCTTAGCCTTAGGGGTTAGGGTTAGGTTTAAGGATCGGATTAGGTTTAGGGTTAAGATCACTTTTAGGGTTCGGTTAAGTGTTAGGGTTAAGTGTTGGTTAGGTTTAGGGCTATGTTAAGGTCAGAGACAAGATTCGGTTAAGGGTAGGTTTAGGTTTAGATGTTAGTGTGAGGGTTAGTGTTAGGTTTCCATTTAAGCTGAGCGTGTAGGGTAAGTTTTAGGGTTAGAGATAGAGTTAGGGTCAGGGTTAGGTTTCAGTTTAGAGTTAGGGTTAGGTTCATGCTTAGGATTAGGGTTAGGGCCAGAGTTGGGGGATATTTCGTATTATGTTTAGTTTTAGGGTTAGGGTGAAGTTTATGTTAAGTGTGAGGGTTAGAGTTAGGGTTAGGTTTAGGTTTAGGGCTAGAGTGAAGGGATAGTTTAGGGTTAGGTTTAGTTTTAGAGTTAGGCTTAGGTTTAGGGTGAAGGTTAAGATTAAGGTTAGGGTAAATATTAGAGTTAGGTGTTTGGGTTAAGGTTAGGATCAGGTTAGGGTTAGGTTTAGGGTTAGTGTTAGGTTTTGCTGTTTAGATTAATGTTAGGGTCAGGTTTAGGGTTAGCTTTAGGGTTAGGGTTCGGTTTAGGGTTAGGGTTAGGGTGAAGTTTAAGTCGAGTGAGGGTTGAGTTTAGCCTTAACGTTAGGGTTTAGGGTTAAGGTTAGGATGAGGTTTAGGGTTAAGATTCGTTTTAGGGTTAGGGTAAGTTTTAGGGTTAAGTCATGGTTAGGTTTAGGGCTAGTTTAAGGTTAGAGATAAGGTTAGCTTAAGGGTAGGGTTTAGGTTTAGATGTTATTGTGAGGGTTAGTGTTAGGTTTCCATTTAAGCTGAGTGTGTAGGGTAAGTTTTAAGGTTAGGATTAGGGTTAGAGATAGAGTTAGGGTCGGGGTTCGGTTTAAGTTTAGAGTTAGGGTGAGGCTTATGGTTAGGATTAGGGTTAGGGTCAGAGTTGGGGGAGATTTCGTATTATGTTTAGTTGTAGGGTTAGGGTTGGAGTGAAGTTTATGTTAAGTGTGAGGGTTAGGGTTAGTTTTAGGGGTTGGGTTCAGGTTAGGGTCAGGGTTAGAGTTTGGGTTAGGTTTAGGGTTAGGGTTAGGGTTAGGGTTAGAGTTAGGTTTAGGGTTAGCTTTAGTTTTGGTTAGGGTTAGGATTTGAATGAAGTTAGGGTACGTTTAGGCTTATAGGTAGGGTGAAATTTTGGTTAAAGGTGAGGATTCGGTTTAGGGTTAGGGTTCGAGTTATTGTTAGGGTTAGGTTTGAGTTTATGGTAGTTTTCAAGTTAGGGTTAAGGTTAGGTTAGGGTTATGGTCAGGGTTAAGATTAGGATTAGGTTTAGGGTGAGGGTTAAGATCAGAATTATTGTAAGGGTTAGTTTTAGTTTCACAGGTGCGCCAAGGTTAAGGTTATGGTTTGGTATATGGGTAGGGATAGCTTTAGAGTTAGGGTGAGCTTTAGGTTAGGGATAGGGTGGAGTTTAAGATCGGGTGAGGGTTAGCGTTAGGATTATGGCTAAGGTTTGGTTTAGCTTTCAGGTTAGTGTTAAGGTTGTGTTTCGTGTTAGGGTTAAGTTTACGGGTTCCGTTTACTTTTAGGATGAGGGTAAGATTTTAGGTTAGGCTTAAGTTTAGTGTTACGGTTCGGGTTAGGGTCACGGTTTGTGTTAGGCTTTGTGGTTGGGGTGAGGGTTAGGTTGAGGGTTAGGGTTGGGTAAGTATAGGATTACGGTTATGGTAAGGTGTTAGGGGTTAGAGTTTTACTTTAGGGTGAGTGTTTGGGCGAGGGTCCCAGTTAGTCATTGTGGTTCTGGTCATGCTTAGTTTTGGTTTATGGTTAGGGTTAGGTTTATAATCAGGTTTAGGGTTAGTGTTAGAGTTAGGGTTCAGGTTTGGGTTAGGCTTTGGTGTTAGGGGTTAGACTTTGGGTTAGAGTTACCGTTACGGCTTAGGGTTTCTCTTCAGTGTTAGGGTTAGGGTTAGGGAGAGCATTAGGGTTAGGGTTGGGGGATATGGTTAGGGGTTAGGGTGAGGGTTATGGTTAGTTTTACAGTTAAGGTGAGGGTTTAGAGTAAGTGTTATGTTTAGGCTTGGAGTTAGCGTTAGGTTTAGGCTTAGGGTTAGGTGTAGCGTAAGTTTTCGTTTTAGGTTTAGGTTTCGAATTACAATTAGTGTTCTATTTAAGATCAAGGTTAGAGTTAGGGTTAGTGTTCGGATTAGGTCTACGGTTAGGATTAGGATTAGGACTAGACTTCGGTTCAGGGTAATGGAAGGCTTAGTTTTAGGGTTACAGGTGGAGTAGCGTTATGGTTAGAGTTTGGTTTAAGGTTAGGGTTTGGGTTAGGTTTAGGTTTAAGGTTAAGGTTAGGGTTAGGGTTGGATGAAGTTTAGGATGGCGTGAGGGTTATTCTTAGGGTTAGGGCTAGAGTTTGATTTTGTGTTCAGGTTAGTGTTAAGGTTAGGTTTAAAGTTCGGGTTAGGGTTAGGAGTTATCTTTAGGGTTAGTGTTAGGTTTAGGTTCAGGGTTAGAGTTACATTTAGGTTCAGGGTGAGGGTTAAGGTACGGGTTAGGATTACGGTGAGGATTCTACCTAGTGTTAGAGGTTAGGTTTATGGTTAGGATAGGCTTAAGTTTAGGGTTAATGTTAGGGTTAGTGTTAGATTAGGGTTACTGTTCGTGTTTGGGTTAGGGTTAGGGATAAGTTTCGGGATAGTGTTAGGTTTAGGGTTGGGGATACGGTTCGGGTTTAGGGTGAGGGTTAGCATTAGGTTTAGAGTTAAGGTGAGGGTTTAGGGTAAGTGTTATGGTTAGGGTTAGAGTTAGAGTCAGGGTTAGGGTGAATTTTCAGTTAATAGTGAGGGTTAGGGTAAGGGTTAGGGTTAAGGTTAGAGTTAGGATTAAGATTAGTGTTAGGGTTAGGTTTAGGGTCAGGGTAAGGTTAGGGGTAAGGTTAGGGTTAAGGCTATGTTTAGGGTCAGGGGTAGGGCTAGGTTAGGGTTAGGGTTCTGTTTCGAGTTAGAGTTAGTGCTAGGGTTTAGGGTTAGGTTTAGGGTCAGCTTTAGAGTTATGGTTAGGGTTAGGGTTAGGGTTAGGGTTAGGGTAGAGTTAAGGTTAGGGTTAACTTTAAAGATAAGTAAGGGTTACGTTCAGGTCAGTGTTAGGGTTATTATTAGAGATAGGGTTAGGTTTAGGGAAAGGGTTAGGGTTCGTGTGAGGGTTAGTGTTAGGTTTACAGTTAAGCTGATGTTTTACGGTGTTAACGGTTAGGGTCAGGGATAGAGTTAGGGTTAGGGTTAGGTTTAGGTGTAGGGCTAGAGTGAGGGGATAGTTTAGGGTTAGGTTTAGAGTGAAGGTTAAGTTAACATTAGTGTTAGTGTAAATATTAGAGTTAGGTGTTTGTGTTAAGGTTAGGATCAGGTTAGGGTTAGGTATAGGGTTAATGTTAGGGTTAGGTTTTGGTTTTTGTGTTAAGGTTAGGGTCCGGTTTAGGGTATCTTTAGGGTTAGGGTTTGGTTTAGGGTTGTGGTTAGGGTGAAGTTGAAGTTAAGGGTGAGGGTTGAGCTTAGCCTTAGCCTTAGGGGTTAGGGTTAGGTTTAAGGATCGGATTAGGTTTAGGGTTAAGATCACTTTTAGGGTTCGGGTAAGTGTTAGGGTTAAGTGTTGGTTAGGTTTAGGGCTATGTTAAGGTCAGAGACAAGATTCGGTTAAGGGTAGGTTTAGGTTTAGATGTTAGTGTGAGGGTTAGTGTTAGGTTTCCATTTAAGCTGAGCGTGTAGGGTAAGTTTTAGGGTTAGAGATAGAGTTAGGGTCAGGGTTAGGTTTCAGTTTAGAGTTAGGGTTAGGTTCATGCTTAGGATTAGGGTTAGGGCCAGAGTTGGGGGATATTTCGTATTATGTTTAGTTTTAGGGTTAGGGTGAAGTTTATGTTAAGTGTGAGGGTTAGAGTTAGGGTTAGGTTTAGGTTTAGGGCTAGAGTGAAGGGATAGTTTAGGGTTAGGTTTAGTTTTAGAGTTAGGCTTAGGTTTAGGGTGAAGGTTAAGATTAAGGTTAGGGTAAATATTAGAGTTAGGTGTTTGGGTTAAGGTTAGGATCAGGTTAGGGTTAGGTTTAGGGTTAGTGTTAGGTTTTGCTGTTTAGATTAATGTTAGGGTCAGGTTTAGGGTTAGCTTTAGGGTTAGGGTTCGGTTTAGGGTTAGGGTTAGGGTGAAGTTTAAGTCGAGTGAGGGTTGAGCTTAGCCTTAACGTTAGGGTTTAGGGTTAAGGTTAGGATGAGGTTTAGGGTTAAGATTCGTTTTAGGGTTAGGGTAAGTTTTAGGGTTAAGTCATGGTTAGGTTTAGGGCTAGTTTAAGGTTAGAGATAAGGTTAGCTTAAGGGTAGGGTTTAGGTTTAGATGTTATTGTGAGGGTTAGTGTTAGGTTTCCATTTAAGCTGAGTGTGTAGGGTAAGTTTTAAGGTTAGGATTAGGGTTAGAGATAGAGTTAGGGTCGGGGTTCGGTTTAAGTTTAGAGTTAGGGTGAGGCTTATGGTTAGGATTAGGGTTAGGGTCAGAGTTGGGGGAGATTTCGTATTATGTTTAGTTGTAGGGTTAGGGTTGGAGTGAAGTTTATGTTAAGTGTGAGGGTTAGGGTTAGTTTTAGGGGTTGGGTTCAGGTTAGGGTCAGGGTTAGAGTTTGGGTTAGGTTTAGGGTTAGGGTTAGGGTTAGAGTTAGGTTTAGGGTTAGCTTTAGTTTTGGTTAGGGTTAGGATTTGAATGAAGTTAGGGTACGTTTAGGGTTATAGGTAGGGTGAAATTTTGGTTAAAGGTGAGGATTCGGTTTAGGGTTAGGGTTCGAGTTATTGTTAGGGTTAGGTTTGAGTTTATGGTAGTTTTCAAGTTAGGGTTAAGGTTAGGTTAGGGTTATGGTCAGGGTTAAGATTAGGATTAGGTTTAGGGTGAGGGTTAAGATCAGAATTATTGTAAGGGTTAGTTTTAGTTTCACAGGTGCGCCAAGGTTAAGGTTATGGTTTGGTATATGGGTAGGGATAGCTTTAGAGTTAGGGTGAGCTTTAGGTTAGGGATAGGGTGGAGTTTAAGATCGGGTGAGGGTTAGTGTTAGGATTATGGCTAAGGTTTGGTTTAGCTTTCAGGTTAGTGTTAAGGTTGTGTTTCGTGTTAGGGTTAAGTTTACGGGTTCCGTTTACTTTTAGGATGAGGGTAAGATTTTAGGTTAGGCTTAAGTTTAGTGTTACGGTTCGGGTTAGGGTCACGGTTTGTGTTAGGCTTTGTGGTTGGGGTGAGGGTTAGGTTGAGGGTTAGGGTTGGGTAAGTATAGGATTACGGTTATGGTAAGGTGTTAGGGGTTAGAGTTTTACTTTAGGGTGAGTGTTTGGGCGAGGGTCCCAGTTAGTCATTGTGGTTCTGGTCATGCTTAGTTTTGGTTTATGGTTAGGGTTAGGTTTATAATCAGGTTTAGGGTTAGTGTTAGAGTTAGGGTTCAGGTTTGGGTTAGGCTTTGGTGTTAGGGGTTAGACTTTGGGTTAGAGTTACCGTTACGGCTTAGGGTTTCTCTTCAGTGTTAGGGTTAGGGTTAGGGAGAGCATTAGGGTTAGGGTTGGGGGATATGGTTAGGGGTTAGGGTGAGGGTTATGGTTAGTTTTACAGTTAAGGTGAGGGTTTAGAGTAAGTGTTATGTTTAGGCTTGGAGTTAGCGTTAGGTTTAGGCTTAGGGTTAGGTGTAGCGTAAGTTTTCGTTTTAGGTTTAGGTTTCGAATTACAATTAGTGTTCTATTTAAGATCAAGGTTAGAGTTAGGGTTAGTGTTCGGATTAGGTCTACGGTTAGGATTAGGATTAGGACTAGACTTCGGTTCAGGGCTAATGGAAGGCTTAGTTTTAGGGTTACAGGTGGAGTAGCGTTATGGTTAGAGTTTGGTTTAAGGTTAGGGTTTGGGTTAGGTTTAGGTTTAAGGTTAAGGTTAGGGTTAGGGTTGGATGAAGTTTAGGATGGCGTGAGGGTTATTCTTAGGGTTAGGGCTAGAGTTTGATTTTGTGTTCAGCTTAGTGTTAAGGTTAGGTTTAAAGTTCGGGTTAGGGTTAGGAGTTATCTTTAGGGTTAGTGTTAGGTTTAGGTTCAGGGTTAGAGTTACATTTAGGTTCAGGGTGAGGGTTAAGGTAAGGGTTAGGATTACGGTGAGGATTCTACTTAGTGTTAGAGGTTAGGTTTATGGTTAGGATAGGCTTAAGTTTAGGGTTAATGTTAGGGTTAGTGTTAGATTAGGGTTACTGTTCGTGTTTGGGTTAGGGTTAGGGATAAGTTTCGGGATAGTGTTAGGTTTAGGGTTGGGGATACGGTTCGGGTTTAGGGTGAGGGTTAGCATTAGGTTTAGAGTTAAGGTGAGGGTTTAGGGTAAGTGTTATGGTTAGGGTTAGAGTTAGAGTCAGGGTTAGGGTGAATTTTCAGTTAATAGTGAGGGTTAGGGTAAGGGTTAGGGTTAAGGTTAGAGTTAGGATTAAGATTAGTGTTAGGGTTAGGTTTAGGGTCAGGGTTAGGTTAGGGGTAAGGTTAGGGTTAAGGCTATGTTTACGGTCAGGGGTAGGGCTAGGTTAGGGTTAGGGTTCTGTTTAGAGTTAGTGCTAGGGTTTAGGGTTAGGTTTAGGGTCAGCTTTAGAGTTACGGTAAGGGTTAGGGTTAGGGTTAGGGTATAGTTAAGGTTAGGGTTAACTTTAAAGATAAGTAAGGGTTACGTTCAGGTCAGTGTTAGGGTTATTATTAGAGATAGGGTTAGGTTTAGGGAAAGCGTTAGGGTTCGTGTGAGGGTTAGTGTTAGGTTTACAGTTAAGCTGATGTTTTACGGTGTTAACGGTTAGGGTCAGGGTTAGAGTTAGGGTTAGGGTTAGGTTTAGGTGTAGGGCTAGAGTGAGGGGATAGTTTAGGGTTAGGTTTAGAGTGAAGGTTAAGTTAACATTAGTGTTAGAGTAAATATTAGAGTTAGGTGTTTGTGTTAAGGTTAGGATCAGGTTAGGGTTAGGTATAGGGTTAATGTTAGGGTTAGGTTTTGGTTTTTGTGTTAAGGTTAGGGTCCAGTTTAGGGTAGCTTTAGGGTTAGGGTTTGGTTTAGGGTTGTGGTTAGGGTGAAGTTGAAGTTAAGGGTGAGGGTTGAGCTTAGCCTTAGCCTTAGGGGTTAGGGTTAGGTTTAAGGATCGGATTAGGTTTACGGTTAAGATCACTTTTAGGGTTCGGGTAAGTGTTAGGGTTAAGTGTTGGTTAGGTTTAGGGCTATGTTAAGGTCAGAGACAAGATTCGGTTAAGGGTAGGTTTAGGTTTAGATGTTAGTGTGAGGGTTAGTGTTAGGTTTCCATTTAAGCTGAGCGTGTAGGGTAAGTTTTAGGGTTAGAGATAGAGTTAGGGTCAGGGTTAGGTTTCAGTTTAGAGTTAGGGTTAGGTTCATGCTTAGGATTAGGGTTAGGGCCAGAGTTGGGGGATATTTCGTATTATGTTTAGTTTTAGGGTTAGGGTGAAGTTTATGTTAAGTGTGAGGGTTAGAGTTAGGGTTAGGTTTAGGTTTAGGGCTAGAGTGAAGGGATAGTTTAGGGTTAGGTTTAGTTTTAGAGTTAGGCTTAGGTTTAGGGTGAAGGTTAAGATTAAGGTTAGGGTAAATATTAGAGTTAGGTGTTTGGGTTAAGGTTAGGATCAGGTTAGGGTTAGGTTTAGGGTTAGTGTTAGGTTTTGCTGTTTAGATTAATGTTAGGGTCAGGTTTAGGGTTAGCTTTAGGGTTAGGGTTCGGTTTAGGGTTAGGGTTAGGGTGAAGTTTAAGTCGAGTGAGGGTTGAGTTTAGCCTTAACGTTAGGGTTTAGGGTTAAGGTTAGGATGAGGTTTAGGGTTAAGATTCGTTTTAGGGTTAGGGTAAGTTTTAGGGTTAAGTCATGGTTAGGTTTAGGGCTAGTTTAAGGTTAGAGATAAGGTTAGCTTAAGGGTAGGGTTTAGGTTTAGATGTTATTGTGAGGGTTAGTGTTAGGTTTCCATTTAAGCTGAGTGTGTAGGGTAAGTTTTAAGGTTAGGATTAGGGTTAGAGATAGAGTTAGGGTCGGGGTTCGGTTTAAGTTTAGAGTTAGGGTGAGGCTTATGGTTAGGATTAGGGTTAGGGTCAGAGTTGGGGGAGATTTCGTATTATGTTTAGTTGTAGGGTTAGGGTTGGAGTGAAGTTTATGTTAAGTGTGAGGGTTAGGGTTAGTTTTAGGGGTTGGGTTCAGGTTAGGGTCAGGGTTAGAGTTTGGGTTAGGTTTAGGGTTAGGGTTAGGGTTAGAGTTAGGTTTAGGGTTAGCTTTAGTTTTGGTTAGGGTTAGGATTTGAATGAAGTTAGGGTACGTTTAGGCTTATAGGTAGGGTGAAATTTTGGTTAAAGGTGAGGATTCGGTTTAGGGTTAGGGTTCGAGTTATTGTTAGGGTTAGGTTTGAGTTTATGGTAGTATTCAAGTTAGGGTTAAGGTTAGGTTAGGGTTATGGTCAGGGTTAAGATTAGGATTAGGTTTAGGGTGAGGGTTAAGATCAGAATTATTGTAAGGGTTAGTTTTAGTTTCACAGGTGCGCCAAGGTTAAGGTTATGGTTTGGTATATGGGTAGGGATAGCTTTAGAGTTAGGGTGAGCTTTAGGTTAGGGATAGGGTGGAGTTTAAGATCGGGTGAGGGTTAGCGTTAGGATTATGGCTAAGGTTTGGTTTAGCTTTCAGGTTAGTGTTAAGGTTGTGTTTCGTGTTAGGGTTAAGTTTACGGGTTCCGTTTACTTTTAGGATGAGGGTAAGATTTTAGGTTAGGCTTAAGTTTAGTGTTACGGTTCGGGTTAGGGTCACGGTTTGTGTTAGGCTTTGTGGTTGGGGTGAGGGTTAGGTTGAGGGTTAGGGTTGGGTAAGTATAGGATTACGGTTATGGTAAGGTGTTAGGGGTTAGAGTTTTACTTTAGGGTGAGTGTTTGGGCGAGGGTCCCAGTTAGTCATTGTGGTTCTGGTCATGCTTAGTTTTGGTTTATGGTTAGGGTTAGGTTTATAATCAGGTTTAGGGTTAGTGTTAGAGTTAGGGTTCAGGTTTGGGTTAGGCTTTGGTGTTAGGGGTTAGACTTTGGGTTAGAGTTACCGTTACGGCTTAGGGTTTCTCTTCAGTGTTAGGGTTAGGGTTAGGGAGAGCATTAGGGTTAGGGTTGGGGGATATGGTTAGGGGTTAGGGTGAGGGTTATGGTTAGTTTTACAGTTAAGGTGAGGGTTTAGAGTAAGTGTTATGTTTAGGCTTGGAGTTAGCGTTAGGTTTAGGCTTAGGGTTAGGTGTAGCGTAAGTTTTCGTTTTAGGTTTAGGTTTCGAATTACAATTAGTGTTCTATTTAAGATCAAGGTTAGAGTTAGGGTTAGTGTTCGGATTAGGTCTACGGTTAGGATTAGGATTAGGTCTAGACTTCGGTTCAGGGTAATGGAAGGCTTAGTTTTAGGGTTACAGGTGGAGTAGCGTTATGGTTAGAGTTTGGTTTAAGGTTAGGGTTTGGGTTAGGTTTAGGTTTAAGGTTAAGGTTAGGGTTAGGGTTGGATGAAGTTTAGGATGGCGTGAGGGTTATTCTTAGGGTTAGGGCTAGAGTTTGATTTTGTGTTCAGGTTAGTGTTAAGGTTAGGTTTAAAGTTCGGGTTAGGGTTAGGAGTTATCTTTAGGGTTAGTGTTAGGTTTAGGTTCAGGGTTAGAGTTACATTTAGGTTCAGGGTGAGGGTTAAGGTACGGGTTAGGATTACGGTGAGGATTCTACCTAGTGTTAGAGGTTAGGTTTATGGTTAGGATAGGCTTAAGTTTAGGGTTAATGTTAGGGTTAGTGTTAGATTAGGGTTACTGTTCGTGTTTGGGTTAGGGTTAGGGATAAGTTTCGGGATAGTGTTAGGTTTAGGGTTGGGGATACGGTTCGGGTTTAGGGTGAGGGTTAGCATTAGGTTTAGAGTTAAGGTGAGGGTTTAGGGTAAGTGTTATGGTTAGGGTTAGAGTTAGAGTCAGGGTTAGGGTGAATTTTCAGTTAATAGTGAGGGTTAGGGTAAGGGTTAGGGTTAAGGTTAGAGTTAGGATTAAGATTAGTGTTAGGGTTAGGTTTAGGGTCAGGGTAAGGTTAGGGGTAAGGTTAGGGTTAAGGCTATGTTTAGGGTCAGGGGTAGGGCTAGGTTAGGGTTAGGGTTCTGTTTCGAGTTAGAGTTAGTGCTAGGGTTTAGGGTTAGGTTTAGGGTCAGCTTTAGAGTTATGGTTAGGGTTAGGGTTAGGGTTAGGGTTAGGGTTAGGGTAGAGTTAAGGTTAGGGTTAACTTTAAAGATAAGTAAGGGTTACGTTCAGGTCAGTGTTAGGGTTATTATTAGAGATAGGGTTAGGTTTAGGGAAAGGGTTAGGGTTCGTGTGAGGGTTAGTGTTAGGTTTACAGTTAAGCTGATGTTTTACGGTGTTAACGGTTAGGGTCAGGGATAGAGTTAGGGTTAGGGTTAGGTTTAGGTGTAGGGCTAGAGTGAGGGGATAGTTTAGGGTTAGGTTTAGAGTGAAGGTTAAGTTAACATTAGTGTTAGTGTAAATATTAGAGTTAGGTGTTTGTGTTAAGGTTAGGATCAGGTTAGGGTTAGGTATAGGGTTAATGTTAGGGTTAGGTTTTGGTTTTTGTGTTAAGGTTAGGGTCCGGTTTAGGGTATCTTTAGGGTTAGGGTTTGGTTTAGGGTTGTGGTTAGGGTGAAGTTGAAGTTAAGGGTGAGGGTTGAGCTTAGCCTTAGCCTTAGGGGTTAGGGTTAGGTTTAAGGTTCGGATTAGGTTTAGGGTTAAGATCACTTTTAGGGTTCGGGTAAGTGTTAGGGTTAAGTGTTGGTTAGGTTTAGGGCTATGTTAAGGTCAGAGACAAGATTCGGTTAAGGGTAGGTTTAGGTTTAGATGTTAGTGTGAGGGTTAGTGTTAGGTTTCCATTTAAGCTGAGCGTGTAGGGTAAGTTTTAGGGTTAGAGATAGAGTTAGGGTCAGGGTTAGGTTTCAGTTTAGAGTTAGGGTTAGGTTCATGCTTAGGATTAGGGTTAGGGCCAGAGTTGGGGGATATATCGTATTCTGTTTAGTTTTAGGGTTAGGGTGAAGTTTATGTTAAGTGTGAGGGTTAGAGTTAGGGTTAGGTTTAGGTTTAGGGCTAGAGTGAAGGGATAGTTTAGGGTTAGGTTTAGTTTTAGAGTTAGGCTTAGGTTTAGGGTGAAGGTTAAGATTAAGGTTAAGGTAAATATTAGAGTTAGGTGTTTGGGTTAAGGTTAGGATCAGGTTAGGGTTAGGTTTAGGGTTAGTGTTAGGTTTTGCTGTTTAGATTAATGTTAGGGTCAGGTTTAGGGTTAGCTTTAGGGTTAGGGTTCGGTTTAGGGTTAGGGTTAGGGTGAAGTTTAAGTCGAGTGAGGGTTGAGCTTAGCCTTAACGTTAGGGTTTAGAGTTAAGGTTAGGATGAGGTTTAGGGTTAAGATTCGTTTTAGGGTTAGGGTAAGTTTTAGGGTTAAGTCATGGTTAGGTTTAGATCTAGTTTAAGGTTAGAGATAAGGTTAGCTTAAGGGTAGGGTTTAGGTTTAGATGTTATTGTGAGTGTTAGTGTTAGGTTTCCATTTAAGCTGAGTGTGTAGGGTAAGTTTTAAGGTTAGGATTAGGGTTAGAGATAGAGTTAGGGTCGGGGTTCGGTTTAAGTTTAGAGTTAGGGTGAGGCTTATGGTTAGGATTAGGGTTAGGGTCAGAGTTGGGGGAGATTTCGTATTATATTTAGTTGTAGGGTTAGGGTTGGAGTGAAGTTTATGTTAAGTGTGAGGGTTAGGGTTAGTTTTAGGGGTTGGGTTCAGGTTAGGGTCAGGGTTAGGGTTTGGGTTAGGTTTAGGGTTAGGGTTAGGGTTAGAGTTAGGTTTAGGGTTAGCTTTAGTTTTGGTTAGGGTTAGGATTTGAATGAAGTTAGGGTAGGTTTAGGGTTATGGGTAGGGTGAAATTTTGGTTAAAGGTGAGGATTCGGTTTAGGGTTAGGGTTCGAGTTATTGTTAGGGTTAGGTTTGAGTTTATGGTAGTTTTCAAGTTAGGGTTAAGGTTAGGTTAGGGTTATGGTCAGGGTTAAGATTAGGATTAGGTTTAGGGTGAGGGTTAAGATCAGAATTATTGTAAGGGTTAGTTTTAGTTTCACATGTGCGCCAAGGTTAAGGTTATGGTTTGGTATATGGGTAGGGATAGCTTTAGAGTTAGGGTGAGCTTTAGGTTAGGGATAGGGTGGAGTTTAAGATCGGGTGAGGGTTAGTGTTAGGGTTATGGCTAAGGTTTGGTTTAGCTTTCAGGTTAGTGTTAAGGTTGTGTTTCGTGTTAGGGTTAAGTTTACGGGTTCCGTTTACTTTTAGGATGAGGGTAAGATTTTAGGTTAGGCTTAAGTTTAGTGTTACGGTTCGGGTTAGGGTCACGGTTTGTGTTAGGCTTTGTGGTTGGGGTGAGGGTTAGGTTGAGGGTTAGGGTTGGGTAAGTATAGGATTACGGTTATGGTAAGGTGTTAGGGGTTAGAGTTTTACTTTAGGGTGAGTGTTTGGGCGAGGGTCCCAGTTAGTCATTGTGGTTCTGGTCATGCTTAGTTTTGGTTTATGGTTAGGGTTAGGTTTATAATCAGGTTTAGGGTTAGTGTTAGAGTTAGGGTTCAGGTTTGGGTTAGGCTTTGGTGTTAGGGGTTAGACTTTGGGTTAGAGTTACCGTTACGGCTTAGGGTTTCTCTTCAGTGTTAGGGTTAGGGTTAGGGAGAGCATTAGGGTTAGGGTTGGGGGATATGGTTAGGGGTTAGGGTGAGGGTTATGGTTAGTTTTACAGTTAAGGTGAGGGTTTAGAGTAAGTGTTATGTTTAGGCTTGGAGTTAGCGTTAGGTTTAGGCTTAGGGTTAGGTGTAGCGTAAGTTTTCGGTTTAGGTTTATGTTTCGAATTAGAATTAGTGTTCTATTTAAGATCAAGGTTAGAGTTAGGGTTAGTGTTCGGATTAGGTCTACGGTTAGGATTAGGATTAGGACTAGACATCGGTTCAGGGCTAATGGAAGGCTTAGTTTTAGGGTTACAGGTGGAGTAGCGTTATGGTTAGAGTTTGGTTTAAGGTTAGGGTTTGGGTTAGGTTTAGGTTTAAGGTTAAGGTTAGGGTTAGGGTTGGATGAAGTTTAGGATGGCGTGAGGGTTATTCTTAGGGTTAGGGCTAGAGTTTGATTTTGTGTTCAGCTTAGTGTTAAGGTTAGGTTTAAAGTTCGGGTTAGGGTTAGGAGTTATCTTTAGGGTTAGTGTTAGGTTTAGGTTCAGGGTTAGAGTTACATTTAGGTTCAGGGTGAGGGTTAAGGTAAGGGTTAGGATTACGGTGAGGATTCTACTTAGTGTTAGAGGTTAGGTTTATGGTTAGGATAGGCTTAAGTTTAGGGTTAATGTTAGGGTTAGTGTTAGATTAGTGTTACTGTTCGTGTTTGGGTTAGGGTTAGGGATAAGTTTCGGGATAGTGTTAGGTTTAGGGTTGGAGATACGGTTCGGGTTTAGGGTGAGGGTTAGCATTAGGTTTAGAGTTAAGGTGAGGGTTTAGGGTAAGTGTTATGGTTAGGGTTAGAGTTAGAGTCAGGGTTAGGGTGAATTTTCAGTTAATAGTGAGGGTTAGGGTAAGGGTTAGGGTTAAGGTTAGAGTTAGGATTAAGATTAGTGTTAGGGTTAGGTTTAGGGTCAGGGTTAGGTTAGGGGTAAGGTTAGGGTTAAGGCTATGTTTACGGTCAGGGGTAGGGCTAGGTTAGGGTTAGGGTTCTGTTTAGAGTTAGTGCTAGGGTTTAGGGTTAGGTTTAGGGTCAGCTTTAGAGTTACGGTAAGGGTTAGGGTTAGGGTTAGGGTTAGGGTTAGGGTATAGTTAAGGTTAGGGTTAACTTTAAAGATAAGTAAGGGTTACGTTCAGGTCAGTGTTAGGGTTAGGGTTAGGTTTAGGGAAAGGGTTAGGGTTCGTGTGAGGGTTAGTGTTAGGTTTACAGTTAAGCTGATGTTTTACGGTGTTTACGGTTAGGGTCAGGGTTAGAGTTAGGGTTAGGGTTAGGTTTAGGTGTAGGGCTAGAGTGAGGGGATAGTTTAGGGTTAGGTTTAGAGTGAAGGTTAAGTTAACATTAGTGTTAGTGTAAATATTAGAATTAGGTGTTTGTGTTAAGGTTAGGATCAGGTTAGGGTTAGGTATAGGGTTAATGTTAGGGTTAGGTTTTGGTTTTTGTGTTAAGGTTAGGGTCCAGTTTAGGGTAGCTTTAGGGTTAGGGTTTGGTTTAGGGTTGTGGTTAGGGTGAAGTTGAAGTTAAGGGTGAGGGTTGAGCTTAGCCTTAGCCTTAGGGGTTAGGGTTAGGTTTAAGGATCGGATTAGGTTTACGGTTAAGATCACTTTTAGGGTTCGGGTAAGTGTTAGGGTTAAGTGTTGGTTAGGTTTAGGGCTATGTTAAGGTCAGAGACAAGATTCGGTTAAGGGTAGGTTTAGGTTTAGATGTTAGTGTGAGGGTTAGTGTTAGGTTTCCATTTAAGCTGAGCGTGTAGGGTAAGTTTTAGGGTTAGAGATAGAGTTAGGGTCAGGGTTAGGTTTCAGTTTAGAGTTAGGGTTAGGTTCATGCTTAGGATTAGGGTTAGGGCCAGAGTTGGGGGATATTTCGTATTATGTTTAGTTTTAGGGTTAGGGTGAAGTTTATGTTAAGTGTGAGGGTTAGAGTTAGGGTTAGGTTTAGGTTTAGGGCTAGAGTGAAGGGATAGTTTAGGGTTAGGTTTAGTTTTAGAGTTAGGCTTAGGTTTAGGGTGAAGGTTAAGATTAAGGTTAGGGTAAATATTAGAGTTAGGTGTTTGGGTTAAGGTTAGGATCAGGTTAGGGTTAGGTTTAGGGTTAGTGTTAGGTTTTGCTGTTTAGATTAATGTTAGGGTCAGGTTTAGGGTTAGCTTTAGGGTTAGGGTTCGGTTTAGGGTTAGGGTTAGGGTGAAGTTTAAGTCGAGTGAGGGTTGAGTTTAGCCTTAACGTTAGGGTTTAGGGTTAAGGTTAGGATGAGGTTTAGGGTTAAGATTCGTTTTAGGGTTAGGGTAAGTTTTAGGGTTAAGTCATGGTTAGGTTTAGGGCTAGTTTAAGGTTAGAGATAAGGTTAGCTTAAGGGTAGGGTTTAGGTTTAGATGTTATTGTGAGGGTTAGTGTTAGGTTTCCATTTAAGCTGAGTGTGTAGGGTAAGTTTTAAGGTTAGGATTAGGGTTAGAGATAGAGTTAGGGTCGGGGTTCGGTTTAAGTTTAGAGTTAGGGTGAGGCTTATGGTTAGGATTAGGGTTAGGGTCAGAGTTGGGGGAGATTTCGTATTATGTTTAGTTGTAGGGTTAGGGTTGGAGTGAAGTTTATGTTAAGTGTGAGGGTTAGGGTTAGTTTTAGGGGTTGGGTTCAGGTTAGGGTCAGGGTTAGAGTTTGGGTTAGGTTTAGGGTTAGGGTTAGGGTTAGAGTTAGGTTTAGGGTTAGCTTTAGTTTTGGTTAGGGTTAGGATTTGAATGAAGTTAGGGTACGTTTAGGGTTATAGGTAGGGTGAAATTTTGGTTAAAGGTGAGGATTCGGTTTAGGGTTAGGGTTCGAGTTATTGTTAGGGTTAGGTTTGAGTTTATGGTAGTTTTCAAGTTAGGGTTAAGGTTAGGTTAGGGTTATGGTCAGGGTTAAGATTAGGATTAGGTTTAGGGTGAGGGTTAAGATCAGAATTATTGTAAGGGTTAGTTTTAGTTTCACAGGTGCGCCAAGGTTAAGGTTATGGTTTGGTATATGGGTAGGGATAGCTTTAGAGTTAGGGTGAGCTTTAGGTTAGGGATAGGGTGGAGTTTAAGATCGGGTGAGGGTTAGCGTTAGGATTATGGCTAAGGTTTGGTTTAGCTTTCAGGTTAGTGTTAAGGTTGTGTTTCGTGTTAGGGTTAAGTTTACGGGTTCCGTTTACTTTTAGGATGAGGGTAAGATTTTAGGTTAGGCTTAAGTTTAGTGTTACGGTTCGGGTTAGGGTCACGGTTTGTGTTAGGCTTTGTGGTTGGGGTGAGGGTTAGGTTGAGGGTTAGGGTTGGGTAAGTATAGGATTACGGTTATGGTAAGGTGTTAGGGGTTAGAGTTTTACTTTAGGGTGAGTGTTTGGGCGAGGGTCCCAGTTAGTCATTGTGGTTCTGGTCATGCTTAGTTTTGGTTTATGGTTAGGGTTAGGTTTATAATCAGGTTTAGGGTTAGTGTTAGAGTTAGGGTTCAGGTTTGGGTTAGGCTTTGGTGTTAGGGGTTAGACTTTGGGTTAGAGTTACCGTTACGGCTTAGGGTTTCTCTTCAGTGTTAGGGTTAGGGTTAGGGAGAGCATTAGGGTTAGGGTTGGGGGATATGGTTAGGGGTTAGGGTGAGGGTTATGGTTAGTTTTACAGTTAAGGTGAGGGTTTAGAGTAAGTGTTATGTTTAGGCTTGGAGTTAGCGTTAGGTTTAGGCTTAGAGTTAGGTGTAGCGTAAGTTTTCGTTTTAGGTTTAGGTTTCGAATTACAATTAGTGTTCTATTTAAGATCAAGGTTAGAGTTAGGGTTAGTGTTCGGATTAGGTCTACGGTTAGGATTAGGATTAGGACTAGACTTCGGTTCAGGGCTAATGGAAGGCTTAGTTTTAGGGTTACAGGTGGAGTAGCGTTATGGTTAGAGTTTGGTTTAAGGTTAGGGTTTGGGTTAGGTTTAGGTTTAAGGTTAAGGTTAGGGTTAGGGTTGGATGAAGTTTAGGATGGCGTGAGGGTTATTCTTAGGGTTAGGGCTAGAGTTTGATTTTGTGTTCAGGTTAGTGTTAAGGTTAGGTTTAAAGTTCGGGTTAGGGTTAGGAGTTATCTTTAGGGTTAGTGTTAGGTTTAGGTTCAGGGTTAGAGTTACATTTAGGTTCAGGGTGAGGGTTAAGGTAAGGGTTAGGATTACGGTGAGGATTCTACTTAGTGTTAGAGGTTAGGTTTATGGTTAGGATAGGCTTAAGTTTAGGGTTAATGTTAGGGTTAGTGTTAGATTAGGGTTACTGTTCGTGTTTGGGTTAGGGTTAGGGATAAGTTTCGGGATAGTGTTAGGTTTAGGGTTGGGGATACGGTTCGGGTTTAGGGTGAGGGTTAGCATTAGGTTTAGAGTTAAGGTGAGGGTTTAGGGTAAGTGTTATGGTTAGGGTTAGAGTTAGAGTCAGGGTTAGGGTGAATTTTCAGTTAATAGTGAGGGTTAGGGTAAGGGTTAGGGTTAAGGTTAGAGTTAGGATTAAGATTAGTGTTAGGGTTAGGTTTAGGGTCAGGGTTAGGTTAGGGGTAAGGTTAGGGTTAAGGCTATGTTTACGGTCAGGTGTAGGGCTAGGTTAGGGTTAGGGTTCTGTTTAGAGTTAGTGCTAGGGTTTAGGGTTAGGTTTAGGGTCAGCTTTAGAGTTACGGTAAGGGTTAGGGTTAGGGTTAGGGTATAGTTAAGGTTAGGGTTAACTTTAAAGATAAGTAAGGGTTACGTTCAGGTCAGTGTTAGGGTTATTATTAGAGATAGGGTTAGGTTTAGGGAAAGGGTTAGGGTTCGTGTGAGGGTTAGTGTTAGGTTTACAGTTAAGCTGATGTTTTACGGTGTTTACGGTTAGGGTCAGGGTTAGAGTTAGGGTTAGGGTTAGGTTTAGGTGTAGGGCTAGAGTGAGGGGATAGTTTAGGGTTAGGTTTAGAGTGAAGGTTAAGTTAACATTAGTGTTAGAGTAAATATTAGAGTTAGGTGTTTGTGTTAAGGTTAGGATCAGGTTAGGGTTAGGTATAGGGTTAATGTTAGGGTTAGGTTTTGGTTTTTGTGTTAAGGTTAGGGTCCAGTTTAGGGTAGCTTTAGGGTTAGGGTTTGGTTTAGGGTTGTGGTTAGGGTGAAGTTGAAGTTAAGGGTGAGGGTTGAGCTTAGCCTTAGCCTTAGGGGTTAGGGTTAGGTTTAAGGATCGGATTAGGTTTAGGGTTAAGATCACTTTTAGGGTTCGGGTAAGTGTTAGGGTTAAGTGTTGGTTAGGTTTAGGGCTATGTTAAGGTCAGAGACAAGATTCGGTTAAGGGTAGGTTTAGGTTTAGATGTTAGTGTGAGGGTTAGTGTTAGGTTTCCATTTAAGCTGAGCGTGTAGGGTAAGTTTTAGGGTTAGAGATAGAGTTAGGGTCAGGGTTAGGTTTCAGTTTAGAGTTAGGGTTAGGTTCATGCTTAGGATTAGGGTTAGGGCCAGAGTTGGGGGATATTTCGTATTATGTTTAGTTTTAGGGTTAGGGTGAAGTTTATGTTAAGTGTGAGGGTTAGAGTTAGGGTTAGGTTTAGGTTTAGGGCTAGAGTGAAGGGATAGTTTAGGGTTAGGTTTAGTTTTAGAGTTAGGCTTAGGTTTAGGGTGAAGGTTAAGATTAAGGTTAGGGTAAATATTAGAGTTAGGTGTTTGGGTTAAGGTTAGGATCAGGTTAGGGTTAGGTTTAGGGTTAGTGTTAGGTTTTGCTGTTTAGATTAATGTTAGGGTCAGGTTTAGGGTTAGCTTTAGGGTTAGGGTTCGGTTTAGGGTTAGGGTTAGGGTGAAGTTTAAGTCGAGTGAGGGTTGAGTTTAGCCTTAACGTTAGGGTTTAGGGTTAAGGTTAGGATGAGGTTTAGGGTTAAGATTCGTTTTAGGGTTAGGGTAAGTTTTAGGGTTAAGTCATGGTTAGGTTTAGGGCTAGTTTAAGGTTAGAGATAAGGTTAGCTTAAGGGTAGGGTTTAGGTTTAGATGTTATTGTGAGGGTTAGTGTTAGGTTTCCATTTAAGCTGAGTGTGTAGGGTAAGTTTTAAGGTTAGGATTAGGGTTAGAGATAGAGTTAGGGTCGGGGTTCGGTTTAAGTTTAGAGTTAGGGTGAGGCTTATGGTTAGGATTAGGGTTAGGGTCAGAGTTGGGGGAGATTTCGTATTATGTTTAGTTGTAGGGTTAGGGTTGGAGTGAAGTTTATGTTAAGTGTGAGGGTTAGGGTTAGTTTTAGGGGTTGGGTTCAGGTTAGGGTCAGGGTTAGAGTTTGGGTTAGGTTTAGGGTTAGGGTTAGGGTTAGAGTTAGGTTTAGGGTTAGCTTTAGTTTTGGTTAGGGTTAGGATTTGAATGAAGTTAGGGTACGTTTAGGGTTATAGGTAGGGTGAAATTTTGGTTAAAGGTGAGGATTCGGTTTAGGGTTAGGGTTCGAGTTATTGTTAGGGTTAGGTTTGAGTTTATGGTAGTTTTCAAGTTAGGGTTAAGGTTAGGTTAGGGTTATGGTCAGGGTTAAGATTAGGATTAGGTTTAGGGTGAGGGTTAAGATCAGAATTATTGTAAGGGTTAGTTTTAGTTTCACAGGTGCGCCAAGGTTAAGGTTATGGTTTGGTATATGGGTAGGGATAGCTTTAGAGTTAGGGTGAGCTTTAGGTTAGGGATAGGGTGGAGTTTAAGATCGGGTGAGGGTTAGCGTTAGGATTATGGCTAAGGTTTGGTTTAGCTTTCAGGTTAGTGTTAAGGTTGTGTTTCGTGTTAGGGTTAAGTTTACGGGTTCCGTTTACTTTTAGGATGAGGGTAAGATTTTAGGTTAGGCTTAAGTTTAGTGTTACGGTTCGGGTTAGGGTCACGGTTTGTGTTAGGCTTTGTGGTTGGGGTGAGGGTTAGGTTGAGGGTTAGGGTTGGGTAAGTATAGGATTACGGTTATGGTAAGGTGTTAGGGGTTAGAGTTTTACTTTAGGGTGAGTGTTTGGGCGAGGGTCCCAGTTAGTCATTGTGGTTCTGGTCATGCTTAGTTTTGGTTTATGGTTAGGGTTAGGTTTATAATCAGGTTTAGGGTTAGTGTTAGAGTTAGGGTTCAGGTTTGGGTTAGGCTTTGGTGTTAGGGGTTAGACTTTGGGTTAGAGTTACCGTTACGGCTTAGGGTTTCTCTTCAGTGTTAGGGTTAGGGTTAGGGAGAGCATTAGGGTTAGGGTTGGGGGATATGGTTAGGGGTTAGGGTGAGGGTTATGGTTAGTTTTACAGTTAAGGTGAGGGTTTAGAGTAAGTGTTATGTTTAGGCTTGGAGTTAGCGTTAGGTTTAGGCTTAGGGTTAGGTGTAGCGTAAGTTTTCGTTTTAGGTTTAGGTTTCGAATTACAATTAGTGTTCTATTTAAGATCAAGGTTAGAGTTAGGGTTAGTGTTCGGATTAGGTCTACGGTTAGGATTAGGATTAGGTCTAGACTTCGGTTCAGGGTAATGGAAGGCTTAGTTTTAGGGTTACAGGTGGAGTAGCGTTATGGTTAGAGTTTGGTTTAAGGTTAGGGTTTGGGTTAGGTTTAGGTTTAAGGTTAAGGTTAGGGTTAGGGTTGGATGAAGTTTAGGATGGCGTGAGGGTTATTCTTAGGGTTAGGGCTAGAGTTTGATTTTGTGTTCAGGTTAGTGTTAAGGTTAGGTTTAAAGTTCGGGTTAGGGTTAGGAGTTATCTTTAGGGTTAGTGTTAGGTTTAGGTTCAGGGTTAGAGTTACATTTAGGTTCAGGGTGAGGGTTAAGGTACGGGTTAGGATTACGGTGAGGATTCTACCTAGTGTTAGAGGTTAGGTTTATGGTTAGGATAGGCTTAAGTTTAGGGTTAATGTTAGGGTTAGTGTTAGATTAGGGTTACTGTTCGTGTTTGGGTTAGGGTTAGGGATAAGTTTCGGGATAGTGTTAGGTTTAGGGTTGGGGATACGGTTCGGGTTTAGGGTGAGGGTTAGCATTAGGTTTAGAGTTAAGGTGAGGGTTTAGGGTAAGTGTTATGGTTAGGGTTAGAGTTAGAGTCAGGGTTAGGGTGAATTTTCAGTTAATAGTGAGGGTTAGGGTAAGGGTTAGGGTTAAGGTTAGAGTTAGGATTAAGATTAGTGTTAGGGTTAGGTTTAGGGTCAGGGTAAGGTTAGGGGTAAGGTTAGGGTTAAGGCTATGTTTAGGGTCAGGGGTAGGGCTAGGTTAGGGTTAGGGTTCTGTTTCGAGTTAGAGTTAGTGCTAGGGTTTAGGGTTAGGTTTAGGGTCAGCTTTAGAGTTATGGTTAGGGTTAGGGTTAGGGTTAGGGTTAGGGTTAGGGTAGAGTTAAGGTTAGGGTTAACTTTAAAGATAAGTAAGGGTTACGTTCAGGTCAGTGTTAGGGTTATTATTAGAGATAGGGTTAGGTTTAGGGAAAGGGTTAGGGTTCGTGTGAGGGTTAGTGTTAGGTTTACAGTTAAGCTGATGTTTTACGGTGTTAACGGTTAGGGTCAGGGATAGAGTTAGGGTTAGGGTTAGGTTTAGGTGTAGGGCTAGAGTGAGGGGATAGTTTAGGGTTAGGTTTAGAGTGAAGGTTAAGTTAACATTAGTGTTAGTGTAAATATTAGAGTTAGGTGTTTGTGTTAAGGTTAGGATCAGGTTAGGGTTAGGTATAGGGTTAATGTTAGGGTTAGGTTTTGGTTTTTGTGTTAAGGTTAGGGTCCGGTTTAGGGTATCTTTAGGGTTAGGGTTTGGTTTAGGGTTGTGGTTAGGGTGAAGTTGAAGTTAAGGGTGAGGGTTGAGCTTAGCCTTAGCCTTAGGGGTTAGGGTTAGGTTTAAGGTTCGGATTAGGTTTAGGGTTAAGATCACTTTTAGGGTTCGGGTAAGTGTTAGGGTTAAGTGTTGGTTAGGTTTAGGGCTATGTTAAGGTCAGAGACAAGATTCGGTTAAGGGTAGGTTTAGGTTTAGATGTTAGTGTGAGGGTTAGTGTTAGGTTTCCATTTAAGCTGAGCGTGTAGGGTAAGTTTTAGGGTTAGAGATAGAGTTAGGGTCAGGGTTAGGTTTCAGTTTAGAGTTAGGGTTAGGTTCATGCTTAGGATTAGGGTTAGGGCCAGAGTTGGGGGATATTTCGTATTATGTTTAGTTTTAGGGTTAGGGTGAAGTTTATGTTAAGTGTGAGGGTTAGAGTTAGGGTTAGGTTTAGGTTTAGGGCTAGAGTGAAGGGATAGTTTAGGGTTAGGTTTAGTTTTAGAGTTAGGCTTAGGTTTAGGGTGAAGGTTAAGATTAAGGTTAGGGTAAATATTAGAGTTAGGTGTTTGGGTTAAGGTTAGGATCAGGTTAGGGTTAGGTTTAGGGTTAGTGTTAGGTTTTGCTGTTTAGATTAATGTTAGGGTCAGGTTTAGGGTTAGCTTTAGGGTTAGGGTTCGGTTTAGGGTTAGGGTTAGGGTGAAGTTTAAGTCGAGTGAGGGTTGAGTTTAGCCTTAACGTTAGGGTTTAGGGTTAAGGTTAGGATGAGGTTTAGGGTTAAGATTCGTTTTAGGGTTAGGGTAAGTTTTAGGGTTAAGTCATGGTTAGGTTTAGGGCTAGTTTAAGGTTAGAGATAAGGTTAGCTTAAGGGTAGGGTTTAGGTTTAGATGTTATTGTGAGGGTTAGTGTTAGGTTTCCATTTAAGCTGAGTGTGTAGGGTAAGTTTTAAGGTTAGGATTAGGGTTAGAGATAGAGTTAGGGTCGGGGTTCGGTTTAAGTTTAGAGTTAGGGTGAGGCTTATGGTTAGGATTAGGGTTAGGGTCAGAGTTGGGGGAGATTTCGTATTATGTTTAGTTGTAGGGTTAGGGTTGGAGTGAAGTTTATGTTAAGTGTGAGGGTTAGGGTTAGTTTTAGGGGTTGGGTTCAGGTTAGGGTCAGGGTTAGAGTTTGGGTTAGGTTTAGGGTTAGGGTTAGGGTTAGAGTTAGGTTTAGGGTTAGCTTTAGTTTTGGTTAGGGTTAGGATTTGAATGAAGTTAGGGTACGTTTAGGGTTATAGGTAGGGTGAAATTTTGGTTAAAGGTGAGGATTCGGTTTAGGGTTAGGGTTCGAGTTATTGTTAGGGTTAGGTTTGAGTTTATGGTAGTTTTCAAGTTAGGGTTAAGGTTAGGTTAGGGTTATGGTCAGGGTTAAGATTAGGATTAGGTTTAGGGTGAGGGTTAAGATCAGAATTATTGTAAGGGTTAGTTTTAGTTTCACAGGTGCGCCAAGGTTAAGGTTATGGTTTGGTATATGGGTAGGGATAGCTTTAGAGTTAGGGTGAGCTTTAGGTTAGGGATAGGGTGGAGTTTAAGATCGGGTGAGGGTTAGTGTTAGGATTATGGCTAAGGTTTGGTTTAGCTTTCAGGTTAGTGTTAAGGTTGTGTTTCGTGTTAGGGTTAAGTTTACGGGTTCCGTTTACTTTTAGGATGAGGGTAAGATTTTAGGTTAGGCTTAAGTTTAGTGTTACGGTTCGGGTTAGGGTCACGGTTTGTGTTAGGCTTTGTGGTTGGGGTGAGGGTTAGGTTGAGGGTTAGGGTTGGGTAAGTATAGGATTACGGTTATGGTAAGGTGTTAGGGGTTAGAGTTTTACTTTAGGGTGAGTGTTTGGGCGAGGGTCCCAGTTAGTCATTGTGGTTCTGGTCATGCTTAGTTTTGGTTTATGGTTAGGGTTAGGTTTATAATCAGGTTTAGGGTTAGTGTTAGAGTTAGGGTTCAGGTTTGGGTTAGGCTTTGGTGTTAGGGGTTAGACTTTGGGTTAGAGTTACCGTTACGGCTTAGGGTTTCTCTTCAGTGTTAGGGTTAGGGTTAGGGAGAGCATTAGGGTTAGGGTTGGGGGATATGGTTAGGGGTTAGGGTGAGGGTTATGGTTAGTTTTACAGTTAAGGTGAGGGTTTAGAGTAAGTGTTATGTTTAGGCTTGGAGTTAGCGTTAGGTTTAGGCTTAGGGTTAGGTGTAGCGTAAGTTTTCGTTTTAGGTTTAGGTTTCGAATTACAATTAGTGTTCTATTTAAGATCAAGGTTAGAGTTAGGGTTAGTGTTCGGATTAGGTCTACGGTTAGGATTAGGATTAGGACTAGACTTCGGTTCAGGGCTAATGGAAGGCTTAGTTTTAGGGTTACAGGTGGAGTAGCGTTATGGTTAGAGTTTGGTTTAAGGTTAGGGTTTGGGTTAGGTTTAGGTTTAAGGTTAAGGTTAGGGTTAGGGTTGGATGAAGTTTAGGATGGCGTGAGGGTTATTCTTAGGGTTAGGGCTAGAGTTTGATTTTGTGTTCAGCTTAGTGTTAAGGTTAGGTTTAAAGTTCGGGTTAGGGTTAGGAGTTATCTTTAGGGTTAGTGTTAGGTTTAGGTTCAGGGTTAGAGTTACATTTAGGTTCAGGGTGAGGGTTAAGGTAAGGGTTAGGATTACGGTGAGGATTCTACTTAGTGTTAGAGGTTAGGTTTATGGTTAGGATAGGCTTAAGTTTAGGGTTAATGTTAGGGTTAGTGTTAGATTAGGGTTACTGTTCGTGTTTGGGTTAGGGTTAGGGATAAGTTTCGGGATAGTGTTAGGTTTAGGGTTGGGGATACGGTTCGGGTTTAGGGTGAGGGTTAGCATTAGGTTTAGAGTTAAGGTGAGGGTTTAGGGTAAGTGTTATGGTTAGGGTTAGAGTTAGAGTCAGGGTTAGGGTGAATTTTCAGTTAATAGTGAGGGTTAGGGTAAGGGTTAGGGTTAAGGTTAGAGTTAGGATTAAGATTAGTGTTAGGGTTAGGTTTAGGGTCAGGGTTAGGTTAGGGGTAAGGTTAGGGTTAAGGCTATGTTTACGGTCAGGGGTAGGGCTAGGTTAGGGTTAGGGTTCTGTTTAGAGTTAGTGCTAGGGTTTAGGGTTAGGTTTAGGGTCAGCTTTAGAGTTACGGTAAGGGTTAGGGTTAGGGTTAGGGTATAGTTAAGGTTAGGGTTAACTTTAAAGATAAGTAAGGGTTACGTTCAGGTCAGTGTTAGGGTTATTATTAGAGATAGGGTTAGGTTTAGGGAAAGGGTTAGGGTTCGTGTGAGGGTTAGTGTTAGGTTTACAGTTAAGCTGATGTTTTACGGTGTTTACGGTTAGGGTCAGGGTTAGAGTTAGGGTTAGGGTTAGGTTTAGGTGTAGGGCTAGAGTGAGGGGATAGTTTAGGGTTAGGTTTAGAGTGAAGGTTAAGTTAACATTAGTGTTAGAGTAAATATTAGAGTTAGGTGTTTGTGTTAAGGTTAGGATCAGGTTAGGGTTAGGTATAGGGTTAATGTTAGGGTTAGGTTTTGGTTTTTGTGTTAAGGTTAGGGTCCAGTTTAGGGTAGCTTTAGGGTTAGGGTTTGGTTTAGGGTTGTGGTTAGGGTGAAGTTGAAGTTAAGGGTGAGGGTTGAGCTTAGCCTTAGCCTTAGGGGTTAGGGTTAGGTTTAAGGTTCGGATTAGGTTTAGGGTTAAGATCACTTTTAGGGTTCGGGTAAGTGTTATGGTTAAGTGTTGGTTAGGTTTAGGGCTATGTTAAGGTCAGAGACAAGATTCGGTTAAGGGTAGGTTTAGGTTTAGATGTTAGTGTGAGGGTTAGTGTTAGGTTTCCATTTAAGCTGAGCGTGTAGGGTAAGTTTTAGGGTTAGAGATAGAGTTAGGGTCAGGGTTAGGTTTCAGTTTAGAGTTAGGGTTAGGTTCATGCTTAGGATTAGGGTTAGGGCCAGAGTTGGGGGATATTTCGTATTATGTTTAGTTTTAGGGTTAGGGTGAAGTTTATGTTAAGTGTGAGGGTTAGAGTTAGGGTTAGGTTTAGGTTTAGGGCTAGAGTGAAGGGATAGTTTAGGGTTAGGTTTAGTTTTAGAGTTAGGCTTAGGTTTAGGGTGAAGGTTAAGATTAAGGTTAGGGTAAATATTAGAGTTAGGTGTTTGGGTTAAGGTTAGGATCAGGTTAGGGTTAGGTTTAGGGTTAGGGTTAGGTTTTGCTGTTTAGATTAATGTTAGGGTCAGGTTTAGGGTTAGCTTTAGGGTTAGGGTTCGGTTTAGGGTTAGGGTTAGGGTGAAGTTTAAGTCGAGTGAGGGTTGAGTTTAGCCTTAACGTTAGGGTTTAGGGTTAAGGTTAGGATGAGGTTTAGGGTTAAGATTCGTTTTAGGGTTAGGGTAAGTTTTAGGGTTAAGTCATGGTTAGGTTTAGGGCTAGTTTAAGGTTAGAGATAAGGTTAGCTTAAGGGTAGGGTTTAGGTTTAGATGTTATTGTGAGGGTTAGTGTTAGGTTTCCATTTAAGCTGAGTGTGTAGGGTAAGTTTTAAGGTTAGGATTAGGGTTAGAGATAGAGTTAGGGTCGGGGTTCGGTTTAAGTTTAGAGTTAGGGTGAGGCTTATGGTTAGGATTAGGGTTAGGGTCAGAGTTGGGGGAGATTTCGTATTATGTTTAGTTGTAGGGTTAGGGTTGGAGTGAAGTTTATGTTAAGTGTGAGGGTTAGGGTTAGTTTTAGGGGTTGGGTTCAGGTTAGGGTCAGGGTTAGAGTTTGGGTTAGGTTTAGGGTTAGGGTTAGGGTTAGAGTTAGGTTTAGGGTTAGCTTTAGTTTTGGTTAGGGTTAGGATTTGAATGAAGTTAGGGTACGTTTAGGCTTATAGGTAGGGTGAAATTTTGGTTAAAGGTGAGGATTCGGTTTAGGGTTAGGGTTCGAGTTATTGTTAGGGTTAGGTTTGAGTTTATGGTAGTTTTCAAGTTAGGGTTAAGGTTAGGTTAGGGTTATGGTCAGGGTTAAGATTAGGATTAGGTTTAGGGTGAGGGTTAAGATCAGAATTATTGTAAGGGTTAGTTTTAGTTTCACAGGTGCGCCAAGGTTAAGGTTATGGTTTGGTATATGGGTAGGGATAGCTTTAGAGTTAGGGTGAGCTTTAGGTTAGGGATAGGGTGGAGTTTAAGATCGGGTGAGGGTTAGCGTTAGGATTATGGCTAAGGTTTGGTTTAGCTTTCAGGTTAGTGTTAAGGTTGTGTTTCGTGTTAGGGTTAAGTTTACGGGTTCCGTTTACTTTTAGGATGAGGGTAAGATTTTAGGTTAGGCTTAAGTTTAGTGTTACGGTTCGGGTTAGGGTCACGGTTTGTGTTAGGCTTTGTGGTTGGGGTGAGGGTTAGGTTGAGGGTTAGGGTTGGGTAAGTATAGGATTACGGTTATGGTAAGGTGTTAGGGGTTAGAGTTTTACTTTAGGGTGAGTGTTTGGGCGAGGGTCCCAGTTAGTCATTGTGGTTCTGGTCATGCTTAGTTTTGGTTTATGGTTAGGGTTAGGTTTATAATCAGGTTTAGGGTTAGTGTTAGAGTTAGGGTTCAGGTTTGGGTTAGGCTTTGGTGTTAGGGGTTAGACTTTGGGTTAGAGTTACCGTTACGGCTTAGGGTTTCTCTTCAGTGTTAGGGTTAGGGTTAGGGAGAGCATTAGGGTTAGGGTTGGGGGATATGGTTAGGGGTTAGGGTGAGGGTTATGGTTAGTTTTACAGTTAAGGTGAGGGTTTAGAGTAAGTGTTATGTTTAGGCTTGGAGTTAGCGTTAGGTTTAGGCTTAGGGTTAGGTGTAGCGTAAGTTTTCGTTTTAGGTTTAGGTTTCGAATTACAATTAGTGTTCTATTTAAGATCAAGGTTAGAGTTAGGGTTAGTGTTCGGATTAGGTCTACGGTTAGGATTAGGATTAGGTCTAGACTTCGGTTCAGGGTAATGGAAGGCTTAGTTTTAGGGTTACAGGTGGAGTAGCGTTATGGTTAGAGTTTGGTTTAAGGTTAGGGTTTGGGTTAGGTTTAGGTTTAAGGTTAAGGTTAGGGTTAGGGTTGGATGAAGTTTAGGATGGCGTGAGGGTTATTCTTAGGGTTAGGGCTAGAGTTTGATTTTGTGTTCAGGTTAGTGTTAAGGTTAGGTTTAAAGTTCGGGTTAGGGTTAGGAGTTATCTTTAGGGTTAGTGTTAGGTTTAGGTTCAGGGTTAGAGTTACATTTAGGTTCAGGGTGAGGGTTAAGGTACGGGTTAGGATTACGGTGAGGATTCTACCTAGTGTTAGAGGTTAGGTTTATGGTTAGGATAGGCTTAAGTTTAGGGTTAATGTTAGGGTTAGTGTTAGATTAGGGTTACTGTTCGTGTTTGGGTTAGGGTTAGGGATAAGTTTCGGGATAGTGTTAGGTTTAGGGTTGGGGATACGGTTCGGGTTTAGGGTGAGGGTTAGCATTAGGTTTAGAGTTAAGGTGAGGGTTTAGGGTAAGTGTTATGGTTAGGGTTAGAGTTAGAGTCAGGGTTAGGGTGAATTTTCAGTTAATAGTGAGGGTTAGGGTAAGGGTTAGGGTTAAGGTTAGAGTTAGGATTAAGATTAGTGTTAGGGTTAGGTTTAGGGTCAGGGTAAGGTTAGGGGTAAGGTTAGGGTTAAGGCTATGTTTAGGGTCAGGGGTAGGGCTAGGTTAGGGTTAGGGTTCTGTTTCGAGTTAGAGTTAGTGCTAGGGTTTAGGGTTAGGTTTAGGGTCAGCTTTAGAGTTATGGTTAGGGTTAGGGTTAGGGTTAGGGTTAGGGTTAGGGTAGAGTTAAGGTTAGGGTTAACTTTAAAGATAAGTAAGGGTTACGTTCAGGTCAGTGTTAGGGTTATTATTAGAGATAGGGTTAGGTTTAGGGAAAGGGTTAGGGTTCGTGTGAGGGTTAGTGTTAGGTTTACAGTTAAGCTGATGTTTTACGGTGTTAACGGTTAGGGTCAGGGATAGAGTTAGGGTTAGGGTTAGGTTTAGGTGTAGGGCTAGAGTGAGGGGATAGTTTAGGGTTAGGTTTAGAGTGAAGGTTAAGTTAACATTAGTGTTAGTGTAAATATTAGAGTTAGGTGTTTGTGTTAAGGTTAGGATCAGGTTAGGGTTAGGTATAGGGTTAATGTTAGGGTTAGGTTTTGGTTTTTGTGTTAAGGTTAGGGTCCGGTTTAGGGTATCTTTAGGGTTAGGGTTTGGTTTAGGGTTGTGGTTAGGGTGAAGTTGAAGTTAAGGGTGAGGGTTGAGCTTAGCCTTAGCCTTAGGGGTTAGGGTTAGGTTTAAGGTTCGGATTAGGTTTAGGGTTAAGATCACTTTTAGGGTTCGGGTAAGTGTTATGGTTAAGTGTTGGTTAGGTTTAGGGCTATGTTAAGGTCAGAGACAAGATTCGGTTAAGGGTAGGTTTAGGTTTAGATGTTAGTGTGAGGGTTAGTGTTAGGTTTCCATTTAAGCTGAGCGTGTAGGGTAAGTTTTAGGGTTAGAGATAGAGTTAGGGTCAGGGTTAGGTTTCAGTTTAGAGTTAGGGTTAGGTTCATGCTTAGGATTAGGGTTAGGGCCAGAGTTGGGGGATATATCGTATTATGTTTAGTTTTAGGGTTAGGGTGAAGTTTATGTTAAGTGTGAGGGTTAGAGTTAGGGTTAGGTTTAGGTTTAGGGCTAGAGTGAAGGGATAGTTTAGGGTTAGGTTTAGTTTTAGAGTTAGGCTTAGGTTTAGGGTGAAGGTTAAGATTAAGGTTAAGGTAAATATTAGAGTTAGGTGTTTGGGTTAAGGTTAGGATCAGGTTAGGGTTAGGTTTAGGGTTAGTGTTAGGTTTTGCTGTTTAGATTAATGTTAGGGTCAGGTTTAGGGTTAGCTTTAGGGTTAGGGTTCGGTTTAGGGTTAGGGTTAGGGTGAAGTTTAAGTCGAGTGAGGGTTGAGCTTAGCCTTAACGTTAGGGTTTAGAGTTAAGGTTAGGATGAGGTTTAGGGTTAAGATTCGTTTTAGGGTTAGGGTAAGTTTTAGGGTTAAGTCATGGTTAGGTTTAGATCTAGTTTAAGGTTAGAGATAAGGTTAGCTTAAGGGTAGGGTTTAGGTTTAGATGTTATTGTGAGTGTTAGTGTTAGGTTTCCATTTAAGCTGAGTGTGTAGGGTAAGTTTTAAGGTTAGGATTAGGGTTAGAGATAGAGTTAGGGTCGGGGTTCGGTTTAAGTTTAGAGTTAGGGTGAGGCTTATGGTTAGGATTAGGGTTAGGGTCAGAGTTGGGGGAGATTTCGTATTATATTTAGTTGTAGGGTTAGGGTTGGAGTGAAGTTTATGTTAAGTGTGAGGGTTAGGGTTAGTTTTAGGGGTTGGGTTCAGGTTAGGGTCAGGGTTAGGGTTTGGGTTAGGTTTAGGGTTAGGGTTAGGGTTAGAGTTAGGTTTAGGGTTAGCTTTAGTTTTGGTTAGGGTTAGGATTTGAATGAAGTTAGGGTAGGTTTAGGGTTATGGGTAGGGTGAAATTTTGGTTAAAGGTGAGGATTCGGTTTAGGGTTAGGGTTCGAGTTATTGTTAGGGTTAGGTTTGAGTTTATGGTAGTTTTCAAGTTAGGGTTAAGGTTAGGTTAGGGTTATGGTCAGGGTTAAGATTAGGATTAGGTTTAGGGTGAGGGTTAAGATCAGAATTATTGTAAGGGTTAGTTTTAGTTTCACATGTGCGCCAAGGTTAAGGTTATGGTTTGGTATATGGGTAGGGATAGCTTTAGAGTTAGGGTGAGCTTTAGGTTAGGGATAGGGTGGAGTTTAAGATCGGGTGAGGGTTAGTGTTAGGGTTATGGCTAAGGTTTGGTTTAGCTTTCAGGTTAGTGTTAAGGTTGTGTTTCGTGTTAGGGTTAAGTTTACGGGTTCCGTTTACTTTTAGGATGAGGGTAAGATTTTAGGTTAGGCTTAAGTTTAGTGTTACGGTTCGGGGTAGGGTCACGGTTTGTGTTAGGCTTTGTGGTTGGGGTGAGGGTTAGGTTGAGGGTTAGGGTTGGGTAAGTATAGGATTACGGTTATGGTAAGGTGTTAGGGGTTAGAGTTTTACTTTAGGGTGAGTGTTTGGGCGAGGGTCCCAGTTAGTCATTGTGGTTCTGGTCATGCTTAGTTTTGGTTTATGGTTAGGGTTAGGTTTATAATCAGGTTTAGGGTTAGTGTTAGAGTTAGGGTTCAGGTTTGGGTTAGGCTTTGGTGTTAGGGGTTAGACTTTGGGTTAGAGTTACCGTTACGGCTTAGGGTTTCTCTTCAGTGTTAGGGTTAGGGTTAGGGAGAGCATTAGGGTTAGGGTTGGGGGATATGGTTAGGGGTTAGGGTGAGGGTTATGGTTAGTTTTACAGTTAAGGTGAGGGTTTAGAGTAAGTGTTATGTTTAGGCTTGGAGTTAGCGTTAGGTTTAGGCTTAGGGTTAGGTGTAGCGTAAGTTTTCGGTTTAGGTTCAGGTTTCGAATTAGAATTAGTGTTCTATTTAAGATCAAGGTTAGAGTTAGGGTTAGTGTTCGGATTAGGTCTACGGTTAGGATTAGGATTAGGACTAGACATCGGTTCAGGGCTAATGGAAGGCTTAGTTTTAGGGTTACAGGTGGAGTAGCGTTATGGTTAGAGTTTGGTTTAAGGTTAGGGTTTGGGTTAGGTTTAGGTTTAAGGTTAAGGTTAGGGTTAGGGTTGGATGAAGTTTAGGATGGCGTGAGGGTTATTCTTAGGGTTAGGGCTAGAGTTTGATTTTGTGTTCAGCTTAGTGTTAAGGTTAGGTTTAAAGTTCGGGTTAGGGTTAGGAGTTATCTTTAGGGTTAGTGTTAGGTTTAGGTTCAGGGTTAGAGTTACATTTAGGTTCAGGGTGAGGGTTAAGGTAAGGGTTAGGATTACGGTGAGGATTCTACTTAGTGTTAGAGGTTAGGTTTATGGTTAGGATAGGCTTAAGTTTAGGGTTAATGTTAGGGTTAGTGTTAGATTAGGGTTACTGTTCGTGTTTGGGTTAGGGTTAGGGATAAGTTTCGGGATAGTGTTAGGTTTAGGGTTGGGGATACGGTTCGGGTTTAGGGTGAGGGTTAGCATAAGGTTTAGAGTTAAGGTGAGGGTTTAGGGTAAGTGTTATGGTTAGGGTTAGAGTTAGAGTCAGGGTTAGGGTGAATTTTCAGTTAATAGTGAGGGTTAGGGTAAGGGTTAGGGTTAAGGTTAGAGTTAGGATTAAGATTAGTGTTAGGGTTAGGTTTAGGGTCAGGGTTAGGTTAGGGGTAAGGTTAGGGTTAAGGCTATGTTTACGGTCAGGGGTAGGGCTAGGTTAGGGTTAGGGTTCTGTTTAGAGTTAGTGCTAGGGTTTAGGGTTAGGTTTAGGGTCAGCTTTAGAGTTACGGTAAGGGTTAGGGTTAGGGTTAGGGTTAGGGTTAGGGTATAGTTAAGGTTAGGGTTAACTTTAAAGATAAGTAAGGGTTACGTTCAGGTCAGTGTTAGGGTTATTATTAGAGATAGGGTTAGGTTTAGGGAAAGGGTTAGGGTTCGTGTGAGGGTTAGTGTTAGGTTTACAGTTAAGCTGATGTTTTACTGTGTTTACGGTTAGGGTCAGGGTTAGAGTTAGGGTTAGGGTTAGGTTTAGGTGTAGGGCTAGAGTGAGGGGATAGTTTAGGGTTAGGTTTAGAGTGAAGGTTAAGTTAACATTAGTGTTAGAGTAAATATTAGAGTTAGGTGTTTGTGTTAAGGTTAGGATCAGGTTAGGGTTAGGTATAGGGTTAATGTTAGGGTTAGGTTTTGGTTTTTGTGTTAAGGTTAGGGTCCAGTTTAGGGTAGCTTTAGGGTTAGGGTTTGGTTTAGGGTTGTGGTTAGGGTGAAGTTGAAGTTAAGGGTGAGGGTTGAGCTTAGCCTTAGCCTTAGGGGTTAGGGTTAGGTTTAAGGATCGGATTAGGTTTAGGGTTAAGATCACTTTTAGGGTTCGGGTAAGTGTTAGGGTTAAGTGTTGGTTAGGTTTAGGGCTATGTTAAGGTCAGAGACAAGATTCGGTTAAGGGTAGGTTTAGGTTTAGATGTTAGTGTGAGGGTTAGTGTTAGGTTTCCATTTAAGCTGAGCGTGTAGGGTAAGTTTTAGGGTTAGAGATAGAGTTAGGGTCAGGGTTAGGTTTCAGTTTAGAGTTAGGGTTAGGTTCATGCTTAGGATTAGAGTTAGGGCCAGAGTTGGGGGATATTTCGTATTATGTTTAGTTTTAGGGTTAGGGTGAAGTTTATGTTAAGTGTGAGGGTTAGAGTTAGGGTTAGGTTTAGGTTTAGGGCTAGAGTGAAGGGATAGTTTAGGGTTAGGTTTAGTTTTAGAGTTAGGCTTAGGTTTAGGGTGAAGGTTAAGATTAAGGTTAGGGTAAATATTAGAGTTAGGTGTTTGGGTTAAGGTTAGGATCAGGTTAGGGTTAGGTTTAGGGTTAGTGTTAGGTTTTGCTGTTTAGATTAATGTTAGGGTCAGGTTTAGGGTTAGCTTTAGGGTTAGGGTTCGGTTTAGGGTTAGGGTTAGGGTGAAGTTTAAGTCGAGTGAGGGTTGAGCTTAGCCTTAACGTTAGGGTTTAGAGTTAAGGTTAGGATGAGGTTTAGGGTTAAGATTCGTTTTAGGGTTAGGGTAAGTTTTAGGGTTAAGTCATGGTTAGGTTTAGATCTAGTTTAAGGTTAGAGATAAGGTTAGCTTAAGGGTAGGGTTTAGGTTTAGATGTTATTGTGAGTGTTAGTGTTAGGTTTCCATTTAAGCTGAGTGTGTAGGGTAAGTTTTAAGGTTAGGATTAGGGTTAGACATAGAGTTAGGGTCGGGGTTCGGTTTAAGTTTAGAGTTAGGGTGAGGCTTATGGTTAGGATTAGGGTTAGGGTCAGAGTTGGAGGAGATTTCGTATTATATTTAGTTGTAGGGTTAGGGTTGGAGTGAAGTTTATGTTAAGTGTGAGGGTTAGGGTTAGTTTTAGGGGTTGGGTTCAGGTTAGGGTCAGGGTTAGGGTTTGGGTTAGGTTTAGGGTTAGGGTTAGGGTTAGAGTTAGGTTTAGGGTTAGCTTTAGTTTTGGTTAGGGTTAGGATTTGAATGAAGTTAGGGTAGGTTTAGGGTTATGGGTAGGGTGAAATTTTGGTTAAAGGTGAGGATTCGGTTTAGGGTTAGGGTTCGAGTTATTGTTAGGGTTAGGTTTGAGTTTATGGTAGTTTTCAAGTTAGGGTTAAGGTTAGGTTAGGGTTATGGTCAGGGTTAAGATTAGGATTAGGTTTAGGGTGAGGGTTAAGATCAGAATTATTGTAAGGGTTAGTTTTAGTTTCACATGTGCGCCAAGGTTAAGGTTATGGTTTGGTATATGGGTAGGGATAGCTTTAGAGTTAGGGTGAGCTTTAGGTTAGGGATAGGGTGGAGTTTAAGATCGGGTGAGGGTTAGTGTTAGGGTTATGGCTAAGGTTTGGTTTAGCTTTCAGGTTAGTGTTAAGGTTGTGTTTCGTGTTAGGGTTAAGTTTACGGGTTCCGTTTACTTTTAGGATGAGGGTAAGATTTTAGGTTAGGCTTAAGTTTAGTGTTACGGTTCGGGGTAGGGTCACGGTTTGTGTTAGGCTTTGTGGTTGGGGTGAGGGTTAGGTTGAGGGTTAGGGTTGGGTAAGTATAGGATTACGGTTATGGTAAGGTGTTAGGGGTTAGAGTTTTACTTTAGGGTGAGTGTTTGGGCGAGGGTCCCAGTTAGTCATTGTGGTTCTGGTCATGCTTAGTTTTGGTTTATGGTTAGGGTTAGGTTTATAATCAGGTTTAGGGTTAGTGTTAGAGTTAGGGTTCAGGTTTGGGTTAGGCTTTGGTGTTAGGGGTTAGACTTTGGGTTAGAGTTACCGTTACGGCTTAGGGTTTCTCTTCAGTGTTAGGGTTAGGGTTAGGGAGAGCATTAGGGTTAGGGTTGGGGGATATGGTTAGGGGTTAGGGTGAGGGTTATGGTTAGTTTTACAGTTAAGGTGAGGGTTTAGAGTAAGTGTTATGTTTAGGCTTGGAGTTAGCGTTAGGTTTAGGCTTAGGGTTAGGTGTAGCGTAAGTTTTCGGTTTAGGTTCAGGTTTCGAATTACAATTAGTGTTCTATTTAAGATCAAGGTTAGAGTTAGGGTTAGTGTTCGGATTAGGTCTACGGTTAGGATTAGGATTAGGACTAGACATCGGTTCAGGGCTAATGGAAGGCTTAGTTTTAGGGTTACAGGTGGAGTAGCGTTATGGTTAGAGTTTGGTTTAAGGTTAGGGTTTGGGTTAGGTTTAGGTTTAAGGTTAAGGTTAGGGTTAGGGTTGGATGAAGTTTAGGATGGCGTGAGGGTTATTCTTAGGGTTAGGGCTAGAGTTTGATTTTGTGTTCAGCTTAGTGTTAAGGTTAGGTTTAAAGTTCGGATTAGGGTTAGGAGTTATCTTTAGGGTTAGTGTTAGGTTTAGGTTCAGGGTTAGAGTTACATTTAGGTTCAGGGTGAGGGTTAAGGTAAGGGTTAGGATTACGGTGAGGATTCTACTTAGTGTTAGAGGTTAGGTTTATGGTTAGGATAGGCTTAAGTTTAGGGTTAATGTTAGGGTTAGTGTTAGATTAGGGTTACTGTTCGTGTTTGGGTTAGGGTTAGGGATAAGTTTCGGGATAGTGTTAGGTTTAGGGTTGGGGATACGGTTCGGGTTTAGGGTAAGGGTTAGCATTAGGTTTAGAGTTAAGGTGAGGGTTTAGGGTAAGTGTTATGGTTAGGGTTAGAGTTAGAGTCAGGGTTAGGGTGAATTTTCAGTTAATAGTGAGGGTTAGGGTAAGGGTTAGGGTTAAGGTTAGAGTTAGGATTAAGATTAGTGTTAGGGTTAGGTTTAGGGTCAGGGTTAGGTTAGGGGTAAGGTTAGGGTTAAGGCTATGTTTACGGTCAGGGGTAGGGCTAGGTTAGGGTTAGGGTTCTGTTTAGAGTTAGTGCTAGGGTTTAGGGTTAGGTTTAGGGTCAGCTTTAGAGTTACGGTAAGGGTTAGGGTTAGGGTTAGGGTTAGGGTTAGGGTATAGTTAAGGTTAGGGTTAACTTTAAAGATAAGTAAGGGTTACGTTCAGGTCAGTGTTAGGGTTATTATTAGAGATAGGGTTAGGTTTAGGGAAAGGGTTAGGGTTCGTGTGAGGGTTAGTGTTAGGTTTACAGTTAAGCTGATGTTTTACGGTGTTTACGGTTAGGGTCAGGGTTAGAGTTAGGGTTAGGGTTAGGTTTAGGTGTAGGGCTAGAGTGAGGGGATAGTTTAGGGTTAGGTTTAGAGTGAAGGTTAAGTTAACATTAGTGTTAGAGTAAATATTAGAGTTAGGTGTTTGTGTTAAGGTTAGGATCAGGTTAGGGTTAGGTATAGGGTTAATGTTAGGGTTAGGTTTTGGTTTTTGTGTTAAGGTTAGGGTCCAGTTTAGGGTATCTTTAGGGTTAGGGTTTGGTTTAGGGTTGTGGTTAGGGTGAGGTTGAAGTTAAGGGTGAGGGTTGAGCTTAGCCTTAGCCTTAGGGGTTAGGGTTAGGTTTAAGGTTCGAATTAGGTTTAGGGTTAAGATCACTTTTAGGGTTCGGGTAAGTGTTAGGGATAAGTGTTGGTTAGGTTTAGGGCTATGTTAAGGTCAGAGACAAGATTCGGTTAAGGGTAGGTTTAGGTTTAGATGTTAGTGTGAGGGTTAGTGTTAGGTTTCCATTTAAGCTGAGCGTGTAGGGTAAGTTTTAGGGTTAGAGATAGAGTTAGGGTCAGGGTTAGGTTTCAGTTTAGAGTTAGGGTTAGGTTCATGCTTAGGATTAGGGTTAGGGCCAGAGTTGGGGGATATTTAGTATTATGTTTAGTTTTAGGGTTAGGGTGAAGTTTATGTTAAGTGTGAGGGTTAGAGTTAGGGTTAGGTTTAGGTTTAGGGCTAGAGTGAGGGGATAGTTTAGGGTTAGGTTTAGTTTTAGAGTTAGGCTTAGGTTTAGGGTGAAGGTTAAGATTAAGGTTAGGGTAAATATTAGAGTTAGGTGTTTGGGTTAAGGTTAGGATCTGGTTAGGGTTAGGTTTAGGGTTAGTGTTAGGGTTAGTGTTAGGTTTTGCTGTTTAGATTAATGTTAGGGTCAGGTTTAGGGTTAGCTTTAGGTTTAGGGTTCGGTTTAGGGTTAGGGTTAGGGTGAAGTTTAAGTCGAGTGAGGGTTGAGTTTAGCCTTAACGTTAGGGTTTAGGGTTAAGGTTAGGATGAGGTTTAGGGTTAAGATTAGTTTTAGGGTTAGGGTAAGTTTTAGGGTTAAGTCATGGTTAGGTTTAGGGCTAGTTTAAGGTTAGAGATAAGGTTAGCTTAAGGGTAGGGTTTAGGTTTAGATGTTATTGTGAGTGTTAGTGTTAGGTTTCCATTTAAGCTGAGTGTGTAGGGTAAGTTTTAAGGTTAGGATTAGGGTTAGAGATAGAGTTAGGGTCGGGGTTCGGTTTAAGTTTAGAGTTAGGGTGAGGCTTATGGTTAGGATTAGGGTTAGGGTCAGAGTTGGGGGAGATTTCGTATTATGTTTAGTTGTAGGGTTAGGGTTGGAGTGAAGTTTATGTTAAGTGTGAGGGTTAGGGTTAGTTTTAGGGGTTGGGTTCAAGTTAGGGTCAGGGTTAGGGTTTGGGTTAGGTTTAGGGTTAGGGTTAGGGTTAGGGTTAGAGTTAGGTTTAGGGTTAGCTTTAGTTTTGGTTAGGGTTAGAATTTGAATGAAGTTAGGGTAGGTCTAGGGTTATGGGTAGGGTGAAATTTTGGTTAAAGGTGAGGATTCGGTTTAGGGTTAGGGTTCGAGTTATTGTTAGGGTTAGGTTTGAGTTTATGGTAGGTTTCAAGTTAGGGTTAAGGTTAGGTTAGGGTTATGGTCAGGGTTAAGATTAGGATTAGGTTTAGGGTGAGGGTTAAGATCAGAATTATTGTAAGGGTTAGTTTTAGTTTCACAGGTGCGCCAAGGTTAAGGTTATGGTTTGGTATATGGGTACGGATAGCTTTAGAGTTAGGGTGAGCTTTAGGTTAGGGATAGGGTGGAGTTTAAGATCGGGTGAGGGTTAGTGTTAGGGTTATGGCTAAGGTTTGGTTTAGCTTTCAGGTTAGTGTTAAGGTTGTGTTTCGTGTTAGGGTTAAGTTTACGGGTTCCGTTTACTTTTAGGATGAGGGTAAGATTTTAGGTTAGGCTTAAGTTTAGTGTTACGGGTCGGGTTAGGGTCACGGTTTGTGTTAGGCTTTGTGGTTGGGGTGAGGGTTAGGTTGAGGGTTAGGGTTGGGTAAGTATAGGATTACGGTTATGGTAAGGTGTTAGGGGTTAGAGTTTTACTTTAGGGTGAGTGTTTGGGCGAGGGTCCCAGTTAGTCATTGTGGTTCTGGTCATGCTTAATTTTGGTTTATGGTTAGGGTTAGGTTTATGATCAGGTTTAGGGTTAGTGTTAGAGTTAGGGTTCAGGTTTGCGTTAGGCTTTGGTGTTAGGGGTTAGACTTTGGGTTAGAGTTACCGTTACGGCTTAGGGTTTCTCTTCAGTGTTAGGGTTAGGGTTAGGGAGAGCATTAGGGTTAGGGTTGGGGGATATGGTTAGGGGTTAGGGTGAGGGTTATGGTTAGTTTTACAGTTAAGGTGAGGGTTTAGAGTAAGTGTTATGTTTAGGCTTGGAGTTAGCGTTAGGTTTAGGCTTAGGGTTAGGTGTAGCGTAAGTTTTCGGTTTAGGTTCAGGTTTCAAATTAGAATTAGTGTTCTATTTAAGATCAAGGTTAGAGTTAGGGTTAGTGTTCGGATTAGGTGTACGGTTAGGATTAGGATTAGGTCTAGACTTCGGTTCAGGGCTAATGGAAGGCTTAGTTTTAGGGTTACAGGTGGAGTAGCGTTATGGTTAGAGTTTGGTTTAAGGTTAGGGTTTGGGTTAGGTTTAGGTTTAAGGTTAAGGTTAGGGTTAGGGTTGGATGAAGTTTAGGATGGCGTGAGGGTTATTCTTAGGGTTAGGGCTGGAGTTTGATTTTGTGTTCAGGTTAGTGTTAAGGTTAGGTTTAAAGTTCGGGTTAGGGTTAGGAGTTATCTTTAGGGTTAGTGTTAGGTTTAGGTTCAGGGTTAGAGTTACATTTAGGTTCAGGGTGAGGGTTAAGGTAAGGGTTAGGATTACGGTGAGGATTCTACTTAGTGTTAGAGGTTAGCTTTATGGTTAGGATAGGCTTAAGTTTAGGGTTAATGTTCGGGTTAGTGTTAGATTAGGCTTACTGTTCGTGTTTGGGTTAGGGTTAGGGATAAGTTTCGGGATAGTGTTAGGTTTAGGGTTGGGGATACGGTTCGGCTTTAGGGTGAGGGTTAGCATTAGGTTTAGAGTTAAGGTGAGGGTTTAGGGTAAGTGTTATGGTTAGGGTTAGAGTTAGAGTCAGGGTTAGTGTGAATTTTCAGTTAACAGTGAGGGTTAGGGTAAGGGTTCGGGTTAAGGTTAGAGTTAGGATTAAGATTAGTGTTAGGGTTAGGTTTAGGGTCAGGGTTAGGTTAGGGGTAAGGTTAGGGTTAAGGCTATGTTTACGGTTATGGGTAGGGCTAGGTTAGGGTTAGGGTTCTGTTTCGAGTTAGAGTTAGTGCTAGGGTTTAGGGATAGGTTTAGGGTCAGCTTTAGAGTTATGGTTAGGGTTAGGTTTAGGGTTAGGGTAGAGTTAAGGTTAGGGTTAACTTTAAAGATAAGTAAGGGTTACGTTCAGGTCAGTGTTAGGGTTATTATTAGAGATAGGGTTAGGTTTAGGGAAAGGGTTAGGGTTCGTGTGAGGGTTAGTGTTAGGTTTACAGTTAAGCTGATGTTTTACGGTGTTAACGGTTAGGGTCAGGGTTAGAGTTAGGGTTAGGGTTAGGTTTAGGTGTAGGGCTAGAGTGAGGGGATAGTTTAGGGTTAGGTTTAGAGTGAAGGTTAAGTTAACATTAGTGTTAGGGTAAATATTAGAGTTAGGTGTTTGTCTTAAGGTTAGGATCAGGTTAGGGTTAGGTATACGGTTAATGTTAGGGTTAGGTTTTGGTTTTTGTGTTAAGGTTAGGGTCCAGTTTAGGGTAGCTTTAGGGTTAGGGTTTGGTTTAGGGTTGTGGTTAGGGTGAAGTTGAAGTTAAGGGTGAGGGTTGAATTTAGCCTTAGCCTTAGGGGTTAGGGTTAGGTTTAAGGTTCGGATTAGGTTTAGGGTTAAGATCACTTTTAGGGTTCGGGTAAGTGTTAGGGTTAAGTGTTGGTTAGGTTTAGGGCTATGTTAAGGTCAGAGACAAGATTCGGTTAAGGGTAGGTTTAGGTTTAGATGTTAGTGTGAGGGTTAGTGTTAGGTTTCCATTTAAGCTGAGCGTGTAGGGTAACTTGTAGGGTTAGAGATAGAGTTAGGGTCAGGGTTAGGTTTCAGTTTAGAGTTAGGGTTAGGTTCATGCTTAGGATTAGGGTTAGGGCCAGAGTTGGGGGATATTTCGTATTATGTTTAGTTTTAGGGTTAGGGTGAAGTTTATGTTAAGTGTGAGGGTTAGAGTTAGGGTTAGGTTTAGGTTTAGGGCTAGAGTGAGGGGATAGTTTAGGGTTAGGTTTAGTTTTAGAGTTAGGCTTAGGTTTAGGGTGAAGGTTAAGATTAAGGTTAGGGTAAATATTAGAGTTAGGTGTTTGGGTTAAGGTTAGGATCTGGTTAGGGTTAGGTTTAGGGTTAGTGTTAGGGTTAGTGTTAGGTTTTGCTGTTTAGATTAATTTAGGGTCAGGTTTAGGGTTAGCTTTAGGGTTAGGGTTCGGTTTAGGGTTAGGGTTAGGGTGAAGTTTAAGTCGAGTGAGGGTTGAGCTTAGCCTTAACGTTAGGGTTTAGGGTTAAGGTTAGGATGAGGTTTAGGGTTAAGATTAGTTTTAGGGTTAGGGTAAGTTTTAGGGTTAAGTCATGGTTAGGTTTAGGGCTAGTTTTAGGTTAGAGATAAGGTTAGCTTAAGGGTAGGGTTTAGGTTTAGATGTTATTGTGAGTGTTAGTGTTAGGTTTCCATTTAAGCTGAGTGTGTAGGGTAAGTTTTAAGGTTAGGATTAGGGTTAGAGATAGAGTTAGGGTCGGGGTTCGGTTTAAGTTTAGAGTTAGGGTGAGGCTTATGGTTAGGATTAGGGTTAGGGTCAGAGTTGGGGGAGATTTCGTATTATATTTAGTTGTAGGGTTAGGGTTGGAGTGAAGTTTATGTTAAGTGTGAGGGCTAGGGTTAGTTTTAGGGGTTGGGTTCAGGTTAGGGTCAGGGTTAGGGTATGGGTTAGGTTTAGGGTTAGGGTTAGAGTTAGGTTTAGGGTTAGCTTTAGTTTTGGTTAGGGTTAGGATTTGAATGAAGTTAGGGTAGGTTTAGGGTTATGGGTAGGGTGAAATTTTGGTTAAAGGTGAGGATTCGGTTTAGGGTTAGGGTTCGAGTTATTGTTAGGGTTAGGTTTGAGTTTATGGTAGGTTTCAAGTTAGGGTTAAGGTTAGGTTAGGGTTACGGTCAGGGTTAAGATTAGGATTAGGTTTAGGGTGAGGGTTAAGATCAGAATTATTGTAAGGGTTAGTTTTAGTTTCACAGGTGTGCCAAGGTTAAGGTTATGGTTTGGTATATGGGTAGGGATAGCTTTAGAGTTAGGGTGAGCTTTAGATTAGGGATTGGGTGGAGTTTAAGATCAGGTGAGTGTTAGTGTTAGGGTTATGGCTAAGGTTTGGTTTAGCTTTCAGGTTAGTGTTAAGGTTGTGTTTCGTGTTAGGGTTAAGTTTACGGGTTCCGTTTACTTTTAGGATGAGGGTAAGATTTTAGGTTAGGCTTAAGTTTAGTGTTACGGGTCGGGTTAGGGTCACGGTTTGTGTTAGGCTTTGTGGTTGGGGTGAGGGTTAGGTTGAGGGTTAGGGTTGGGTAAGTATAGGATTACGGTTATGGTAAGGTGTTAGGGGTTAGAGTTTTACTTTAGGGTGAGTGTTTGGGCGAGGGTCCCAGTTAGTCATTGTGGTTCTGGTCATGCTTAATTTTGGTTTATGGTTAGGGTTAGGTTTATGATCAGGTTTAGGGTTAGTGTTAGAGTTAGGGTTCAGGTTTGCGTTAGGCTTTGGTGTTAGGGGTTAGACTTTGGGTTAGAGTTACCGTTACGGCTTAGGGTTTCTCTTCAGTGTTAGGGTTAGGGTTAGGGAGAGCATTAGGGTTAGGGTTGGGGGATATGGTTAGGGGTTAGGGTGAGGGTTATGGTTAGTTTTACAGTTAAGGTGAGGGTTTAGAGTAAGTGTTATGTTTAGGCTTGGAGTTAGCGTTAGGTTTAGGCTTAGGGTTAGGTGTAGCTTAAGTTTTCGGTTTAGGTTCAGGTTTCGAATTAGAATTAGTGTTCTATTTAAGATCAAGGTTAGAGTTAGGGTTAGTGTTCGGATTAGGTGTACGGTTAGGATTAGGATTAGGTCTAGACTTCGGTTCAGGGCTAATGGAAGGCTTAGTTTTAGGGTTACAGGTGGAGTAGCGTTATGGTTAGAGTTTGGTTTAAGGTTAGGGTTTGGGTTAGGTTTAGGTTTAAGGTAAAGGTTAGGGTTAGGGTTGGATGAAGTTTAGGATGGCGTGAGGGTTATTCTTAGGGTTAGGGCTGGAGTTTGATTTTGTGTTCAGGTTAGTGTTAAGGTTAGGTTTAAAGTTCGGGTTAGGGTTAGGAGTTATCTTTAGGGTTAGTGTTAGGTTTAGGTTCAGGGTTAGAGTTACATTTAGGTTCAGGGTGAGGGTTAAGGTAAGGGTTAGGATTACGGTGAGGATTCTACTTAGTGTTAGAGGTTAGGTTTATGGTTAGGATAGGCTTAAGTTTAGGGTTAATGTTAGGGTTAGTGTTAGATTAGGCTTACTGTTCGTGTTTGGGTTAGGGTTAAGGATAAGTTTCGGGATAGTGTTAGGTTTAGGGTTGGGGATACGGTTCGGGTTTAGGGTGAGGGTTAGCATTAGGTTTAGAGTTAAGGTGAGGGTTTAGGGTAAGTGTTATGGTTAGGGTTAGAGTTAGAGTCAGGGTTAGTGTGAATTTTCAGTTAACAGTGAGGGTTAGGGTAAGGGTTAGGGTTAAGGTTAGAGTTAGGATTAAGATTAGTGTTAGGGTTAGGTTTAGGGTCAGGGTTAGGTTAGGGGTAAGGTTAGGGTTAAGGCTATGTTTACGGTCCGGGGTAGGGCTAGGTTAGGGTTAGGGTTCTGTTTAGAGTTAGAGTTAGTGCTAGGGTTTAGGGTTAGGTTTATGGTCAGCTTTAGAGTTATGGTTAGGGTTAGGTTTAGGGTTAGGGTAGAGTTAAGGTTAGGGTTAACTTTAAAGATAAGTAAGGGTTACGTTCAGGTCAGTGTTAGGGTTATTATTAGAGATAGGGTTAGGTTTAGGGAAAGGGTTAGGGTTCGTGTGAGAGTTAGTGTTAGGTTTACAGTTAAGCTGATGTTTTACGGTGTTAACGGTTAGGGTCAGGGTTAGAGTTAGGGTTAGGGTTAGGTTTAGGTGTAGGGCTAGAGTGAGGGGATAGTTTAGGGTTAGGTTTAGAGTGAAGGTTAAGTTAACATTAGTGTTAGGGTAAATATTAGAGTTAGGTGTTTGTCTTAAGGTTAGGATCAGGTTAGGGTTAGGTATAGGGTTAATGTTAGGGTTAGGTTTTGGTTTTTGTGTTAAGGTTACGGTCCAGTTTAGGGTATCTTTAGGGTTAGGCTTTGGTTTAGGGTTGTGGTTAGGGTGAAGTTGAAGTTAAGGGTGAGGGTTGAGCTTAGCCTTAGCCTTAGGGGTTAGGGTTAGGTTTAAGGTTCGGCTTAGGTTTAGGGTTAAGATCACTTTTAGGGTTCGGGTAAGTGTTAGGGTTAAGTGTTGGTTAGGTTTAGGGCTATGTTAAGGTCAGAGACAAGATTCGGTTAAGGGTAGGTTTAGGTTTAGATATTAGTGTGAGGGTTAGTGTTAGGTTTCCATTTAAGCTGAGCGTGTAGGGTAACTTTTAGGGTTAGAGATAGAGTTAGGGTCAGGGTTAGGTTTCAGTTTAGAGTTAGGGTTAGGTTCATGCTTAGGATTAGGGTTAGGGCCAGAGTTGCGGGATATTTAGTATTATGTTTAGTTTTAGGGTTAGGGTGAAGTTTATGTTAAGTGTGAGGGTTAGAGTTAGGGTTAGGTTTAGGTTTAGGGCTAGAGTGAGGTTATAGTTTAGGGTTAGGTTTAGTTTTAGAGTTAGGCTTAGGTTTAGGGTGAAGGTTAAGATTAAGGTTAGGGTAAATATTAGAGTTAGGTGTTTGGGTTAAGGTTAGGATCTGGTTAGGGTTAGGTTTAGGGTTAGTGTTAGGGTTAGTGTTAGGTTTTGCTGTTTAGATTAATTTAGGGTCAGGTTTAGGGTTAGCTTTAGGGTTAGGGTTCGGTTTAGGGTTAGGGTTAGGGTGAAGTTTAAGTCGAGTGAGGGTTGAGCTTAGCCTTAACGTTAGGGTTTAGGGTTAAGGTTAGGATGAGGTTTAGGGTTAAGATTCGTTTTAGGGTTAGGGTAAGTTTTAGGGTTAAGTCATGGTTAGGTTTAGGGCTAGTTTAAGGTTAGAGATAAGGTTAGCTTAAGGGTAGGGTTTAGGTTTAGATGTTATTGTGAGGGTTAGTGTTAGGTTTCCATTTAAGCTGAGTGTGTAGGGTAAGTTTTAAGGTTAGGATTAGGGTTAGAGATAGAGTTAGGGTCGGGGTTCGGTTTAAGTTTAGAGTTAGGGTGAGGCTTATGGTTAGGATTAGCGTTAGGGTAAGAGTTGGGGGAGATTTCGTATTATGTTTAGTTGTAGGGTTAGGGTTGGAGTGAAGTTTATGTTAAGTGTGAGGGTTAGGGTTAGTTTTAGGGGTTGGGTTCAGGTTAGGGTCAGGGTTAGGGTTTGGGTTAGGTTTAGGGTTAGGGTTAGGGTTAGAGTTAGGTTTAGGGTTAGCTTTAGTTTTGGTTAGGGTTAGGATTTGAATGAAGTTAGGGTAGGTTTAGGGTTATGGGTAGGGTGAAATTTTGGTTAAAGGTGAGGATTCGGTTTAGGGTTAGGGTTCGAGTTATTGTTAGGGTTAGGTTTGAGTTTATGGTAGGTTTCAAGTTAGGGTTAAGGTTAGGTTAGGGTTACGGTCAGGGTTAAGATTAGGATTAGGTTTAGGGTGAGGGTTAAGATCAGAATTATTGTAAGGGTTAGTTTTAGTTTCACAGGTGCGCCAAGGTTAAGGTTATGGTTTGGTATATGGGTAGGGATAGCTTTAGAGTTAGGGTGAGCTTTAGATTAGGGATAGGGTGGAGTTTAAGATCGGGTGAGGGTTAGTTTTAGGGTTATGGCTAAGGTTTGGTTTAGCTTTCAGGTTAGTGTTAAGGTTGTGTTTCGTGTTAGGGTTATGTTTACGGGTTCCGTTTACTTTTAGGATGAGGGTAAGATTTTAGGTTAGGCTTAAGTTTAGTGTTACGGGTCGGGTTAGGGTCACGGTTTGTGTTAGGCTTTGTGGTTGGGGTGAGGGTTAGGTTGAGGGTTAGGGTTGGGTAAGTATAGGATTACGGTTATGGTAAGGTGTTAGGGGTTAGAGTTTTACTTTAGGGTGAGTGTTTGGGCGAGGGTCCCAGTTAGTCATTGTGGTTCTGGTCATGCTTAATTTTGGTTTATGGTTAGGGTTAGGTTTATGATCAGGTTTAGGGTTAGTGTTAGAGTTAGGGTTCAGGTTTGGGTTAGGCTTTGGTGTTAGGGGTTAGACTTTGGGTTAGAGTTACCGTTACGGCTTAGGGTTTCTCTTCAGTGTTAGGGTTAGGGTTAGGGAGAGCATTAGGGTTAGGGTTGGGGGATATGGTTAGGGGTTAGGGTGAGGGTTATGGTTAGTTTTACAGTTAAGGTGAGGGTTTAGAGTAAGTGTTATGTTTAGGCTTGGAGTTAGCGTTAGGTTTAGGGTTAGGGTTAGGTGTAGCTTAAGTTTTCGGTTTAGGTTCAGGTTTCGAATTAGAATTAGTGTTCTATTTAAGATCAAGGTTAGAGTTAGGGTTAGTGTTCGGATTAGGTGTACGGTTAGGATTAGGATTAGGTCTAGACTTCGGTTCAGGGCTAATGGAAGGCTTAGTTTTAGGGTTACAGGTGGAGTAGCGTTATGGTTAGAGTTTGGTTTAAGGTTAGGGTTTGGGTTAGGTTTAGGTTTAAGGTTAAGGTTAGGGTTAGGGTTGGATGAAGTTTAGGATGGCGTGAGGGTTATTCTTAGGGTTAGGGCTGGAGTTTGATTTTGTGTTCAGGTTAGTGTTAAGGTTAGGTTTAAAGTTCGGGTTAGGGTTAGGAGTTATCTTTAGGGTTAGTGTTAGGTTTAGGTTCAGGGTTAGAGTTACATTTAGGTTCAGGGTGAGGGTTAAGGTAAGGGTTAGGATTACGGTGAGGATTCTACTTAGTGTTAGAGGTTAGGTTTATGGTTAGGATAGGCTTAAGTTTAGGGTTAATGTTCGGGTTAGTGTTAGATTAGGCTTACTGTTCGTGTTTGGGTTAGGGTTAGGGATAAGTTTCGGGATAGTGTTAGGTTTAGGGTTGGGGATACGGTCCGGGTTTAGGGTGAGGGTTAGCATTAGGTTTAGAGTTAAGGTGAGGGTTTAGGGTAAGTGTTATGGTTAGGGTTAGAGTTAGAGTCAGGGTTAGTGTGAATTTTCAGTTAACAGTGAGGGTTAGGGTAAGGGTTCGGGTTAAGGTTAGAGTTAGGATTAAGATTAGTGTTAGGGTTAGGTTTAGGGTCAGGGTTAGGTTAGGGGTAAGGTTAGGGTTAAGGCTATGTTTACGGTCAGGGGTAGGGCTAGGTTAGGGTTAGGGTTCTGTTTCGAGTTAGAGTTAGTGCTAGGGTTTAGGGATAGGTTTAGGGTCAGCTTTAGAGTTATGGTTAGGGTTAGGGTTAGGGTAGAGTTAAGGTTAGGGTTAACTTTAAAGATAAGTAAGGGTTACGTTCAGGTCAGTGTTAGGGTTATTATTAGAGATAGGGTTAGGTTTAGGGAAAGGGTTAGGGTTCGTGTGAGGGTTAGTGTTAGGTTTACAGTTAAGCTGATGTTTTACGGTGTTAACGGTTAGGGTCAGGGTTAGAGTTAGGGTTAGGGTTAGGTTTAGGTGTAGGGCTAGAGTGAGGGGATAGTTTAGGGTTAGGTTTAGAGTGAAGGTTAAGTTAACATTAGTGTTAGGGTAAATATTAGAGTTAGGTGTTTGTCTTAAGGTTAGGATCAGGTTAGGGTTAGGTATAGGGTTAATGTTAGGGTTAGGTTTTGGTTTTTGTGTTAAGGTTAGGGTCCAGTTTAGGGTATCTTTAGGGTTAGGGTTTGGTTTAGGGTTGTGGTTAGGGTGAAGTTGAAGTTAAGGGTGAGGGTTGAGCTTAGCCTTAGCCTTAGGGGTTAGGGTTAGGTTTAAGGTTCGGCTTAGGTTTAGGGTTAAGATCACTTTTAGGGTTCGGGTAAGTGTTAGGGTTAAGTGTTGGTTAGGTTTAGGGCTATGTTAAGGTCAGAGACAAGATTCGGTTAAGGGTAGGTTTAGGTTTAGATGTTAGTGTGAGGGTTAGTGTTAGGTTTCCATTTAAGCTGAGCGTGTAGGGTAAGTTTTAGGGTTAGAGATAGAGTTAGGGTCAGGGTTAGGTTTCAGTTTAGAGTTAGGGTTAGGTTCATGCTTAGGATTAGGGTTAGGGCCAGAGTTGGGGGATATTTAGTATTATGTTTAGTTTTAGGGTTAGGGTGAAGTTTATGTTAAGTGTGAGGGTTAGAGTTAGGGTTAGGTTTAGGTTTAGGGCTAGAGTGAGGGGATAGTTTAGGGTTAGGTTTAGTTTTAGAGTTAGGCTTAGGTTTAGGGTGAAGGTTAAGATTAAGGTTAGGGTAAATATTAGAGTTAGGTGTTTGGGTTAAGGTTAGGATCTGGTTAGGGTTAGGTTTAGGGTTAGTGTTAGGGTTAGTGTTAGGTTTTGCTGTTTAGATTAATTTAGGGTCAGGTTTAGGGTTAGCTTTAGGGTCAGGGTTCGGTTTAGGGTTAGGGTTAGGGTGAAGTTTAAGTCGAGTGAGGGTTGAGCTTAGCCTTAACGTTAGGGTTTAGGGTTAAGGTTAGGATGAGGTTTAGGGTTAAGATTAGTTTTAGGGTTAGGGTAAGTTTTAGGGTTAAGTCATGGTTAGGTTTAGGGCTAGTTTAAGGTTAGAGATAAGGTTAGCTTAAGGGTAGGGTTTAGGTTTAGATGTTATTGTGAGTGTTAGTGTTAGGTTTCCATTTAAGCTGAGTGTGTAGGGTAAGTTTTAAGGTTAGGATTAGGGTTAGAGATAGAGTTAGGGTCGGGGTTCGGTTTAAGTTTAGAGTTAGGGTGAGGCTTATGGTTAGGATTAGGGTTAGGGTCAGAGTTGGGGGAGATTTCGTATTATATTTAGTTGTAGGGTTAGGGTTGGAGTGAAGTTTATGTTAAGTGTGAGGGTTAGGGTTAGTTTTAGGGGTTGGGTTCAGGTTAGGGTCAGGGTTAGGGTATGGGTTAGGTTTAGGGTTAGCTTTAGTTTTGGTTAGGGTTAGGATTTGAATGAAGTTAGGGTAGGTTTAGGGTTATGGGTAGGGTGAAATTTTGGTTAAAGGTGAGGATTCGGTTTAGGGTTAGGGTTCGAGTTATTGTTAGGGTTAGGTTTGAGTTTATGGTAGGTTTCAAGTTAGGGTTAAGGTTAGGTTAGGGTTACGGTCAGGGTTAAGATTAGGATTAGGTTTAGGGTGAGGGTTAAGATCAGAATTATTGTAAGGGTTAGTTTTAGTTTCACAGGTGCGCCAAGGTTAAGGTTATGGTTTGGTATATGGGTAGGGATAGCTTTAGAGTTAGGGTGAGCTTTAGATTAGGGATAGGGTGGAGTTTAAGATCGGGTGAGGGTTAGTGTTAGGGTTATGGCTAAGGTTTGGTTTAGCTTTCAGGTTAGTGTTAAGGTTGTGTTTCGTGTTAGGGTTAAGTTTACGGGTTCCGTTTACTTTTAGGATGAGGGTAAGATTTTAGGTTAGGCTTAAGTTTAGTGTTACGGGTCGGGTTAGGGTCACGGTTTGTGTTAGGCTTTGTGGTTGGGGTGAGGGTTAGGTTGAGGGTTAGGGTTGGGTAAGTATAGGATTACGGTTATGGTAAGGTGTTAGGGGTTAGAGTTTTACTTTAGGGTGAGTGTTTGGGCGAGGGTCCCAGTTAGTCATTGTGGTTCTGGTCATGCTTAATTTTGGTTTATGGTTAGGGTTAGGTTTATGATCAGGTTTAGGGTTAGTGTTAGAGTTAGGGTTCAGGTTTGCGTTAGGCTTTGGTGTTAGGGGTTAGACTTTGGGTTAGAGTTACCGTTACGGCTTAGGGTTTCTCTTCAGTGTTAGGGTTAGGGTTAGGGAGAGCATTAGGGTTAGGGTTGGGGGATATGGTTAGGGGTTAGGGTGAGGGTTATGGTTAGTTTTACAGTTAAGGTGAGGGTTTAGAGTAAGTGTTATGTTTAGGCTTGGAGTTAGCGTTAGGTTTAGGCTTAGGGTTAGGTGTAGCGTAATTTTTCGGTTTAGGTTCAGGTTTCGAATTAAAATTAGTCTTCTATTTAAGATCAAGGTTAGAGTTAGGGTTAGTGTTCGGATTAGGTGTACGGTTAGGATTAGGATTAGGTCTAGACTTCGGTTCAGGGCTAATGGAAGGCTTAGTTTTAGGGTTACAGGTGGAGTAGCGTTATGGTTAGAGTTTGGTTTAAGGTTAGGGTTTGGGTTAGGTTTAGGTTTAAGGTTAAGGTTAGGGTTAGGGTTGGATGAAGTTTAGGATGGCGTGAGGGTTATTCTTAGGGTTAGGGCTGGAGTTTGATTTTGTGTTCAGGTTAGTGTTAAGGTTAGGTTTAAAGTTCGGGTTAGGGTTAGGAGTTATCTTTAGGGTTAGTGTTAGGTTTAGGTTCAGGGTTAGAGTTACATTTAGGTTCAGGGTGAGGGTTAAGGTAAGGGTTAGGATTACGGTGAGGATTCTACTTAGTGTTAGAGGTTAGGTTTATGGTTAGGATAGGCTTAAGTTTAGGGTTAATGTTCGGGTTAGTGTTAGATTAGGCTTACTGTTCGTGTTTGGGTTAGGGTTAGGGATAAGTTTCGGGATAGTGTTAGGTTTAGGGTTGGGGATACGGTTCGGGTTTAGGGTGAGGGTTAGCATTAGGTTTAGAGTTAAGGTGAGGGTTTAGGGTAAGTGTTATGGTTAGGGTTAGAGTTAGAGTCAGGGTTAGTGTGAATTTTCAGTTAACAGTGAGGGTTAGGGTAAGGGTTAGGGTTAAGGTTAGAGTTAGGATTAAGATTAGTGTTAGGGTTAGGTTTAGGGTCAGGGTTAGGTTAGGGGTAAGGTTAGGGTTAAGGCTATGTTTACGGTCAGGGGTAGGGCTAGGTTAGGGTTAGGGTTCTGTTTCGAGTTAGAGTTAGTGCTAGGGTTTAGGGATAGGTTTAGGGTCAGCTTTAGAGTTATGGTTAGGGTTAGGGTTAGGGTTAGGGTAGAGTTAAGGTTAGGGTTAACTTTAAAGATAAGTAAGGGTTACGTTCAGGTCAGTGTTAGGGTTATTATTAGAGATAGGGTTAGGTTTAGGGAAAGGGTTAGGGTTCGTGTGAGGGTTAGTGTTAGGTTTACAGTTAAGCTGATGTTTTACGGTGTTAACGGTTAGGGTCAGGGTTAGAGTTAGGGTTAGGGTTAGGTTTAGGTGTAGGGCTAGAGTGAGGGGATAGTTTAGGGTTAGGTTTAGAGTGAAGGTTAAGTTAACATTAGTGTTAGGGTAAATATTAGAGTTAGGTGTTTGTCCTAAGGTTAGGATCAGGTTAGGGTTAGGTATAGGGTTAATGTTAGGGTTAGGTTTTGGTTTTTGTGTTAAGGTTAGGGTCCAGTTTAGGGTAGCTTTAGGGTTAGGGTTTGGTTTAGGGTTGTGGTTAGGGTGAAGTTGAAGTTAAGGGTGAGGGTTGAGCTTAGCCTTAGCCTTAGGGGTTAGGGTTAGGTTTAAGGTTCGGCTTAGGTTTAGGGTTAAGATCACTTTTAGGGTTCGGGTAAGTGTTAGGGTTAAGTGTTGGTTAGGTTTAGGGCTATGTTAAGGTCAGAGACAAGATTCGGTTAAGGGTAGGTTTAGGTTTAGATGTTAGTGTGAGGGTTAGTGTTAGGTTTCCATTTAAGCTGAGCGTGTAGGGTAAGTTTTAGGGTTAGAGATAGAGTTAGGGTCAGGGTTAGGTTTCAGTTTAGAGTTAGGGTTAGGTTCATGCTTAGGATTAGGGTTAGGGCCAGAGTTGCGGGATATTTAGTATTATGTTTAGTTTTAGGGTGAAGTTTATGTTAAGTGTGAGGGTTAGAGTTAGGGTTAGGTTTAGGTTTAGGGCTAGAGTGAGGGGATAGTTTAGGGTTAGGTTTAGTTTTAGAGTTAGGCTTAGGTTTAGGGTGAAGGTTAAGATTAAGGTTAGGGTAAATATTAGAGTTAGGTGTTTGGGTTAAGGTTAGGATCTGGTTAGGGTTAGGTTTAGGGTTAGTGTTAGGGTTAGTGTTAGGTTTTGCTGTTTAGATTAATTTAGGGTCAGGTTTAGGGTTAGCTTTAGGGTTAGGGTTCGGTTTAGGGTTAGGGTTAGGGTGAAGTTTAAGTCGAGTGAGGGTTGAGCTTAGCCTTAACGTTAGGGTTTAGGGTTAAGGTTAGGATGAGGTTTAGGGTTAAGATTAGTTTTAGGGTTAGGGTAAGTTTTAGGGTTAAGTCATGGTTAGGTTTAGGGCTAGTTTAAGGTTAGAGATAAGGTTAGCTTAAGGGTAGGGTTTAGGTTTAGATGTTATTGTGAGTGTTAGTGTTAGGTTTCCATTTAAGCTGAGTGTGTAGGGTAAGTTTTAAGGTTAGGATTAGGGTTAGAGATAGAGTTAGGGTCGGGGTTCGGTTTAAGTTTAGAGTTAGGGTGAGGCTTATGGTTAGGATTAGGGTTAGGGTCAGAGTTGGGGGAGATTTCGTATTATATTTAGTTGTAGGGTTAGGGTTGGAGTGAAGTTTATGTTAAGTGTGAGGGTTAGGGTTAGTTTTAGGGGTTGGGTTCAGGTTAGGGTCAGGGTTAGGGTTTGGGTTAGGTTTAGGGTTAGGGTTAGGGTTAGAGTTAGGTTTAGGGTTAGCTTTAGTTTTGGTTAGGGTTAGGATTTGAATGAAGTTAGGGTAGGTTTAGGGTTATGGGTAGGGTGAAATTTTGGTTAAAGGTGAGGATTCGGTTTAGGGTTAGGGTTCGAGTTATTGTTAGGGTTAGGTTTGAGTTTATGGTAGGTTTCAAGTTAGGGTTAAGGTTAGGTTAGGGTTACGGTCAGGGTTAAGATTAGGATTAGGTTTAGGGTGAGGGTTAAGATCAGAATTATTGTAAGGGTTAGTTTTAGTTTCACAGGTGCGCCAAGGTTAAGGTTATGGTTTGGTATATGGGTAGGGATAGCTTTAGAGTTAGGGTGAGCTTTAGATTAGGGATAGGGTGGAGTTTAAGATCGGGTGAGGGTTAGTGTTAGGGTTATGGCTAAGGTTTGGTTTAGCTTTCAGGTTAGTGTTAAGGTTGTGTTTCGTGTTAGGGTTAAGTTTACGGGTTCCGTTTACTTTTAGGATGAGGGTAAGATTTTAGGTTAGGCTTAAGTTTAGTGTTACGGGTCGGGTTAGGGTCACGGTTTGTGTTAGGCTTTGTGGTTGGGGTGAGGGTTAGGTTGAGGGTTAGGGTTGGGTAAGTATAGGATTACGGTTATGGTAAGGTGTTAGGGGTTAGAGTTTTACTTTAGGGTGAGTGTTTGGGCGAGGGTCCCAGTTAGTCATTGTGGTTCTGGTCATGCTTAATTTTGGTTTATGGTTAGGGTTAGGTTTATGATCAGGTTTAGGGTTAGTGTTAGAGTTAGGGTTCAGGTTTGCGTTAGGCTTTGGTGTTAGGGGTTAGACTTTGGGTTAGAGTTACCGTTACGGCTTAGGGTTTCTCTTCAGTGTTAGGGTTAGGGTTAGGGAGAGCATTAGGGTTAGGGTTGGGGGATATGGTTAGGGGTTAGGGTGAGGGTTATGGTTAGTTTTACAGTTAAGGTGAGGGTTTAGAGTAAGTGTTATGTTTAGGCTTGGAGTTAGCGTTAGGTTTAGGCTTAGGGTTAGGTGTAGCGTAAGTTTTCGGTTTAGGTTCAGGTTTCGAATTCGAATTAGTGTTCTATTTAAGATCAAGGTTAGAGTTAGGGTTAGTGTTCGGATTAGGTGTACGGTTAGGATTAGGATTAGGTCTAGACTTCGGTTCAGGGCTAATGGAAGGCTTAGTTTTAGGGTTACAGGTGGAGTAGCGTTATGGTTAGAGTTTGGTTTAAGGTTAGGGTTTGGGTTAGGTTTAGGTTTAAGGTTAAGGTTAGGGTTAGGGTTGGATGAAGTTTAGGATGGCGTGAGGGTTATTCTTAGGGTTAGGGCTGGAGTTTGATTTTGTGTTCAGGTTAGTGTTAAGGTTAGGTTTAAAGTTCGGGTTAGGGTTAGGAGTTATCTTTAGGGTTAGTGTTAGGTTTAGGTTCAGGGTTAGAGTTACATTTAGGTTCAGGGTGAGGGTTAAGGTAAGGGTTAGGATTACGGTGAGGATTCTACTTAGTGTTAGAGGTTAGCTTTATGGTTAGGATAGGCTTAAGTTTAGGGTTAATGTTCGGGTTAGTGTTAGATTAGGGTTACTGTTCGTGTTTGGGTTAGGGTTAGGGATAAGTTTCGGGATAGTGTTAGGTTTAGGGTTGGGGATACGGTCCGGGTTTAGGGTGAGGGTTAGCATTAGGTTTAGAGTTAAGGTGAGGGTTTAGGGTAAGTGTTATGGTTAGGGTTAGAGTTAGAGTCAGGGTTAGTGTGAATTTTCAGTTAACAGTGAGGGTTAGGGTAAGGGTTAGGGTTAAGGTTAGAGTTAGGATTAAGATTAGTGTTAGGGTTAGGTTTAGGGTCAGGGTTAGGTTAGGGGTAAGGTTAGGGTTAAGGCTATGTTTACGGTCAGGGGTAGGGCTAGGTTAGAGTTAGGGTTCTGTTTCGAGTTAGAGTTAGTGCTAGGGTTTAGGGTTAGGTTTAGGGTCAGCTTTAGAGTTATGGTTAGGGTTAGGGTTAGGGTTAGGGTAGAGTTAAGGTTAGGGTTAACTTTAAAGATAAGTAAGGGTTACGTTCAGGTCAGTGTTAGGGTTATTATTAGAGATAGGGTTAGGTTTAGGGAAAGGGTTAGGGTTCGTGTGAGGGTTAGTGTTAGGTTTACAGTTAAGCTGATGTTTTACGGTGTTAACGGTTAGGGTCAGGGTTAGAGTTAGGGTTAGGGTTAGGTTTAGGTGTAGGGCTAGAGTGAGGGGATAGTTTAGGGTTAGGTTTAGAGTGAAGGTTAAGTTAACATTAGTGTTAGGGTAAATATTAGAGTTAGGTGTTTGTCTTAAGGTTAGGATCAGGTTAGGGTTAGGTATAGGGTTAATGTTAGGGTTAGGTTTTGGTTTTTGTGTTAAGGTTAGGGTCCAGTTTAGGGTAGCTTTAGGGTTAGGGTTTGGTTTAGGGTTGTGGTTAGGGTGAAGTTGAAGTTAAGGGTGAGGGTTGAGCTTAGCCTTAGCCTTAGGGGTTAGGGTTAGGTTTAAGGTTCGGCTTAGGTTTAGGGTTAAGATCACTTTTAGGGTTCGGGTAAGTGTTAGGGTTAAGTGTTGGTTAGGTTTAGGGCTATGTTAAGGTCAGAGACAAGATTCGGTTAAGGGTAGGTTTAGGTTTAGATGTTAGTGTGAGGGTTAGTGTTAGGTTTCCATTTAAGCTGAGCGTGTAGGGTAAGTTTTAGGGTTAGAGATAGAGTTAGGGTCAGGGTTAGGTTTCAGTTTAGAGTTAGGGTTAGGTTCATGCTTAGGATTAGGGTTAGGGCCAGAGTTGCGGGATATTTAGTATTATGTTTAGTTTTAGGGTTAGGGTGAAGTTTATGTTAAGTGTGAGGGTTAGAGTTAGGGTTAGGTTTAGGTTTAGGGCTAGAGTGAGGGGATAGTTTAGGGTTAGGTTTAGTTTTAGAGTTAGGCTTAGGTTTAGGGTGAAGGTTAAGATTAAGGTTAGGGTAAATATTAGAGTTAGGTGTTTGGGTTAAGGTTAGGATCTGGTTAGGGTTAGGTTTAGGGTTAGTGTTAGGGTTAGTGTTAGGTTTTGCTGTTTAGATTAATTTAGGGTCAGGTTTAGGGTTAGCTTTAGGGTTAGGGTTCGGTTTAGGGTTAGGGTTAGGGTGAAGTTTAAGTCGAGTGAGGGTTGAGCTTAGCCTTAACGTTAGGGTTTAGGGTTAAGGTTAGGATGAGGTTTAGGGTTAAGATTAGTTTTAGGGTTAGGGTAAGTTTTAGGGTTAAGTCATGGTTAGGTTTAGGGCTAGTTTAAGGTTAGAGATAAGGTTAGCTTAAGGGTAGGGTTTAGGTTTAGATGTTATTGTGAGTGTTAGTGTTAGGTTTCCATTTAAGCTGAGTGTGTAGGGTAAGTTTTAAGGTTAGGATTAGGGTTAGAGATAGAGTTAGGGTCGGGGTTCGGTTTAAGTTTAGAGTTAGGGTGAGGCTTATGGTTAGGATTAGGGTTAGGGTCAGAGTTGGGGGAGATTTCGTATTATATTTAGTTGTAGGGTTAGGGTTGGAGTGAAGTTTATGTTAAGTGTGAGGGTTAGGGTTAGTTTTAGGGGTTGGGTTCAGGTTAGGGTCAGGGTTAGGGTTTGGGTTAGGTTTAGGGTTAGGGTTAGGGTTAGAGTTAGGTTTAGGGTTAGCTTTAGTTTTGGTTAGGGTTAGGATTTGAATGAAGTTAGGGTAGGTTTAGGGTTATGGGTAGGGTGAAATTTTGGTTAAAGGTGAGGATTCGGTTTAGGGTTAGGGTTCGAGTTATTGTTAGGGTTAGGTTTGAGTTTATGGTAGGTTTCAAGTTAGGGTTAAGGTTAGGTTAGGGTTACGGTCAGGGTTAAGATTAGGATTAGGTTTAGGGTGAGGGTTAAGATCAGAATTATTGTAAGGGTTAGTTTTAGTTTCACAGGTGCGCCAAGGTTAAGGTTATGGTTTGGTATATGGGTAGGGATAGCTTTAGAGTTAGGGTGAGCTTTAGATTAGGGATAGGGTGGAGTTTAAGATCGGGTGAGGGTTAGTGTTAGGGTTATGGCTAAGGTTTGGTTTAGCTTTCAGGTTAGTGTTAAGGTTGTGTTTCGTGTTAGGGTTAAGTTTACGGGTTCCGTTTACTTTTAGGATGAGGGTAAGATTTTAGGTTAGGCTTAAGTTTAGTGTTACGGGTCGGGTTAGGGTCACGGTTTGTGTTAGGCTTTGTGGTTGGGGTGAGGGTTAGGTTGAGGGTTAGGGTTGGGTAAGTATAGGATTACGGTTATGGTAAGGTGTTAGGGGTTAGAGTTTTACTTTAGGGTGAGTGTTTGGGCGAGGGTCCCAGTTAGTCATTGTGGTTCTGGTCATGCTTAATTTTGGTTTATGGTTAGGGTTAGGTTTATGATCAGGTTTAGGGTTAGTGTTAGAGTTAGGGTTCAGGTTTGCGTTAGGCTTTGGTGTTAGGGGTTAGACTTTGGGTTAGAGTTACCGTTACGGCTTAGGGTTTCTCTTCAGTGTTAGGGTTAGGGTTAGGGAGAGCATTAGGGTTAGGGTTGGGGGATATGGTTAGGGGTTAGGGTGAGGGTTATGGTTAGTTTTACAGTTAAGGTGAGGGTTTAGAGTAAGTGTTATGTTTAGGCTTGGAGTTAGCGTTAGGTTTAGGCTTAGGGTTAGGTGTAGCGTAATTTTTCGGTTTAGGTTCAGGTTTCGAATTAAAATTAGTCTTCTATTTAAGATCAAGGTTAGAGTTAGGGTTAGTGTTCGGATTAGGTGTACGGTTAGGATTAGGATTAGGTCTAGACTTCGGTTCAGGGCTAATGGAAGGCTTAGTTTTAGGGTTACAGGTGGAGTAGCGTTATGGTTAGAGTTTGGTTTAAGGTTAGGGTTTGGGTTAGGTTTAGGTTTAAGGTTAAGGTTAGGGTTAGGGTTGGATGAAGTTTAGGATGGCGTGAGGGTTATTCTTAGGGTTAGGGCTAGAGTTTGATTTTGTGTTCAGGTTAGTGTTAAGGTTAGGTTTAAAGTTCGGGTTAGGGTTAGGAGTTATCTTTAGGGTTAGTGTTAGGTTTAGGTTCAGGGTTAGAGTTACATTTAGGTTCAGGGTGAGGGTTAAGGTAAGGGTTAGGATTACGGTGAGGATTCTACTTAGTGTTAGAGGTTAGGTTTATGGTTAGGATAGGCTTAAGTTTAGGGTTAATGTTCGGGTTAGTGTTAGATTAGGCTTACTGTTCGTGTTTGGGTTAGGGTTAGGGATAAGTTTCGGGATAGTGTTAGGTTTAGGGTTGGGGATACGGTTCGGGTTTAGGGTGAGGGTTAGCATTAGGTTTAGAGTTAAGGTGAGGGTTTAGGGTAAGTGTTATGGTTAGGGTTAGAGTTAGAGTCAGGGTTAGTGTGAATTTTCAGTTAACAGTGAGGGTTAGGGTAAGGGTTAGGGTTAAGGTTAGAGTTAGGATTAAGATTAGTGTTAGGGTTAGGTTTAGGGTCAGGGTTAGGTTAGGGGTAAGGTTAGGGTTAAGGCTATGTTTACGGTCAGGGGTAGGGCTAGGTTAGGGTTAGGGTTCTGTTTCGAGTTAGAGTTAGTGCTAGGGTTTAGGGATAGGTTTAGGGTCAGCTTTAGAGTTATGGTTAGGGTTAGGGTTAGGGTAGAGTTAAGGTTAGGGTTAACTTTAAAGATAAGTAAGGGTTACGTTCAGGTCAGTGTTAGGGTTATTATTAGAGATAGGGTTAGGTTTAGGGAAAGGGTTAGGGTTCGTGTGAGGGTTAGTGTTAGGTTTACAGTTAAGCTGATGTTTTACGGTGTTAACGGTTAGGGTCAGGGTTAGAGTTAGGGTTAGGGTTAGGTTTAGGTGTAGGGCTAGAGTGAGGGGATAGTTTAGGGTTAGGTTTAGAGTGAAGGTTAAGTTAACATTAGTGTTAGGGTAAATATTAGAGTTAGGTGTTTGTCTTAAGGTTAGGATCAGGTTAGGGTTAGGTATAGGGTTAATGTTAGGGTTAGGTTTTGGTTTTTGTGTTAAGGTTAGGGTCCAGTTTAGGGTATCTTTAGGGTTAGGGTTTGGTTTAGGGTTGTGGTTAGGGTGAAGTTGAAGTTAAGGGTGAGGGTTGAGCTTAGCCTTAGCCTTAGGGGTTAGGGTTAGGTTTAAGGTTCAGATTAGGTTTAGGGTTAAGATCACTTTTAGGGTTCCGGTAAGTGTTAGGGTTAAGTGTTGGTTAGGTTTAGGGCTATGTTAAGGTCAGAGACAAGATTCGGTTAAGGGTAGGTTTAGGTTTAGATGTTAGTGTGAGGGTTAGTGTTAGGTTTCCATTTAAGCTGAGCATGCAGGCTAAGTTTTAGGGTTAGAGATAGAGTTAGGGTCAGGGTTAGGTTTCAGTTTAGAGTTAGGGTTAGGTTCATGCTTAGGATTAGGGTTAGGGCCAGAGTTGCGGGATATTTAGTATTATGTTTAGTTTTAGGGTTAGGGTGAAGTTTATGTTAAGTGTGAGGGTTAGAGTTAGGGTTAGGTTTAGGTTTAGGGCTAGAGTGAGGGGATAGTTTAGGGTTAGGTTTAGTTTTAGAGTTAGGCTTAGGTTTAGGGTGAAGGTTAAGATTAAGGTTAGGGTAAATATTAGAGTTAGGTGTTTGGGTTAAGGTTAGGATCTGGTTAGGGTTAGGTTTAGGGTTAGTGTTAGGGTTAGTGTTAGGTTTTGCTGTTTAATTTAGGGTCAGGTTTAGGGTTAGCTTTAGGGTTAGGGTTCGGTTTAGGGTTAGGGTTAGGGTGAAGTTTAAGTCGAGTGAGGGTTGAGCTTAGCCTTAACGTTAGGGTTTAGGGTTAAGGTTAGGATGAGGTTTAGGGTTAAGATTAGTTTTAGGGTTAGGGTAAGTTTTAGGGTTAAGTCATGGTTAGGTTTAGGGCTAGTTTAAGGTTAGAGATAAGGTTAGCTTAAGGGTAGGGTTTAGGTTTAGATGTTATTGTGAGTGTTAGTGTTAGATTTCCATTTAAGCTGAGTGTGTAGGGTAAGTTTTAAGGTTAGGATTAGGGTTAGAGATAGAGTTAGGGTCGGGGTTCGGTTTAAGTTTAGAGTTAGGGTGAGGCTTATGGTTAGGATTAGGGTTAGGGTCAGAGTTGGGGGAGATTTCGTATTATATTTAGTTGTAGGGTTAGGGTTGGAGTGAAGTTTATGTTAAGTGTGAGGGTTAGGGTTAGTTTTAGGGGTTGGGTTCAGGTTAGGGTCAGAGTTAGGGTTTGGGTTAGGTTTAGGGTTAGGGTTAGGGTTAGAGTTAGGTTTAGGGTTAGCTTTAGTTTTGGTTAGGGTTAGGATTTGAATGAAGTTAGGGTAGGTTTAGGGTTATGGGTAGGGTGAAATTTTGGTTAAAGGTGAGGATTCGGTTTAGGGTTAGGGTTCGAGTTATTGTTAGGGTTAGGTTTGAGTTTACGGTAGGTTTCAAGTTAGGGTTAAGGTTAGGTTAGGGTTACGGTCAGGGTTAAGATTAGGATTAGGTTTAGGGTGAGGGTTAAGATCAGAATTATTGTAAGGTTTAGTTTTAGTTTCACAGGTGCGCCAAGGTTAAGGTTATGGTTTGGTATATGGGTAGGGATAGCTTTAGAGTTAGGGTGAGCTTTAGGTTAGGGATAGGGTGGAGTTTAAGATCGGGTGAGGGTTAGTGTTAGGGTTATGGCTAAGGTTTGGTTTAGCTTTCAGGTTAGTGTTAAGGTTGTGTTTCGTGTTAGGGTTAAGTTTACGGGTTCCGTTTACTTTTAGGATGAGGGTAAGATTTTAGGTTAGGCTTAAGTTTAGTGTTACGGGTCGGGTTAGGGTCACGGTTTGTGTTAGGCTTTGTGGTTGGGGTGAGGGTTAGGTTGAGGGTTAGGGTTGGGTAAGTATAGGATTACGGTTATGGTAAGGTGTTAGGGGTTAGAGTTTTACTTTAGGGTGAGTGTTTGGGCGAGGGTCCCAGTTAGTCATTGTGGTTCTGGTCATGCTTAATTTTGGTTTATGGTTAGGGTTAGGTTTATGATCAGGTTTAGGGTTAGTGTTAGAGTTAGGGTTCAGGTTTGCGTTAGGCTTTGGTGTTAGGGGTTAGACTTTGGGTTAGAGTTACCGTTACGGCTTAGGGTTTCTCTTCAGTGTTAGGGTTAGGGTTAGGGAGAGCATTAGGGTTAGGGTTGGGGGATATGGTTAGGGGTTAGGGTGAGGGTTATGGTTAGTTTTACAGTTAAGGTGAGGGTTTAGAGTAAGTGTTATGTTTAGGCTTGGAGTTAGCGTTATGTTTAGGCTTAGGGTTAGGTGTAGCGTAAGTTTTCGGTTTAGGTTCAGGTTTCGAATTAAAATTAGTGTTCTATTTAAGATCAAGGTTAGAGTTAGGGTTAGTGTTCGGATTAGGTGTACGGTTAGGATTAGGATTAGGTCTAGACTTCGGTTCAGGGATAATGGAAGGCTTAGTTTTAGGGTTACAGGTGGAGTAGCGTTATGGTTAGAGTTTGGTTTAAGGTTAGGGTTTGGGTTAGGTTTAGGTTTAAGGTTAAGGTTAGGGTTAGGGTTGGATGAAGTTTAGGATGGCGTGAGGGTTATTCTTAGGGTTAGGGCTGGAGTTTGATTTTGTGTTCAGGTTAGTGTTAAGGTTAGGTTTAAAGTTCGGGTTAGGGTTAGGAGTTATCTTTAGGGTTAGTGTTAGGTTTAGGTTCAGGGTTAGAGTTACATTTAGGTTCAGGGTGAGGGTTAAGGTAAGGGTTAGGATTACGGTGAGGATTCTACTTAGTGTTAGAGGTTAGGTTTATGGTTAGGATAGGCTTAAGTTTAGGGTTAATGTTCGGGTTAGTGTTAGATTAGGGTTACTGTTCGTGTTTGGGTTAGGGTTAGGGATAAGTTTCGGAATAGTGTTAGGTTTAGGGTTGGGGATACGGTTCGGGTTTAGGGTGAGGGTTAGCATTAGGTTTAGAGTTAAGGTGAGGGTTTAGGGTAAGTGTTATGGTTAGGGTTAGAGTTAGAGTCAGGGTTAGTGTGAATTTTCAGT